>NC_134085.1:39069655-39376821 GCF_000715075.1 Nicotiana tabacum
TGGTCCCCACAAGTGCCCTCGTGGATTTCTCATAATACATAATCGATGTCCCTGGGTCCCAAGCACACTGCCAGTGGTCCATCAAAGGTTCTTCTATACAACGTTCCATTTTTGTCGAGAGAGAATCAAGCTGCTTTGGCTCGAAGTGTTCTTGATTCTTTTGGGTTCGCGGGGAGCTTCCCATGCTTCAAGTAGTAGATGTACTTATTCCTCCAATCCTACGTTAAACTTGTTGAATTAATCTTTGCATGGCCTTATTCGACCACCGACCTCGATAGTTGGATGATAGTCCCCAGGACGATATCCTTTTCTTTGACTGATGACCCCAAGTTTGCAAGTGCATCGGCCTCACTATTCTATTCTCGAGGTACATGGTCTAGTGTCTATACCTTGAAGTGGTGCAATGTCATTTGAAATTTGTCTAAGTACCTCTACATTCGATCGTCTTCAACCTCGAAGCTTCTATTTACTTGATTTACTACCAAAAGGGAGTCACACTTTGCCTTGATGACCTCTGCTTCAAGGCCCTTGGCTAGTTCAAGACCTGTAATCATAACCTCATACTCGGCCTCATTGTTAGTCAAATTATAAGTTTTGATAGATTGCCTAATGACACTACCGTAGGCGGTTTTAAAATGATGTCGAGCCCAGATCCTTTCACATTCGAGACACCATCTGTGAAGAGGGTCCATACCCCCGATGATGTACCCGTTTTTAGCAAAAGTTCCTTTTCTACTTCGGGTACGAGGGTAGGCATGAAGTTGGCCACGAAGTCTGCCAAAATTTGAGACTTGATAGTTGTTCGAGGATGATACTCGATATCATATCGTCCAAGTTCGATGGCCCATTTGGCCAATCTGCCTGATAATTCGGGCTTATGCAAGCATTTCAAAGTGGGTACGTAGTCAGTACACATATTGGATGGAATTGAAAATATGCTTTTAATTTCCTTGATGCACTTATTAATGCAAGAGCTAACTTTTCCAAATGTGGGTACCTGGTTTCAACATCTCCTAGGGTCTGACTCACATAATAGATAGGAAATTAGGTACCTTGCTCTTCTCGAACCAATATGCCACTTACTGCTACCTTAGACACGACTAGATACAGTAGAGTATTTCATCCTCCTTCGGAGCATGGAACAGGGGTGGGCTTGAGAGATACCATTTTAATTCTTCCAAGGCTTGTTGGCACTCTAGAGTCCATGCGAAGTTCTTCTTCTTCTTGAGTAGGGAAAAGAAATTATGGCTTCGGTCTGCTGACCTCGAGATAAATCGGCTTAGGGAAGCTATCCATCCGGTTAGCCATTGTACAACTTTCACATTGTTCACTACGGTGATTTCCTCAATGACTTTGATTTTATCGGGGTTGATCTTGATACCTCTGTTCGATACCATGAAGCCCAAGAACTTTCTCGAGCTGACTCCAAAAGGGCATTTCTCGGGGCTGAGCTTCATCTTGTACTTTCTTAGGATATCGAACATCACTTGCAAATGAGTCAAATGGCCCTCTACGCGCAGGGACTTAACTAGCATGTCATCAATATAAACTTCCATGGATTTGCCTATTTGATGTTTGAACATCTTATTAACTAGGCGTTGATATATGGCTCCTGCATTTTTTAGCCCAAAGACATTACATTATAACAATACATACCATACTTCATGATGAATGAAGTCTTTTCCTGGACCTCCAGGTTCATTTGAATTTGGTTGTACACGGAGTACATACCGAGAAAAGTAAGGATCTCGTGTCCAGCCGTAGCATCGATCAAACGATCGATGTTGGGCAATGGAAAAGAATATTTAGGGAATGCTTTGTTCAAATCTTTGTAGTCTATACACATTCTAAGTTTATTTCCCTTTTTAGGGACCACCACTACATTAGCTAGCCATTCAGGATATTTTACTTCCCTAATGGATCCTATCTTGAGAAGTTTGGTTACTTCTTCTTTGATGAATGCATGCTTTACCTTGGACTGAGGTCTCCTCTTTTGCTTTACCAGTTTAAATCTGGGATTGACACTTAGTCGATGGATAGTTATCTCCGGTGGGATCCATGTCATACCTAAGTGGGACCAAGCAACGCAATCAATGTTATTGATAAGAAATTGAATGAGTTTTTCCTGAGTTCGGGGATTAACCTCGTCCCTAAATATACCTTTTGTTCTGGAAGATGCTCGATCAATATGGAATGCTCGAGTTCTTCGACCGTGGACTTCGTCACATCTGATTCATCAGGGGAAACGAAGGCTCGGGGGATGAGGAAATCTTCTTCTTCTTCCTCGACCACCTGTTCTTCGATCTCTATCCCTTGGACTCAACCGTGGGCATGGGCTATGATTGCTATTTGGCCACCTATTCGTCCTTTGACTTTTTCTATATGGATGGTGTTGATACCGGTGCCGAGTCGTGTACTACAACCATATCCTTAGTTACATGTTGCTCTCCATATATTGTTTTCACACCATCCTTTGTCGGGACTTTATCATTTGATGATGGGTCGATGACACCGCCCTCATGCTATGGATCCACGACCTTCCGAGCAAAGCATTATACCTCTTGTCACCTTCAACGACATGAAATTTGGTGTCTTGTATGGTTCCGACCACGTTGACTGCAAGGATGATCTCTCCCTTTGTTGTTTCATTTGCCATGTTGAAGCCATTCAAGACTCGAGATGCTGGTATGATTTTCCCGAGCAACTCGAGATGCTCCACGACCTTTGAACTGGTTATATTTGCCGAACTAGATGGATCCACGAGAACACGTTTAACTTGAACTTTATTTAAATGGATAGAAATTACCAGTGCATCATTGTGAGGCTGAGATAGGTCCTCGATGTCTTCCTCATTGAACCTGAGGGTGTCCTTGGGTATGTAGTCCTAAGTCCGCTTCTCCCTTGTGATAGATACTTTGGTATGTTTGAATATGGGTCTCTATGGGACATCGACTCCACCGATGATCATGTGAATGACATGTTGTGGTTCTTCTTATTCGTTTTTCCTTGCATCTCTCTCCCTGAAGTGATTCTTAGCCTGATCACTTAGGAATTCTCGAAGGTGGCCCTCATTGAATAATCTAGCGACTTCTTCCCTTAGTTGCCTGCAATCCTCTATTCTATGACCATGTGTGCCATGATACTTGCACATCAAGTTCGGGTTCCTTTGAGAGGGATCAGTTTGTATTGTCCTGTGCCACTTAGTATCTTTGATTATCCCAATAGCTAAGATGATCCCTGATGCATCTATGCTGAAGTTGTAATCTGATAATCGAGAGACCTCAGCGGGGTCGGCATGCTTATCGAACCCGTTCTTGCTCATGAGTCCTCGAGAACCTTGACCTCGGTTGCTTCTCTAATCGCTCTAAGGAATGTTGCTCAGGCCATTGTTCCTTCGATCGACATATGGTTGATACCGTTCTTTGTTAAATCTTGATCCGGGTCTATGTCCCTTGGGGGCTTGGCTTAGAATCTGCTAGGATGAACTGAGCCCGAGGGGGCTCCCAACTGGTCGTCCTTGACCCTAAATTTTGACTGATAACGATTGTGCACATCCGACCATGTCACAGCTGGATATTCAATCAAGTTCTGCTTTAGCTATCGAGATGCAATCGAGCTTCTTTCATTCAAACCTTACGTAAAGGCCTGAACTGCCCAGTCATCGGAGACTGGCGGCAATTCCATTTTTTCCATCTGAAATCTGGACACGAACTCCCTTAGCATCTCGCCATCCCTTTGTGTTATCTTGAAGATGTCTGATTTTGTTGTGGCCCCCTTTATAGCCCCGACGTGCGCTTTCACGAAGGTGTCCGCCAACATATCAAATGAATCAATAGAGTTAGGAGCTATGTTGTGATACCAGATCATAGCTCCTTTTGATAGTGTTTCCCTAAACTTTTTCAATAATACTGAATCGATTTCATCGTCATTCAAGTCATTTCCTTTGATTCCATAAGTGTATGAAGTAATATGTTCGTTAGGGTCAATTGTTCCGTTATATTTCGGTATATCGGGCATGCAAAACTTCTTGGGAATGGGCATTGGATCCGCACTTGGGGGGAAAGGTTTTTGTATGAACTTTTTGGCATCTAGACCTTTCAAAACTTGAGGTGCTCCAGGTATTTGGTCCACCCGGGAATTATAAGTTTCCACCTCCCTATCATTGTCTTCTATCTTTGTTTACCGTGAAAATGGTAATGACTATTAAATTTATTGATGGGACTCTAAAAATACGTGATCTATTTTTATGCTAGTTTGTTAAGCAATTGATACTAAGTATATGAGATTTAGAGACAAAGTAAACTTAGGGAGAGAGCTATAATCAAATCGATAGGTTGGTCACTCGGGGACTCGGTCTTGTCGATTCTGGGCCTCGAGATTGATCCCGGAGCTCAATTATGAACTATCGAAGGCAGCAACTATGTGACTAACGGTTATAATTAAATCAATGGAGGCTCTTTATGGCCAATGATAAATAATAAATGAAGAACAAGTATGAAGACAATAAATGGAAGCAATAACATTGAGAGAATGTGCTAGAGAGCAAAAAGAATGTTCTTGTATATTTCGTGTGGAGTAGCTGAAGCAACAGAGAGTTTACAAAATGTCAAAGGCCCCCTTTATATAGGAAGGGAACCCCAACATAGTACAAAAGCATTAATTACAAAATAGGGGGATGGGACAACTAGATGGCACCCAGCTCTGCCAGTACTAGCTGCATGCCTAGGGAACTCCCCATTCCCATCGTGACCACAACCAACATTGTCATTAGGTCGGGTATAAAAGAACCTCGAGGGAGGGAGCTCGACCAAAGCCTTGTAGCCTCGGGGTCTCGAGATGATTTCCTGAAGTGCCTTAATGACGAGAAATTGGACCCTCCGATTTCACCGTATACATATAGTCTCTACATTTCCTAGAACGAAGTAATATAAAATGATTTTGAGCCTCTGTTACAAGGACATCATTTCCATGACATTAGTCTATCTTAGCATTAAATGCCATGCCCAAAAAATGCTGCAGGGGTCGCCGTCAAATGTGACTATCGAGAAACTCATGAACCGCTATTGGCTCATCCCTTCCACTGCCCATGTGGTTCCTATAAATATATCAACCCTTTGATAATCCTTATTCTTCCAACATCTTCAAATTCGCGAATCCAGACCCATCTTCTTTTCCTTTCTTCCTTCTTATTCTTTTAGAAAAATTTTTACCATCGCAATGGCCAGAACTTCCACGATGGTTCCACGGCAGAACGATGTCGCCTCTTCATCTTTGTCGTCTAAGGAGAAAACAAAAGTGATACCCACTGTAGGACGATGTACTCCCCCTGATCTTGACATGTCGAAAGATTATACGATTGATAAACCCCCTGCTACACCAGGCCGATGCAAACACGTGTCCCGGTACGTCAGTGTCGTGATCGATGCGGGGACGGTAAAAAAGGACTGCCGATGGAAGAAGGTGGTGGAAGTGGAGATTCCCGGCCCTGATGAGAACATAACGTATTACAAAGACGATTTCCTCTATGTATATACTTATCCCTTTACTTTGGGTATGACTGAGCCTTTTAGATCCCCTCTCCCGGAGATAGACTCTGTCATCCTCGACTTTTGCAACAAATATCAGGTGATGCTCGGTCAAATCTACCCCTCTTTTTGGAGGATAGTCTTGATGCTCTATTATTTCACTGATAAGGTTGGGGATGAGACCTTTACCCCGAATCATTTGATCAGGATGTACAACCCCCGGTTCTATCAAGGCTTGATTAGGCTTCTTCATCGATCCAAGAAATTGTTTTTCTCGAGCACCGACGATGAGAAATGTTTGCCATGAAAATGGTAATAACAATTAAATTTGTTGATGGGACTCTAAAAATACGTGATCTATTTTTATGCTAGTTTTTAGAGCAGTTGATGCTAGATATGTGAAGCCTAACGACGAAATACAAACTAAAGCAGGGTTATAATCAAACCGAGGGGCTTGCTGTCCGGGCCTCGGACTAACCGATAAGGGGCCTCGAGGTACATGCCTGGGCTCGGGCTCTAGCTATCGGGAATGATCGTGAAGGGGCTAACAGTTAGGATACAATTAAAGGAGGCTCTTTATGGACATTATCAAGTAATAAATGAAGAACAAGTATTAAAATAAATGAAAGCAGTAGTCTCGAGCAAGTAAGTTAGAGAGAAAAAAGAGAGAGAGCTGTTATTGATCTTGTGTAGAATGGTTGGAGCAAAAGCAGCCCCTTACAAAGAGATGAGGATCCCCTTTATATAGGAGGGGAAATCCAACATAGTACAAAGTATATTAATTGTAAAGGCATGGAGATGAGACGCTAGATGTGACACTTTGCTACAGGTTCCGGATAGGCCAGCTTTGCCAGACTTAGCCGTGTGTTTTAGGAGTTCCCCATTGTACTCTAGCCTCGATCGGTATCCTCTTTAGGTCGGACCTCAACGGGATCCGAGGGAGGGAACTCGGTCATAGCTTCGCACCCTCGGGGACTCGAGGTGTTCTTCTGAAGTGACTTGATAGCATGAAATTGGACTCTCTGATTTTGCCACATACAGATAGTTTCCGCGTTTCTCAGAACGAAGCAATAGGAAACGATCCTGATACCTGACTATTTGGGCTTCCCATAATGACAGCATACGGATGACGCAACCTTTGGTGAGAGCTTTTACGATAACCGAGACATCCCATGGACTTGTCTTTTCGACACCACTCAATGCGTTGTCGATTCCCGTTTTTCAATGTGACTGTACCACCAACGATTCGGTTCTTCAAGAACACATTAATTATACCCGTCTTTCAGTGTTCCAAGGGCATTGAGAGCCATGTCATTATCCCTTATAAATGGGGGCATTCTGGCATTATTTTTCTATCTAAGTGCCTTTCTCCATTCACTTATCCCCTCCTTCTCGCCATCTTTCTATATTGTTAATCACCATGTTTGAAGTTCACATCCTTAAGGTTGTTTGGCTGCATCCCTACCGACCGGGTGATGGCCCTTTGCCTGAGCTTACTTTTATCTAGTGAGATTATACCGTCTTGTCGTCGTTGTCGTTGTTGTTAAGATTGCTATTGCTGTCCTTACTGGCTCGAGATGACGATAAATGGGGAATCGACTTTCCCCTTTTTTAGAAAGTTATTCGGACTATACATCGCTACTCACTCTCCCACCCTGGCCTGGTGCGGCACTTCATTTCTTGTTTTTTTTCTTTCCCGAGGGATAAAATGGCACAACCGGCCGTTGAGGCTTAGGTTCGCCGAATCTTCAACCTTTGGATTCGGCGGGCTATGTCTTTTTTTCTACCTCATCTGCATCCCCCTTTTTTCCTCTTCTTCATCTTCTCCCTCGGTGAGGACATTTCGCGGGATTGAGCTGGGAACCTAAAGGAGATGGCGATCGAAGTTACCTTCGAGGATGCGAGCTCGAGGAGGCAGTGCTCAGAGATGCTGATACCAGAGATGAACCTTCGAGGATGGACTAGGTTCTTAGGTTTTCACTATGGGTGTATACCCCTTTGTTTCTGTGTAAGGACCCCTTTGTGGGCTTTTGTAATTGTATGTAAGGACCCCTCGAGGGCCATTGTAAGCCAATGTTTATGAAATAAAAAGACATCTTCTTTACTTCTGTTTTTGATATTTGCCATATTTTTGTATATTCCTGTGCATTCGGGGGAATTTTAAATGTATGCCTCTGTTGACGATTGTCAATATTCTTTCTGGTCTTTGGTCGACAGAAATGGCTCCTTTTCGAGACTACCGTGGTTCCTCGGACCAAGACTAAAGCGATCCGATAGACTCGGATCGTCGGGACCCTCGAGTAGCATGAAGATGGCGCATCGAACCTTGAAACCTTTGGGAGTAGTCTCTAAGTGAAGGTCAGCTTCGGGCACCTGGAGATTTACATTGAACTTGATGTAGATAATCTTTTAAGGCGTTGTAGATGGGTTCCTGTGGAGAGGTTACCTACGGCTAGGTGATGTCCTGAGGTTGAACCCTCATGGACAGAGCTTGAAATTCTTACTTTTCTTCTTGGGAGGGACCTTCGAGGTCGGATACCGTCTCAGGATTAGAGACGATGTCGCTGGCCTTTTGAAGCCTGGCTTCCTTTTGACGAAGGTCCTTAGGGTCGGGTACCACCTTGGGACTGGAGATAATAATGTTGGCCTTTTGGAGCCTAACTTGGGCAGGCGGACCATTGTTGTTTCCCCACATATATATGGGGTTGCTCCCGCTTGTTGGGAGATCCCATTATTTTAGGTAGCTATCCTTCCCTTTTGGCATCGAGTCCTTCATTACCTTAGCACCGAAGTGTTCGTGTAGGTTCCTGCTTCAGTTCTCTAGTTCCACCATAGCCATGACTGCTCTTTCAGGGTCTGTCCGGCAGAGAGGGGAGAGTTCCACTCCTAGTGCTCAGGATCCACGGGAGTTTACTCTGAAGACTATGTCTTTGATAAGAGAGGAGCATCTGGAGATAGCGAGGAGAGGCTGCAGATGGGGTGAGGGGGTAGCATTGCAGGCACTTCCCCCGGATGAGGGTATCACGGACCTCGCCAATGGATTCCTGAATGTGTACTTGTACCCTATCGCACTAGGCCCCATTGATAGGGTCGTGCTTGATTTCTATTTAAAGTATCTGGTTACTTTGGCATAGATACATCTGTCGTTTTGACGAATAGTGATAATGATGAGGTCCTTCGAGATCTGCTAACCTTGCGGTGTCGTTCGTCCATGCCTTTTGTTTTTGATGATAAGGAAGATGGAGATCGAGAGTGGGTCAGTCGATTCGTCTAGGTTCGGATGACTAACGTTATCCCCGTGGATCTTATGCCATTCCCCGAGTAATGGAATTGCACGCGGGAGTGAAGCGTCTCATGCTTTCTCAGATTCGCTTATTGTGAAAGCTAGTTATTAATCGTGTTTCCTTCTTTTCTATAGCAATTTCATGGGCGCCGGGCGAAGTTCCTGATCTGCCCGGCCGGGTCCAGAAGCTAGCGACCCATTCGACCTGCGACGAGCATAGGTGGCAAACTGTGTCACGAAACAAAATACCACGGTACATGCATACACTACTTTTACCTTGTCCTTCGTACATTTGGGAAGACATTTTCCCCTTTTTATGCACTAATCTTGCCGTCGTAGGTATCAGAGGGTCTCCAAGGGCGAGGCTGTGTTCCTCTGGAGAGGGGGAGGAGTTGCCAGCTTCCAAGCTGAAGGACGGTAATGATAATTGGGATACACATTTGCTATGCTATGGAGCTCACAATAGGGCAAAATGGGTCTGAGTCTTTGAGGAGAAAACATCACCCGAGCCTGCTACACCCAAAGTTTTTGGTTCTGGAGAGGTGGTTCCTCCGAGTGATCATGCATCGACCGATGTTGGTTCTTCCACGGTCGACGGGGCTGGATCAATAGAAGTGTGCTCGGCATTCTAGGAAGTCCACCAGCTTCACTTTGCGGTGAGTTTTGGCACAGGCCTTTCGCATCTCGTGTCTTCCCTTCCTTATCAAGTTTTTCTTCTGCAGGCCTTTGACAAGCTTAGGTTTGAGCTGCTCCATCATGGGGCTAGGCTCCGGAAAGCTCTGGATGAGGGTAGGTCCCTTAGGCTCCCTTGCGAGGAGAAGGAAGTTAAATTGACACACTGGCGATATGAGGCGTACTGGAGCTCGAATTACTAGAGCTGTTTGATGGAGTAGGTAATTTCTCATCTCGACAGGTATGCATTTTACTTTTTAACCTTTTGGGTTACCTTTTCGCCTATCCCAGTTGCAGAAAAAGACGGAGGCTCTAGAGCGCCTTAGGGGTGAAGCCGACTGAGTTAGGAATGAATGTGGCGAGCTAAGAGCTCAAGTGCAGGCTCGAGCTTTAGAGGAGAAGGGTGCCTTGGCTAAAGTTCCTGCCTTCGAGGCCCAACTTCGCTTGGCTCGTGACAACACTTCAATTCAAGCGGATATGATCACGAAGCTCGAGTCCGAACTTTCGAAGGTCAGGGCTGAGATCGTTGATGCTTGGGCTGAAGCACCATTGAGCCAGACTAAGGCTGATCAGGATATGGAGATTCATTTGAAGGATGCTACGGATTCCCAAGCCGAGTTGAAGAGGGTCATCGATCGGGAAGAGAGGATCGAAGAATATGCTCGTTGTAGATCCCGAAGAAGGGTACTTGAGGAGATCGTCGCCAGGGGTTTTGTTCTCCCGGAAGATCTGGTGCGAGCGAGGGCAGACGAATGTGATGCTCGGTCAGTCCTGTCCGGTGCTGAGGAGAGCGAAGATGATGTTGATAGGCTGTAGCCCTTAGGGGAGGGGCGTAGACTGTGCCATATTGTATGTGATATTTCTAGAGCGCGTTTGTAGATGGAGAATGCACTTTTTCATGTATGTAAATAGAATAGAACTTGAAGCTTTATTTCTTGTGTACCCCTTTCTGCTTCGCCTCTTACCAGGTGGACTGGTTTCGGGGTTGGTGAGAATCCTTAGATTTGTAATACGGCTTCGGGGCTCATCAGGCAGGACCGGGGGCTCTTACGCGTTTGGTCGATGTGGCTTTTAGTGTAAGCTGGCGTTAGAGATCTTATGCTTTTGCTCAACTATTTTAGGTTTAGTCTCCGAGTCGGGCTTCAACTCTAGCCCATTCGACCCTCAAGCTTTTGTGTCTGCATGGGCAGGCGACAATGGCTCTTACACCTTGCCCTTAGGCACTTGTAGTTTAACTATTTTGGGTTCAGTCTCCAAGTCTGGTTTTGACTCGAGCACAATTGACCCTCAAGTTCCGTGTCTTCATGGGCTGGCAACAACGTCTCTTATGCTGTGGGTCGAAGCGACCTTTTATGTATATGGCCCTGAGGCTATGAAGCTGTCAACGATGGATCTTACGCTATGCCCTTAGACATGTATAGTTAAATATTTTGGATCCGGTCTTTGAATTGGGTTACGACTCGAGCTCACTTTGACCCTCAAGCTTTCAAATTCTTAAGCTGGCGACGATGGCTCTTATGCTTTTGGTCAATGTGACCTTTTAGTGTGTGTGGCCCTGAGGCTCTTTAGGTTGGCGATAATGGCTCTTACGCTTTGCCCTTAGGCATATATAGGCTTTTTTTCCTCTCGTTAAAGACTTTTTGAAATGATTTTGCCTGACCCGTCGTCGGTTTGGGAATAACCTCGATTTCAAGTTGTTTGCGGCGATGTTTGACCACCTCGGAAGGTTTAGCTCGTAGGCTGAGTAGCTCGAAGCCTTATGATTTGGAGATGACATAGTCAAAGCTCTTTTTCCTATCGAGGGTAGCCTGTTTAACCGGTTCTTTTCAAAGTAGAGTCAAAGTAATGGCCTGTGATTTTATAGCGATGGTCAAGCGTCACCGAGTCACGTTAATTTGGCTGGTGTAATCGTATGATCATAGTTATTTATGTTTGGCTGGAGCCATTTTTGATCCCGAGTGCAGTAGTTTAGGCGTCTACATCGAGAGTATGCCCTTTCAGGAGTCTTTCAATTGTGACATATAGCCTAAACTTTGGGATTGAGTTTATTCCTGTAGTAAGGTCTTACAAAATTTTCATGCCTTTTGATGTCTTAGAGTTTTGTTGATACTTGGTACAAGTATGATTCTTGCCTTGCTTGAGGTCTTACAATTTTGGTCATATAGTTGAGGTCTTACAGATTTTTTTCATGTCGTAGAGGTCTTACAGATTTTTTTCATGCCGTTGAGGTCTTACAGTTTTTTCATGCCGTTGATATCTTATAGATTTTTTCATGCCGTTGAAGTCTTACAGTTTTTTCATGCCGTTGAGGTCTTACAATTTTTTCATGTCGTTGAGGACTTATAGTTTTTTCATGCCGTTGAGGTCTTACAGCTTAGTTGATACTTTAAATAGGTTTTTCTAGACCGAGTTTGCCCGCTTGGGGTCTTATGGCCTCGGGTTTTTAAGTGAATGGCGATTGGCGACAGTCTCCGAGTCATTGAGTTTTCTTAGGCTCGGAGGCCGTTACTCGCGAGCTCGGAATTGCCTCATTGAGCGCTTATATTTTTTGGAGATTTCGACCCTGGGTTCGTGCGCTTTTTGAGTTTGCGATGCCAGTCTCCGAGTATTTCGGGGCATTCTCGATGAAGGGATTCTTGCTGTGAAAATGCTGAACATGCTTTGGAGTATGGGATGCTTTAGGTGAAAGATATTTTTTGATTGCTTGGCATAAGTACGTGTTGTTTTGTTTCCGCAAGCCCGACTTATGCGGACACAGTTCGTTTGACCGTTTAGCCCGGTACACCATTTCCTATTAGAGCCTCGTTTGTCGTTCCCTCGTTCTTCCAAGTGGATGACCTCTCTAGGGGGTGCCCTCCAATGTTCGGGGTTGATTGCAAAAGAAACCTTTTAGGCTTGTCGGATCCTCCTTAGGTAGCGCATTGCCCCGTTAAGAACCTTGCCGGCGAAACCCTCTTCAGGACAGAAGCTCGGCAGAAGGGAAAGAGTGCAACGGATGCCATTAAGGCCTTGGGATATTCGGGTTGGGTTAATACTTTTGACCGCCCCGACCGGGTGTCTGCATACGGATAGTGTAAAATAATGAAGGGGGAGGCAGGCTTACCTTATCGTGGGGTGCGCAGGCGATGTTCCAAGGTTTGATGTGTCCTGTTGTTTAGAGTGAGGACTCGGTACGGTCCTCCGCTGTGTTTAATCGGGCTTAACCGAAGATGTGGTTTGGTTACCCTTTAACTCTTTCGAGAGTGGAGATATTGGTGCTGGCGCTACGTTACGTAACATGAACACTTCCCTTGCCGCGTGTTGTTCCCCGTAGATTGTTTTATTTCTATCCTTCGCTGGGGATTTCATCATTTGGCGAAGAGGGGATGGTACCGTTCTCACTCGGTGTCCACGGCTGTCCGACTGAGAGAATGGTCTCTCTCCTTTGTTGTTTCAATCGCCGTGTCCAATCCGTCAAGGGTTCGAGGGGCGGGTATGAGTTGGTCTAGTAGTCCGAGCCGCTCTATTACTATCGACCTGATAGTGTTGGTCGAGCTACCTGGATTCACATGCGCATGTTTTATTCAAAGTGAATGAATGAAGAAAGAGGTTACCAGTTCGTTGTTATGAAGTTAGGGCGAGGTTTCAGAGCCTTTTTCGCCGAATGTGAGGGCATCTTTGTGTACGTATTCCCGATTTTATTTTTCTCCGGGGACAGATATTTTTGTCCTCCCTTTCACGAGTTCCTGGGGAGTGTCAACGCTCCCCCAATATCATGATAGCATGTCGTGGCCCATTTGATTCGTCCTTTTTGGCCGCCTTCCTTTCTCTGAATTAAACTTAAGCCTGATCGCTCAAACGTTCTCGGTGATGACTTTTACTGAGTAGCTTGGCTATTTCCCTTCGAAGCTGGTGGCAATCCTCGGTCCTATGGACATGCATATTATGAAGCTCTCATACCAAGTTGTGATTCATCTGGGAAGGATCCGACTGAATAGGCCTGGGCAATTTGATGTGACTGATTTTGCTGATGGCGAACACGATGTCCGATACATCGACATTGAAGTTGTATTCTGATAGGCGAGGTTCCCCAGTTGGTCTTGTTTCCCCGTCTAATCTGCCTCTGTTGATAGGGTCTCGAGGGTTCTGTCCTCTGTTCACCAATCGATTATTGCGAGGCGGATTGCGTCTTGGGGCATTCCTCCTATCATCGGGGTACGGCTGTTACCTCTCCTTATTTGATTTTTACTCCTTCGCTAGGAGTTTGGTCGGATATAATGAGCCTAAGGAGGCTCCCAACTGGTCATCCTCGATCCCGATCTTTGACTGGTACCGATTGTGGACGTCCGACCAGGTCACAGCGGGATATCCGATTAGATTCTCTTTCAGCTGCCTCAAGGCTACTGAGCTTCATTCATTCAGGCCTTGAGTGAAGGCCTACACCGTCCAGTCATCGGAGACCGGGGGTAGTTCCATTCGTTCATTTTGGAAATGAGATACGAATTCTCGCAGCATTTCATTCTCCCTCTACTTAATCTTGAATATGTCGTACTTCCTCGTTGCCACTTTGATGGAACCGGCGTGTGCCTTTATGAAGGAATCTGCTAGCATGGCAAATGAATCTATGGATTTGGGAGCTACATTATGATACCACATCATGGCCCCCTTCAAGAGCGTTTCTCTGAACTTCTTCAGTAAGACAGACTCGATCTCGTCGTCTTTTATGTCATTGCCCTTTACTGCACACGTATAGGCAGTGACATGTTTGTTGGGATCAGAGGTCTCGTTGTATTTTGGGAGTTACAGCATTTTGAATTTCTTGGGAATGGGTTTCGGAGCTACTTTCTCTGGGAACGGCCGTTGTGCGAACTTCTTCGAATCTACACCCTTCAGGATCGGGGGCACACCCAGGATCTGGTCGACCCTGGAGTTGTAGGTCTCGACCTTCTTATCATTGGCTGCTATCATTTTTTTTCCTGATTCAATCTTTTTGGAGAGGTCCTCGAGAATTTTCACGATGGCAGGGTCGACTATCGATCCATTGTTGCTCGATATCTGCGGTACCTGTTCAACTAGGGGAATAGTTTCCGGTGCTATTGTTCTGGGAGTCTTCAGGCGGCTTTGCGGCTGGGCGATAGCCAGTTGTTGTACCTGCAACATTTCATAAATAACATGAAGACTAACTTCCTATTCTTCCCGAGCTGGGGTCTTTTGGGCTTTTTGTTAGTCGTCATGTCGTACGCTCCTGTCGGTGTGTGAGGTTTCGTTGACCTGCTGTACGTCTTGCGAACCCACATCCATTGGAATCGGTCCAGGTGTGTTATTGGGGTTCTGTGGTGGCACGCCAATAACTGGAATGGCCACACCATTTTCTCTGTGGTTTTCAAGGTTGTTGTTCTCAACTCTGTTCACCGAGCCAGATATTTCGACCTGAAATTGAAGATATTTGACAAGAAAAAGTGTGAAAGATAACTTGTGATGTGTAATTAAACCAGCAAGAAAAAAATCACTTTTGTTTTTAGCCCCACGGTGGGCGCCAAACTATTTACCGTGAAAATGGTAATGACAATTAAATTTGTTGATGTGATTCTAAAAAAACGTGATCTATTTTTATGCTAGTATTTAGAGCAGTTGATGCTAGATATGTGAATCCTAACGATGAAATACTAACTAAAGCAGGGTTATAATCAAACTGAGGGGCTTGCTGTTCGGGCCTCGAACTAACCGATAAGGGGCCTCAAGGTCCATGCCTGGGCTCAGATTCGAGCTATCAAGGATTATCGGTAAGGGGATAACAGTTGGGATACAATTAAAGGAGGATATTTATGGCCAATATTAAGCAATAAATGAAGAACAAGTATGAAAATAAATGAAAGCGGTAGTCTCGAGCGAGTAAGTTAGATAGAAAAGAGAGAGAGAGAGTTTCTATTGATCTTGTGTAGAATGGTTTGAGCAACAATAGCCCCTTACAAAGAGATGAGGATCCCCTTTATATAGGAGAGGAAATTCAACATAATACAAAGTATATTAATTGTAAAGGCATGGAGATGGGACGGCTAGACGTGGCATCTTGATACAGGTTCCGGATAGGCCGGCTTTGCTAGACTTAGCCGCATGCTTTGGGAGTTCCCCATTCTACTCTAGCCTCGATCGGTATCCTCTTTAGGTCAGACCTCGACGGGCTCCTAGGGAGGGACCTCGGTCATAGCTTCGCACCCTCGGGGTCTCGAGGTGTTCTTCTAAAGTGACTTGATAGCAAGAAATTGGAATCTCTAATTTTGTCGCATACAAGAAAGATCGGGGATGGATGAGTAGGATTGTCTGGTCTAAAACCTCAAAAATCATTCCGATCGGATGGATGCCTTTCCCGGAGTGGTGGAACATGCAACGTAAGCATTTTTCCTTCAGACATGTTTTAAGATCTTCTTTCCTTTCTTCCAAAAAGATAACCTCTTTTTGTTTTCTACAGCTGCCGCTTGGCCTGAAGCGGTCTCGGATCTGCCGGGGTGGATTGAGCGGTTGGACAAAAAGTTTCGCATCTTGCCCGATCTTGGACTGACCTGTCCAAGACGCGGTGGGTGGCCAAGAATCATGGTAAAGTTTCTCTTGCCTCCTACGTCTTAACCCTATGTTTTTTCCTATACTTTACTGTGTTGACAAGTTGTGGCCGCTATGCTCGTGCAAGCCTCAGCGAGAACGTGCTGATGAGACCACCCCCCGGAGGCGGGACAGAGGTTTCGGAGCCTGCCGAGGGAAATAAAAGGAAAGGCAAGGAGGCTGTCGACCCTTCTGTGATGAAGAAACCTAAATCGCACAGGCCTAAAACCGCCATCGGGGCCTCAACTTTTGCTTCCGAGGCAAGCCTCGGTACTGATGATGAAAATGATGATGAGAATGTGTACCACTTGGAGGAGAGGCCGAGAAGCGACGCGAGAGCCTCGCAGATACTCCGACCGAAAGCTGCCGAATCGCGGACGGCTGACTTAGGTCAGCCCTGTAGACCAAAGGTCCTCGAGGAGGGCATCAATGTGGCCTCAGATCCTGTGACTAGGTCCAGCACAGTTTCTGTTGGGGGATCGTTGCCATTGGCCCTGAAGGGTCGGGACCCGGAGCCTTTCAGGAGATGGAATTGCACCTCGAGGACAGGCGAGCTCCAGGCTACTTTGGAGGAAGAACTCCGAGAAAAAGCTGCCCTTGTCGAGCAGGTGTTTTGTTAGGCATGAGCCTCTCTGTTACATCTCGCATTTTCGTACGTTAAAATTTTTGTTTTCAGTTAACCGACGTAGACTCGAGGATGAGATCATATTGACGTTAACGTACTTATTCTATTTATAACGAGCGAAAAATAAGTGTTATGGAGGGAAAGGGGTACACGGATTAAAGAAAACGAGTTTCGTTGAAAATGGCCAATTTGGAATAAAATTCGGGTCGAGCGATAATACCCGATAATTATGAACTAGTACCATGCAAGGTACTATATGACCACGGTAGTATAATGTGTAAAATATATATATAAAGTATATTAAAAATAAGTTGAATTTTAAGTAATTTGGAGTAATTTTTAAATTATACGGGTAATTAGTTAATTACCGGATAACAGGACATTACCCGATTAACTAATAAGTGGATAAAAATTAATAAATCCACACGAAAAGGAACGCGGCAGCCCCTCCCCCCTTTTAGTTGAAGGTGATTCATTACTCACATTTACATGTGTTACAAGAGCTAAAAGTCTTATCAAATGAAGAATTGGTAAGCTTATTCATTCAAGATCAAACATGCATTTGCATTTTTGTCTTGAACCAAAAACGTGAAACCAAACATTTGTATTCTGTCTTGAACCACAGAATCATTTCGTTCAACAAATTCAAAAAATTTGATTGAAATTTCAGTCCAATTTTGTTCAATCCGAGCATATGTTCGTTCGTATTTCGCAAGAAGCAGAAAGCTTCATTTTGTTCAAATAATTCCAAGAACAGGTATGTTAAGGCCCTCCCTTCTTTCTTTTGGCATGATCCAAATTATACTGAAGAAATGAGCAAATACACAGTTTCTATAAATTACTTTATTTCATAGAAATACTAGGGGTGTCTATATTCTTGATTCCCCCTGAAAAATATTATTATCTTCTGTTCATGGGTCTCAGAATAATACACAGTTGAAAGAGTTTATCCAGAAGGAATATTGAGATTATTACGTATTTTTCATGCATTTCACTCATATATACATGTGCATTGACCCATGACCAGATGGCGTTATATACGCATATATATATGTATATTATATTTATATGGGATACAAGAAAAAGGTTACGACGTTATATACGCACCACCACCTGATCAGCTAGTATATGATGTTGATGTTGCCCACAGAGGCTGAAATATGACTCAGACGGTGTTATATACACGTATATATGTATGTATATGTATATGGAATATGGGAAGAGGTTATACTGGGTTGTTGTTGTTGAAGAGGTTACGGCGTTATATACGCACCACCACCTGATCAACTGGTATATGTTGATGATGTTGCCCACAGTGACTGAGATGATATGATGGGATGCCCTTAGTGTCTTGATGATATTATGTACACCCATACCTATGCATGGCAGGACATTTATACGCACGTGCATGATATTATAAACGTATCAGAATTTACAAAGTTATTTAGATTTAAATATGTGTTTCTGTATTCCATGTTTTATCTCTGTCTTTTACGTACAAATTTTCATGCCTTACATACTCAGTACATTTTTTGTACTGGTGCCCTATTTCATGGACCTGCGTTTCATGCCCGTAGGTGTAGGTAGGCAAGTTGACGGTTCCCCTTCTTAGGATTCGCATATCTGGGATTCCCTCAGGCTTAAAACTATGTCAAGGTATTTGAGGACACCAGCTCTTCTGAGGTTCCGGATAGTCCACAGTCTTGGGAGTCCGTCAATCAAGGTTCACCGGTGTATGTTATGGGATACGCAGAGGAAGAAGATAGTAGTCGGGCCAAGAGGAGGAGGATAAATGATAAGGACACGAAGATTCCGCTTCGAAGTGTGTCCGATCGAGGCTCTTATATAGGACGAGGCAAGGACCCACTACTATAGACTTCCCCCAAGTGTTAATTTTTGGTTGGTGAGTTCCACCTCTTCATGGAATATTACCAAGTCAGGGTTTTAAATGTGTTTGGTTGTTTTATGAGGATGTAGGGAGCCCCGTCCCAACTTGTATATATTATGGTTATGCCGACTTAGAGGTTTTGCAGACAGTATCCCGTATATAGTCTTGGGTATGATATATCTACGGCTTAGTCCACCCCTATGTACTTAAACCTTTTTGTAAATTAGTTATGCGAGTTAAGTCTTAATACTATTACTTATATATATGGATGTTGCTATAATGGCCCGTGATAGATTTAATAATAAACAAGGATAAGGTACGTGGTGTTCCGTTGGGTAGAACTTCATATTATAATGGGTATGGATTGGTTGGCCTTTTGTTGTGATAACATCAAGTGTAGGTCAAAGATGGTTTAATTTCAATCCCCAGGAGAGCCTTTTTTATAATGGGAAGGTAATAAAACACCTGTTTTGTTTGTGAGAAAGAAAGAAGGTTCCTTACGAATGTGCATTGATTATAGGCAGCTGAATAAGGTGACGATCAAGAATAAGTACCCGCTCCCGAGAATTGATGATTTATTTGATCAGTTACAAGATGCCAAGTATTTTTGAAAGATAGACTTGAGGTATGGGTACCATCAGGTAAGGGTAAAGAATGAAGATATTCCGAGGACAACATTCAGGACTAGATATGGGCACTTTGAGTTTCCCCAGTAGTATTCTTGAATTTGATGAACCATCTATTCAGGCCTTTTTAGATCTATTCGTAATTGTATTTATTGACGATATACTGGTACGTTCTCGTTCAGAGGCTGAGCATGCAGACCATCTGCGTACTGTGCTCAGAGTTCTACAAGAAGGGAAGCTGTATGCAAAATTTTCTAAATGTGAATTCTAGTTGAACTCTGTAACTTTCCTTAGGCATATTATTTTGGGTAAAGACATCCGAGTGGATACACAAGAGACTGAGGTAGTGAAGACTTTGCCTAGACCCACAACATCGATGAAGGTTTGTAGCTTCTTTTGGCAGGTTATTACAAGAAACTTGTAATGAAAATTTCTTCTCTTATAAGCACCTTTGACCAAAGTGGTATGTGGTGTCTTGCTTGATGTTTCAGAATAACATAAGAAAATCTATGGTGCAAGTAGGTTGAAGAAAGGTTGTGAATAAGTATAAATAAATATGTGTAGGTTGCAAGCTAAAGTATGGTAGAGCGACAAGGTTCTAAAAACACAGGAGGAATGATAAGAAACAATGAGTAAAAAAAAGTAACAAGAATGGATAAGTCCTTGGGAATAAGTTCGTAAGAGAGCTGATGATTTCTCTAAGTTATAGCAGTATAGCCCGAATGAACTCAAAGGAGTCTAAGACTAGTAACATTTAGAATAGATGAAATGTTGCCCTAATAGTGGGATAAGGGCGGAATTGTGAGGGATAAAAGATGAAGTTTTGGCCTCCAAAGAGGGGAATTTCCTGAATTGTACAAGATTAGGATAACCATGTAAGTTAACTCAGAAGGGAACTAGGTTTCAATGGACCGATGCTTGCGAACGGAGTTTTCCAGGCTTTAAAGGACAAATTAACTTCAGCACCGGTTCTAACGCTTCCAGAGGGGACCGATGGTTACATTATCTATGGTGACGCTTCACGCGCTGGGTTGGGTTGTGTGCTGATGCAACATGGTAAGGTTGTGGCTTATGCCTCTAGACAACTAAGAAAGCACGAGAAGAACTACCCGACCCACAATTTAGGGTTAGTCGCGGTGATTCATGCACTAAAGATGTGGAGGCACTACTTGTATGGCATTTATGTTGATATCTATACGGATCATAAGAGCCTCCAGTACATTTTCAAGCAAAAAGGAATTGAATCTACGTCAAAGGAGATGGTTGGAGCTACCTAAAGACTATGACATTGATATTTTATACCATCCAGGGAAGGTGAACGTAGTAGCCGATGCCCTCAGCCGTAGATCAATGGGTAGCGTGTCATATTTGTAGCCAGACAAAAAGGGGAATAGCCCATAAGGTTCATCATCTAGCTAGTCTTGGAGTTCAGTTGCTGGACTCTGGTGATATTGGGATCACTATTTATTATACGACAACATCCTCTTTAGTGACTGAAGTAAAGGAATGCTAGTATAAGGATCCTATGTTAGTTTATTATAGGGATACTGCCCCTCAGAAGGAGAAGACACCGTTTGAAATTACAGAAGATGGGGTCCTCAGATATCGAGGACGATTATATGTCCTTAATGTTGTAGGGCTACGTGGATATGTTATGGGAGAAACTCACTATTCTCATTATTCTATCCATCTAGGAGAAACAAAGATGTATTATGATATCAGGGAAGTGTATTGGTAGGACAGAATGAAAAAGGATATAGTAGAATTTGTTGCCCAGTGTCCTAACTGTGAGCAGGTTAATATTGAGCATCAAAAACCTGGTGGATTATTGCAGGCTATGGAGATTCCGACTTGGAAATGGGAAATAATCAATATGCACTTCATCGTAGGCTTACCTCGTACCAAGTGTAAGTTTGATTCGATATAGTTGATTGTTGGTAGGCTTACACAGTCAGCCCATTTTCTACATATTCCTCGTATTTCGCAAGAAGCAGAAAGCTTTGTTTTGTTCAAATAATTTCAGGAACAGGTATGTTAAGGCCCTCCCTTCTTTCTTTTGGCGTGGTCCAAATTATACTGAAGAAATGAGAAAATACACAGTTTCTATAAATTACTCTATTCATAGAAATAGTAGGGGTGTCTATATTCTTGATTCCCTATGAAAAATATTATTATCTTCTGTTCATGAGTCTCAGAATAATACAAAGTTGAAAAGGTTTATCCGGAAGGAATATTGAGATTATTACGTATTTCTCATACATTTCACTCATTTATATATGTGCATTAACCCATGACCAGATGGCGTTATATACGCGTATATATGTATATTATATTTATATGGGATACGGGAATAAGGTTATGGCGTTATATATGCACCACCACCTGATCAGCTGGTATATGATGATGATGTTGCCCACAGTGGCCGAGATGATATGATGGGCTGCCCTCAGTGGCTTGATGATATTATGTACACCCATACCTATGCATGGCACGACATTTATATGCACGTGCATGACATTATAAACGCTTCAGAATTTACAAAGTTATTTAGATTTAAAGATGTGTTTCTGTATTTCATGTTTCATCTATGTCTTTTACGTACAATTTTTCACTCCTTACATACTTAGTACATTTTTCGTACTGACGCCCTATTTTACGGGGCCTGCATTTCATGCCCGCAGATGCAGGCAGGCAAGTTGACAGCCCCCTTCTTAGGATCCCTGATTAGCGAGTGTTGGCGTGCTCTATTTGATCCGGAGCTACTTTTGATGTTGGTACGATACATTTGTATATATGTATATATGTATATATGTATATATATATATATGGGTATGACGTGTCTTAGTCCCGTCTTTGTACAGTTATGTTTCTGTTAGAGGTCTGTAGACAGTATGTCTAGTTGGGATGTATGTGGCCTTGTCGGCTTTCGGTTATTGGATGTATAGTTGTCTATAGAAGCCTTGCCGGCTTGCCCCATGTATTCTGCAGATATACGTACATATGCCTTGTTGGCAGGATTCCTTCATGTATGTTTTATTCGCAATTCAGAAGATGTTATACAGGTTCACATCCTAGACGTATGCTTAGGGGTGTTTGACAGGTAGGTCTTAGGCACCCGACGCAGCCCATCGGTTTGGGCCGTGACACTTTCCTTTGTTCCCATAATTTGATACTGACTGGTTTACTTTTCTTTTTGTAAGTCAAGCAAAATGACTCGCAGATTGGGCGACTGAATGTGGAGGTCCTCGGGCTGAGGAAACAGAATGAGGCAGTGACCTCGAAGTTGGGGTCGACCCGTGATCTTCTCAAAGATGCTCGAAAGGAGATAGCTGAGCTAGTTGCGGCCAAGTCCGAGATCGAAAGAAATGTAGCCACTTGCCTGAAGGACGCGACCACATCACATCAAATAGCATGTGACGTATTGATAAAGGCTGAGCGGAAACTGACTCGGGCCATCGAACATGACAGGGCGGAGGTGAGGAGAAAAACATTGGAGGAGATCGAGGCCCAAGAGCTTGAGAGAAAGTTGGCACTTTTAATCTTCCAAGATGAGGATCCAGAGATGGTTCATAGAACAGTGGTGATGAAGAGTAGGCCTTATGTGGCTTTTGCCCCCCTTTTTCCGTGCATGTACCCCCGGGGGAGTGAGTCTTGTAAGGACATCCCTTGTAAATTTATTTTTGTCAATGAAAAGAAAGGGTTTTTCTTCTCTCTGTATTTTCGTTCTCTTTACCTCATTGCTCAAGCGGAATTAACCTTTGACTCTTGGTGTTAGGTCTTTGAAATCGTATTCGGAGCGATCGGGACCACTAAATCGGGTCCCATTCCGAAGTTAGATTGGCAGTTTCTTTAGGGACGGTGCTAGTGATAGCAAGGAGCCTTCGAGGCCTCGCTGCTTCTTGAATTTCACGGGATAGTAGCATTTGAGAAATCTGGTGAAGAGACCCCGGGGTGGTTCTGTCAGTACATTTCCCTAGAAAAAAGATGATGTCAATGCGGCCAGAATTAATTAGCCCTTTGGGTAGACGAGTAGCCACTGCCTTTCCCCTATATATTCATTCATTTGCCTCTCAAGTGGAGATTCCACTGCTTTGAGTAACCACAAGACCTGATGCGCTGTGCTAGTTCTCCCATTGTTCCAACTCAAAATCTTTGCTCAAATTCATATTTCCCCATCTCATTTTATCATAGCCATGACTGATACATCGACATCCGCCCACCAAGGAGATGAGAGTTCTGCTTACGTTCCGCATTCGGTCGGTGGTACACCGCCAGTGCCTGGTAAGCGGGCCTCGAGGTGCCTTTTCTCGAGAAAAGACATTATGTTAGGGAGAGCCCCCCTGTTCTAGTACATCGGTAGCATACGTCGAGGTTTATCTCATCAGTGGGAGAGGAAAACCTCAAGATGATCAGAAAAGATTGCGGATGAGGGGAAGGTGTGGTATTGCAAGTGCCTTCCTCTGAGGAAAGAATTATGACCTATGTCGAGGGGTTTTTGAGCCTGTACATGCATACGTTTGCATCGGGTCCTCACGATCGGGTCGTGTTTGAGTTCTATTGGAGATATTAGGTTACCTTTGGCGCAGGCTCACCATTCCTTTGGAAGATAGTGTAGACAATAAGATATTTTGGCGACAAGGCCGGGATTGAGTTTACCCTCAATCATCTCGTGAGATTATATCAGCCACTGTGCTATCGATGTTTGATTATTCTGCAGCGTCAATCCACTCGGGCTCGTGTCTTTAATAGCGTAGACGACGAGGACCGTGGATGGATGAACCAGTTTGTTCGAGCTCGAACGATCAATATAATTCTTGGAGAGTTTCTTCCCTTTCCTGAGAAATGGAACTTCACACGTAAGTGTCGCACTTGTTTTTTCATCGTTTTGATTGGATGAGGGCTCCGTAATGACATTTTTCTATTTTGTTCCTGTAGCGACTCCCTGGTTGCCAAACGAGGTCCCTGATTTGGCCGAGTGGTCTCGTAAGCTGGCAGCCTGATCTACTTATGATAGGAGCAGGTGGCGAGACCTGTCCAAAGGGAGGTGGGAGGAAAAACATCATGGTAAGCACCTGGTGGCTTGTTTCCCCAAAATGGTGTTTTTATTTTCAACATACTAACTTAGCCGCCGCAGGTACCGGAGATTTTTCTGAAATGAGACTGTTCTCTCTAGGAGAGGAGGAGAGAGTGCCAGCCTCGAGATCGAGGGTCGATGATCAACGAAAAGAATCTATGGGGTGTGAGGAGGCTCGCAGCGGGGCGTGTCCTTCTCAGGGAATCAAGAGAGGCGATCTGACCGATCATTCAGTTACGGGGACTTCCATTCTCGAAAGAACATTTCCCATTTCTGCTGGTGGTATCCCCTAAGCCATCGGACATTGGCTCGGCTTTTGGTGAGGCCCAACGGCTCAGCTTTATGGTAAGTTTGGTAGCCGACATGGGACTATTCCGACTTCACACTTTTTCTTTCTTATTGAATTTTCTTTCGCAGGCCTTCGACAGGCTCAAATCCAAGCTGCTCGTTACGAGGCTCGGTTGTGGAGATCTTTTGATAGGGAGAAATCCTTTAAGCTTCTTTGTGTGAAAAAAGAAAGTGAGTTGGTACCCCTACGGTGCGAGACGGATCGAAGCCGGAGCTGCGAGAGCTGCCTCGAGAGACAGGTATCTTGTATTTCATGTTGACGTATGCCTCTTCTTTCATCTTCAGAGGTTAACGTTTCAATATTTCAGTTGGAGAGTAAAATGGAGGATTTGGAGTGACTTTGGGGTGAATTTGGCAGGGTCAAAAATGAGCTATATAAGCTGCAAGACCATGTAAATGCCCAAGTTGCGGCCAAGGAGAGTGTTTCGGCTAAAGTTTCCACCCTGGAGATGCAAATCCAGACTGCTCGTGTGAGTGATTCTGCGCGGGCGAACACGATCGTAAGGCTCGATTCAGAGCTTTTGAAGACGAAGGCCGAGGTGATAAATGCCCGGGCCGAGGCTGTGATGAGTAGCACTAGGGCTGACCAAAGAGAGGCGGCTTATTTGAAGATTGCTGCCACTATTAGAGATGAGCTAAGGAGAACTCTTGGTCAAGCAAGTAACAATAAAGAGTACGCAAAGTGCAAATCTCAGAGGGAAACTCTCGAGGAAGTTCACGCCAGGGGTTTCGATATTTCGGAAGAGATCGATCAAGCCAAGGCAGAGGAGTATGATGCCAAGTTCCTTCTGTCCGACGTCGAAGATGGCAAGGACGAGGTCGTCAGGCCATAGTCCACAAAGGGGACGTTTGCTTTCTTCTTGTTCTTGTGTATATAACTTTCATAGTATGTTGTAAATGGACCTTGTATTCTATTACCTGTAGGTATAAGAGGGGAACCTCGTGGTTTTGTATCTTCTGTGTTTCTGTTTGCCAAGATTTTAGCCAGATCAATCTGATCTCTTGAGTTAGTAGGAGTCTTTAGATTCGGTGATACGACCCTAGGGCTCATTAGGCTGGCCCGGGGGGCTCTTAGGCGCTTGGTCGATGCGACCTTTAGTAAAAGCTGGCGTTGGAGCTCTTTTGCTTTTGTTCAGCCATTTTGGGTTTAGCCTCCGAGTCGAGTTTCAACTCGAGATCATTTGACCCTCAGGATATTATGTTTGCGTGGGCTGGCAACAATGGCTCTTACGCCTTGGGCCGAAGTTTCCTTTTAATGTAAGTTGGCGACAATGGCTCTTACGCTTTGCCCTTAGGCATATATGGTTAACTATTTTGGATCTAGTCTCCAAATCGGGTTACGATTCGAGCTCGTTTCGACCCTCAAGTTTTTAGATTTCAAGTTGGCGACAGTAGCTCTTAAGCTTTTGGTCGATGTGACCTTTTGTGTGTGTGGCCCTAAAGCTCATTAGGCTGGCGACAATGGCTCTAAAGCGCTTGGTCGATGCAACATTTTATGTAGGCTTTATTTTCCTCTCGTTAAGGACTTTTGAAGTAATTTTTGCCTAACTCGTCGTCGGTTCGGGAAGAACCTCGATTTTGAGTAACTTGTAGCGACGTTCGAGCACCTCGGGAGGTTTAGCTCGGAGGCTAGACGATATGGTCGAAGCTCGATTGCCTATGCTGAGGGTAGCTTGTTTAACCTGTTCTTTCCGAAGTAGATTCAGAGTAATTGAAGGCCTGTGATTTTGTAGCGACAGTCGGGCGTCTCCGAGTCGCGTTAGTTTAGCTAGTACATCTATGTGACCGGTGTCACTTATTTTTGGCCGGAGCCTTTGAGTCCCGAGTGTAGTAGTTTCAGCATCTATATCGAGGGTATGCCTTTTTAGGGGTCTTACAAGTTTGATATATAACCGAAACTTTTGGGATCGGGTCTCTGCCTTTAGTGAGGTCTTACAAGTTTTACATGCCGTTGAGGTCTTACAGTTTTACATGCCATTGAGGCCTTACAGTTTTACATGCCTTTAAGGTCTTACAGTTTTACATGCCGTTGAGGTCTTACAGTTTTGGATATTTGGTACAAGTATTGTTCATGCCTTGCTTGAGGTCTTACAGATATTGTTATTGCCTTATGTAGGTCTTACAATACCGAGTTTGCCCGCTTGGGTCTTATGGCCTCGGGTTTTGATGAATTGATGGAGGTGGTGCTTGACGGTAGTCCCCGAGTCATCGAGGGTTTATTGACTCGAGAGCCATTATTTGCAAACTTTGTATTTCCTCATCGAGGGCTTACGATTTTGGAGATCCTGACACTGAGGTCGTGCATTTTTGGAGATATCGGTGCCAGTCCACGAGTGTTCGGGGCACATTTGGCCTTGGAGATGTTTTGTGCTTTTCATGTTGCCCCGTCGAGGGCTTATGAGTTTGGAGTTCTGACCCTGAGGTCACGCGGGTATCGAATTGTTGATGCTAGTCTCCGAGTATTCGGGACGTCTTTGCTGGAGGCTCTTAGTCGTTTTAGCAAAAATGTTCAGTTTCCATCGGAGTATGAGATGTTTTGACAAAAGATATCTTTTGATTGCTTGACACAAGTATACATAGTTTTGTTGTCATGGGACCGACTATATAGGCACTGTTCGTTCGACCGTTTGGCCCAATACATGATTTTCCTATTGGGATCCCATTTGGCGTTTCTTGGCTTTTCTGAGCGGATGACCTTCCTAGGGGGATGCCCCCTAGTGTTCGAGGTTGATTGCAAAAGAAGCCTCAAATACTTGTTGAGTCTCCCTTAGGTAATATGCAGATGTTGCCTCGTTAAAAACCTCACCGGTAAAACCTTTCTCGGGATAAAAGCTCGGTCAAAGGAAAAAAGTGCAATCGATGCTTTAAAAACTCAAGGTCTTTGATCTGGGTTAACGCTCTGACTGCTTCGATCAGGCACCTACATAAGGGTTCGTCTGAAATATGAAATAAAAAGCGGGATGGTTATACCTTAGTGTAGGATGTGCTGGCGATGTTTCGAGGACCAATATGTCCTACTTACTCGAGATGAGGACGCGGTGCGGTCCTTTACTTTGTTTGATCGGGTTTAATAAAAGGTGTGGCTTGATTAACCTTTGGCTCTTTTGCGAGCAGAGGTACTGATGGCGGTGCCACATCGTGCATCGCAAACATCTCCGTTGCCGCATGTTGTTCCCCGTAGATGGTTTTAATCCCATCCTTCATCAGGAATTTCATCATTTGGTGTAGAGTGGATGGTACTTCCCTCATGCAGTGTATCCACGACCACCCGAACAAGGCATTGTATCTCATGTTTCCTTCGATGACATGGAGCTTGGCATTTTGGGTCGTGTCGGCCACGGTGACTGGGAGGGTTATTTCTCCTTTTGTTGTTTCACTTGCCATGTTGAATCCATTGAGAAATCGAGTGGTGGGAACGATTTGGTTAAGCAGTCCAAGCCTCTCTATCACTCTCGACGTGATAATGTTGGCCAAGCTACCTAGATCCACGAGTAGATGTGTTATTTGAAAAGAATTTACAAGGAAAGAGATTACCAGTGCGTCATTATGAGGTTGAGACAAGGTCTTAGTGTCCTCTTCACTGAATGTGAGGGCATCCTCAGGAATGTATCCTCGGGTTCGGTTTTTTCTGGTGATGTATATTTTTGTCCTTCTCATTACGGGTTCCTTCGGGGCATCGATGCCTCCCAAGATCATGTGGATGACATGTTGCAGCCCATTTGCTTCGTTCTTCTTGGCCTCCACTCTTTCTCAGAACTGATTTTTGGCTCTGTCGCTGAGGAATTCCGGGAGGTGGCCTTTGTTAAGTAGTCGAGCTACCTCATCTCGGAGTTGGTGGCAATCCCCTGTCCTGTGGCCGTGCGTGTTGTGAAACTCATACACTAAGTTAGGATTCCTCTGTGAAGGATCCGATTGTATAGGTCTAGGCCACTTGGCGTCTTTGATTTTACTAATGGAGAACACGATGTCCGATACATCGACGTTGAAGTTGTATTTTGACAAGTGAGGTGCCGCCATTGGCCTTGCATTCTTATCAAATCTGGCTCTGTTGATGAGTCCCTAGGATCTTGTCCTTGGTCTATCCTTCAATCATTGAGAGGTGGGTTGCGCCTCGGGGCGTTCCTTCTGTCTTTGATGTACGACTGATATCTTTATTTGTTTGGTTTTGGCTCCTTTGCCAGGATCCTGCTTGGGTATACTAAGCCCGAGGGGGCTCCCAACTGGTCATCTTCAGCCCTAATTTTTTACTGGTACCAGTTGTGGACATCCGACCAGGTCATAGCTGGATACTCGATCAAATTCTGTTTCAACTATTTTGAAGCCACCGAGCTTCGTTCATTCAGACCTTGTGTGAAATCCTGCACTACCCAGTCATCGGAGACTGGCGATATCTCCATCTGTTCCATTTGAAAGCGAGATACAAATTCTCACAGCATCTCGTTCTCCCTTTGCTTAATTTTGAAAACGTCAGATTTCCTCATTGCTACTTTGATGGCACCGGCATGTGCCTTTATGAAGGAGTCTGCTAGCATGGTGAATGAGTCTATGGAGTTAGGAGCTAAGTTGTGATACCACATCATGGGTCCCTTCGAGAGTGTTTCCCCGAACTTCTTTAACAAGACGAACTCGATTTTGTCGTCCTTTATGTCGTTGCCTTTTACCGCACAGGTGTAGGCAGTAACGTGTTCATTGGGATCTGAGGTCTCATTGTACTTGGGGAGTTCTGGCATTCTAAACTTCTTTGGGATGGGTTTTGGGGCCGCTTCCTTGGGGAACGACCTTTGTATGAACTTCTTCGAATCCATACCTTTTAGGACTGGGGATGCGCCCGGGATTTGGTCGACCCTGGAGTTGTAGGTTTCGACCTTTTTGTAGTTGGCTTCTATCATCTTCTCGCCTAACTCGATCCTCCTAGTGAGGTCCTTAAGCATTTTTACGATGGCGAGATCGGTCATCGACCCGTTATTGCTTGATCTCTCCTGTACCTATTCAGCTGGGGGAGTTGTCCCCGATGATACCGTGTTGGGAGTTTTCTGGTGACTTTGCAGCTGAGAAATAACTAGCTGTTGTGCCTGCAACATTTCAAGAATAACATGAAGGCTAACCTCACGTTCTTCCCTGGTCGGGGTTTTCTGAGCTTCTTGTGGATCTCCCTCACGCACGCTCCTGTAGGCATGCGAGCTTATATCGATGCGTTGGGCATCGCGCGAGACTGCGTCCACGGGGATTGGTTCAGGCATATTACCAGGGTTTTGTGGTAGCAGACCAACAACCGAAACATCCACACTGTGCTCTTTGTGTTCCTCAAGATTGGTTTTTTTGCCTCCATTCATTGAGTTAAACATATTGACCTAAAATCGAAGATCTTGGACAAGAAAAAACGTGAAAGATAACTTTCGTTGAGTAACGAACCCAGCAAGAAAATAATCACTATTATTTTTAGCCACATGGTGGGCGCCAAACTGTTTACCGTGAAAATGGTAATAATAATTAAATTTGTTGATGGGACTCTAAAAATACGTGATCTATTTTTATGCTAGTTTGTTAAGCAATTGATACTAAGTATATGAGATTTAGAGACGAAGTAAAGTTAGGGAGAGAGCTATAATCAAACCGATAGTTTGGTCACTTGAGGCCTCAGGCTCGTCGATTTTGGTCCTCGAGATCGATCCCAGAGCTCGATTATGAACTATTGAAGGCATCATCTATGTGACTAATGGTTATAATGAAATCAGTGGAGGCTCTTTATGGCCAATGATAAACAATAAATGAAGAACAAGTATGAAGACAATAAATGGAAGCAATAATATTGAGAGAATGTGCTAGAGAGCAAAGAGAATGTTCTTGTATATTTCCTGTGGAGTAGCTAAAGCAACAGAGAGTTTACAAAATGTCAAAGACCCCCTTTATATAGGAGGGGAACCCCAACATAGTACAAAAGCATTAATTACAAAAATAAAGGGATGAGACAACTAGATGGCAGCAGGCTCTACAAGTACTAGCTGCATGCCTAGGGAACTCCCCATTCCCATTATGACAACAACCAACATTGTCTTTAGGTCGGGCGTCAATGAACCTCGAGGTAGGGAGCTCGACCACAGCCTTGCAGCCTTAGGGTCTCAAGATGATTTCCTGAAGTGCCTTAATGACGAGAAATTGGACCCTCCGATTTCACCGTATACAATTTTCTTTTCTCCAGACTCGATCCTTTTAGTCAGTTCCTCAAGCATTTTCGTGATTCTAGGGTCAGTCCCCAAACCGCTTACATCGGGCCTTATAAGTGCTAGTTCAATGTGCTGGGCTTTCATTGGTTCGACTGTGTTTGGAGTTCTAATCTGACTTTGAAGTTGAGCGATGGCGACTTGCTGGGCTTGCAACATTTTGAATATCACCTGGAGGCTGACTCCTCCTTCTTCCATTCCTTGTGTTCTTTGGCCATCGGGCCGGGCTTCCCTTTGCGCTTTCCCTATGGGGTCTACACCTGAATCCCCGTTCAGAGCTTTATGCGAGATGATATCAACCAGCGCCATAGTTGGCACTCCCTCAAGGTTTATGGGTGGTACACTGACCCCTATACCACTGTTTTCTCCAAGACCTTTGTTGTTGTGAATAGGTGCATTCTATGTGCTAGACATGTCTAATCTTGAGAATAAAATATCTTGACAAGAAAAAGTGTAAAGATAACATGTGTAACGAGAATCAGTAAAGAAATAATTACTATTATCTTTAGCCCTACAGTGGGCGCCAAACTGTCTACCTCGAAAAAATATGAGTAACAACTAAAGATAATTTTTTTGTTTTAAAGATATGTGATTTATTCCAATACTAGTGAATATACAAGTACTATTAGGTTTAAGTAAGGAGAATTGATGAACCAAACCAATGGTGCAGGAGCAGCAGGGACCTCGAGAATGATAATTTTGGGGGCCTCGAGGTGAGCTAAGAACCAAAAAAGTATGAACAATAAAGTAAAAATGATAAAGCTGCAGAACAATTGTTGGGCACGGTAAACGAGAAAAGCAGAGTAGAATATTCTATCGTAGTGAATGAGATGATCCTTACAAATAATCGGGGTCCCCTTTATATAGGAGGGGAAAAACGCTAATATGGTACATTTCCAATTATGGTAAAGAATTCTATTGGCACAGCTGTATAACAACCTAGTACGTACTTGTACTATTTGGTACAAATCTTATCCCATAATTGATGCCCTGATCCACGTGTCCTTGAGAAATTCCCTCTCTTTCTTGAGTGTCTTCGAAATTGTACTGCCCTCGAGGCAGATCATGACGACCTCCAATTTGCTTCTAGAGGTGCGCTTATCCGGGCCTGGATTGATTCTTACTTCGAGCTTCCCGAACTTGGGCTCGGAGTGTAATCAAGTCTTGAAAATCGAGCTCTCCGATTTCTACCGTATACACAACGTGTAAAGTTGAAGCTCGCTAGTGATTGATAATATAGATTAATTATCGTCTCCATAGGGATTGAATTTATACAATGATCAATTAATTTTTGGCTTAAACGCTATTCTCAATGATTAACACTCTGATTGGAATGATAATGAAATAAAATTAGCTACTAAAACTAAAGCAATTAACAATTGACACTGAGAGACTAGAGATAAGCAACACAAAAATAATCAATGGGAGATATAAGGGTCGTGACATGATAGGTGTCACGACCCTAAACCCGGACCCGGTCGTGATGGCGCCTCTCGTGAAGACAAGGCTAGTCGACACTTCCCATTTTCCAATTATCAACAATTAAGCATTTAAAAATAGTCTAAACATGAATAAATAAACTAAAGTTTAAGCAAATGATAGTATAATATGCGGAATACAACCGAAACACAGCCCGATACCGGGGTGTCACTAGTCATGAGCATCTAGAAAAACGGAATACTCAAAATATAAATACAAAGTTCAATATTGAAAAACTAAGAATATGAAGGACTAAGATAGGGAAGAGCTCCGGGATACGAACACCAATAGCTACCTAGAGACTCCTCGGATCCGCCTGAGCCAGAAATGATCAGCACTCGGGAGCGGGACCAGATACGCCTGAATCTGCACACAAAGAGCAGGGAGTAAAGTGAGTACTCCAACTCAGTGAGTAATAATTATAAATAAAGACTGAAAGCAGGAAATCACGTAAGGCACAAAACCATGCTATTATGAAGCAGTAAAACCATTTAAAGCAGTAAACCAGTGAAAGATAGGTAAAATCCTTTAACTCAAAATTCACTTCATGAAAAACCCTTTTCAATAATTAAGCAGGTAATTGACAGTCAATTATGAAAATAAACAAATAAAGGTTCGCCCCTCGGGCACAGTACCAACATATTCGCCCCTCGGGCAACATCTCAGAATAGTGCCAGCCCCTCGGGCAATCACATAGAACAATACCAGCCCCATAGGCTCAATCTCACATCACAATGGGTACCCGAGCTCAATGGGGGTATACAAACTCTTGGAGGGGCCCTTATGGCCCAAGCGCAATATCAAGCCACCTCGTGGCATCATCACTAGGCCCTCGACCTCAAAATCAGCATCAAATGTTTCCTCACAACATAGGCCCTCGGCCTTACTCAATCAAAATCCTCACAAGCCACTCGGGCAATAGTAAAACATGATTCTCAGCCCAAAAATATCATTTAAAAGATCATGTAAGTGTTCAAACATAGTAAAACATGGCTGAGTATGAAAACAATGAAATATAACATGACTGAGTTCAAGTATAAAGTCAAACAGTGAGGAAATACCAGTAAAAATCCCCGAAGGGTTCAAATAGTTGGCATTCAACCCAAATCATGATGATAGTAAATAGGTTTTCAGTCAAATACACGGTAAAATAGTCATTCGGGACGGACTAAGTCACAATCCCCAACAGTGCTCGACCCTACGCTCGTCATCAAGTGTATGCGTCACCTCAATATAGCACAATGATGTACAATCCAGGGTTTCAAATCGGCCTCCACTCACGTCGAATCTATCCAAAATCAGAACTAGGACATCAAAATATGCTAAGGGAACGAAGCCCAAGCGAAAATAATTAATTTACAACATAAATTCCAAAATTAGCAAAACCCGACCCCCGGGCTCACGTCTCGGAATTTGATAATTTTTACATCAATAGATTCCTTATCTCCCCACGAGTTCATATATATCAAAAGTTCTAAAATCCGACCTCAAATGGTCCTTCAAATCCTCAATCAAAGATCGAAATTTCCAAGCCCTGGTTCTTCCATTTTTGGCTTAATTTCCATAACTATTTAGGTGGAATTCACATTAGAATCGAGTTTTAAGTCCAAGAATCTTACCTCCAAGTGATTCCCCTTGAATCCCTCTTTAATCCCCTTCAAAAAGATCCAAACACGACTAAGAATGGAGGAAATAAACCCCAAAATCACGGACAAGACAAGTAATTAAACATTCTGCCCAGGCCTTAATTTCCTTTTTCGCGAACGCGGTCAAAGCCTCGCGTTCACGAAGCACAAAAATTCCGTTGACCAAAATTCTTCTTCGCAAACGCGACCTCACCATCATGAACACTATGCCTCAGCTTTACCAACCTACGCGAACGCGACCAGGCCTCTCACGAACGCGATGCATACCATTCCGGCCCTTCGCGAATGCAGAACTCTTCTTCGCGAATGCGAAGGCCAAACCTGATGCCTCCCTTCCTGACCCTTCGCGAACACGAGGGTCCACTCGCGAATGCGATGACCAAAATGCCTGCAACAGGTGAAACCAAAATCTACAATTTTCTTAACTTAAAAATGATCCATTCAACCCCTCGAAACTCACCCGAGACCCCCGAGACCTCAACCAAAGGCACCAACATACCCAAACACCTCATCCAAACTTGTTCCAATCTTCAAAACAGCTCAAACAACATCTAATCAACCTAAACACATCGGATTCTAGCCAAAATTTCTTAAATCTTCCGAATTCTGCTTTTGATCAAAAACCCAACCAAACCACGTCCGAATGACCTGAAATTTTGCACACACATCCCAAATGACACAAAGGAACTATAGCAACTCTCTGAATTCCTAAGCTAACCGAACCATCAGAATTCACATCTGAGCCCTCTAACACATAAGTCAACATCCAGTTGACTTTTCAACTTAAGCTTTCTCAAAAGAGACTAAGTGTCTTAAACCTTACCAAAATCATTCCGGATTTGATCCGACCAATACGATACCACATAATACGGATAAACAAAGCATAAAGAAGCATAATGGGGGAAACTAGGCGGTAACTCATGAGACAACTAGCCGGGTAGTCACATCATCCCCAACTTAAACAAACATTCATCCTCGAACGAGTCAAGAAACATACCTGAAGCCTCAAACAGGTGAGGGTATCTACTCTGCATCTCCCGCTCGGTCTCCCAGGTAGCCTCCTCCACGGGCCGACCTCTCCACTGCACTTTCACCGAAGTTATATCCTTTGACCCCAACTTTCGAACCTGACGACCCAAAATAGCTACTGGCTCTATATCATAAGTCAAATCACCATCCAACTGAACCGTACTGGAATCTAGAACATGAGACAGATCACCAATATACTTCCGGAGCATAGAAACATAATATACCGGATGCACACTCGACAAGCTAGGTGGCAAAGCAAGATCATAAGCCACCTCCCTAATCCCTCTAAGCCCCTCAAAAAGCCCAATTAACCGAGGACTCAATTTCCCTTTCTTCCCAAATCTCATAACACCCTTCATGGGTGAAACCTTCAACAGAACCTTTTCACCAACCACATAGGACACATCTCGAACCTTCCTGTCAGCATAGCTCTTTTACCTCGACTGCGCTGTACAAAGCCTCTCCTGAATAACCTTCACCTTTTTCTAAGGCATCCTGCACCAAGTCTATCCCCAATAGCCTAGCCTCACCGGGCTCGAACCAACCAACTAGAGATCTACACCGCCTCCCATACAAAGCCTCATATGGAGCCATCTGAATACTCGACTGGTAGCTATTGTTATAAGAAAACTCTGCAAGCGGTAGAAACTGATCCCATGACCCTTTGAAATCAATGACTTAAGCACGCAACATGCCCTCCAATATCTAAATAGTGCGCTCGGACTTCCCGTCCATCTGAGGGTGAAAAGCTGTGCTTAACTCAACCTGAGTACCCAACTCTCGCTGCACAGACCTCCAAAACTGCGAAGTAAACTAAGTGCCTCTATCTGAAATGATGGAAACTGGGACACCATGCAAACAAACAATCTCCCAGATATAGATCTCTGCCAACCGCTTTGAAGAATAGGTAGTACACACAGGAATGAAGTGCACAGACTTGGTCAGCTAATCCACAATCACCCAAATAGCATTGAACTTCCTCAAAGTCCGTGGAAGTCCAACTACAAAGTCCATAGTGATCCTCTCCCACTTCCACTCTGGAATATCTATCCGCTGAAGTAAGCCACTCGGTCTCTGATGCTCATATTTCACCTGTTGACAATTGAGACACCGAGCTACAAATCCCACAATGTCTTTCTTTATTCTCCTCCACCAATAGTGCTGCCTCAAATCCTAATACATCTTCGTGACACCCGGATGAATGGAATACCGCGAGCTATGGGCTCCTCCAGTATCAACTCTCGAAGCCCATCCATATTGGGCACACATATCCGGCGCTACATCCTCAATACCCCATCATCACCAATGGTCACATCTCTGGCATTATCATGCTGAACTCTGTCCTTAAGGACAATCAAATGCGGATCATCATACTGGCGCTCTCTAATGCGATCATATAAAGAAGACCGAGAAACCACGCAAGCCAATACCCGACTAGGCTCCGAAACATCTAACCTTACGAACCGATTTGACAACGCCTGAACATCAACTGCAAGAGGTCTCTCCCCAACTGGAATATATGCCAAACTCCTCATACTCACCACCTTTTGGCTCAAAGCATCGGCCACCACATTTGCCTTCCCCGGATGGTACAATATAGTGATATCATAATCCTTAAGCAACTCCAACCACCTCCACTGCCTCAAATTGAGATCCTTCTGTTTGTACAAGTGCTGGAGGCTACGATGATTAGTAAACACCTCACAAGACACACCATACAAGTAATGCTTCCAAATTTTTAATGCGTGAACTATGGCAGCCAACTCTAAATCATGAACGAGGTAGTTCTTCTCATGGGGCTTCAACTGACGAGAAGCATAAGCAATAACTCTACCCTCCTGCATCAATACACACCCAATACCAACTCTTGAAGAATCACAATACACGGTATATAAACCTGAAGCTGATGGCAAAACTAACACTAGAGCTGTGGTCAAAACTGTCTTAAGCTTTTGAAAGCTCTCCTCACACTCATTCGACCATACAAATGAAGTACCCTTCTGAGTCAACTTGGTCAAGGGCGATGCGATAGATGAAAATCCCTGAACAAACCGGCGATAATAACCCGCCAAACCAAGGAAGCTGCGAATCTCTATGGCTGAGGATGGTCTGGGCCAACTCTGAACTGCCTCTATCTTCTTCGGATCGACCTTAATATCCTCGCTGGACACCACGTGCCCTAAGAAAGCCACTGAACTGAGCCAAAACTCACACTTGGAGAATTTTACATAAAGCTTCTCCTCTCTTAATCTCTGCAACACAACTCTCAAATGCTCTGCATGCTCCTCCTGACTACGTGAATATACCAGAATATCATCAATGAAGACTATGACAAACGAGTCAAGATAAAGATGGAACACAATGTTCATCAAATGCATGAACGCTGCTGGCGCATTGGTCAGCCCAAAAGACATCACCAAGAACTCATACTGACTATATCGGGTCCTGAAAGTTGTCTTAAGAATATCCGAGTCCCAGATCTTCAACCGGCGATAAACTGAACGGAGATCAATCTTGGAGAACACTCTCGCTCCCTGAAGTTGGTCGAATAAATCATCAATGCAAGGCAAAGGATACTTGTTCTTAATTTTTACCTTGTTCAATTGCCTATAATCATTGTACATCCTCATAGTGCCATCCTTCTTCTTCACAAATAGAACTGGCGCACCCCAAGGTGATACACTAGGCCGAATGAACCCTTTATCAAGGAGTTCCTGAAGCTACTCCTTTAATTCCTTCAACTCCGCTGGTGCCATACGATATGGCGGAATAGAAATGGGATAAGTGCCCGACACTAGGTCAATACCAAAATCAATATCCCTGTCCGGTGGCATGCCCGACAAGTCTGCAGGAAACACATCGGGAAAATCCCTCAGAACTGGAAAAGAATCAATACTGGGAGTCTCAGCACCGACATCCCTCACAAAGGCTAGATACGAAAGACAACCCTTCCCAACCATATGCTGGGCTTTCAAGAATGAGATCACTCTACTGGGAACATAATCAATCACACCTCGCCACTCGATCCGTGGCACACCCGGTATAGCCAGTGTGATTGACTTAGCATGACAGTCCAGAATAGCACGACACGGAGATAGCCAATCCATGCACAAAATGTCATCGAAATCCACCATACACAATAATAAAAGATCCACATGGTTCTCTGGACCCTCAATAGTCACCACACACTATCGGTACACACAGTCTACAACAACAATATCACCCACCGGGGTAGATACATGAGCAGGTGAAGCAAGAAACTCACGGGGCGTACCCAGATAATGAGCAAAGTATGGTGACACATAAGAAAAGATGGAATCGGGATCGAATAATATAGAGGCATATCTGTGGCAGACTGAAACAATACCTATAATAACAACATTTGAAGCAATAGCATCAGGTCTGCCTGTAAGTGTATAGAAACGGGCATGACCGCCACCTGATCAACCTCCCCCTCTGGGGCGACCCTTAGCTGACTGACCTCCACCCCTAACTAGCTGGACGGGTGGTGGTGAAGTAACTGGCGCTGAAGCCGATGACTGACCCCTCCGCTAAGATGATCTCGCAAGATGACGAGGGCACTGCCTCCACATATGACCCATCTCACCACGCTCATAAAAACTCCTAGGTGCTGGAGAAGGGGACTAAAGGGAACCCTCGCACCAGAGTGACTAGCAGATACACCTAGCATAAAAGAACCCTAAACGGATGGAGCAAGGGATGAACTCTGAGCTGGAAGGGAACTAAGTGATGATTGGCCCTGATGAGAACTGTGATTACCATGACTCGATGATGCCCCACGATAACCTGGGCGAGCTGGCTGAGCATGCCTAAATGGACGATCTTTGTCATGCTGAAACTGACCTCTCGATGGAGTACCATTGTAACTATCGGATCCTCAAGGCCTCTTGGCCTCCCTCTCCTCACACTCCTGGCGACGAACAAACTCAATTCACGGGCAATATCCACATCCTCCTTGAAAGTATCACCAATCACCCTCTCCCTGGTCATGAGAATACGAAGCTGATAAGCGAGGCCATCAACAAACCTCCTAATCCACTCTCTATTTGTCGGAACCATCCAAATAGCATGACGAGCTAACTCGGAGAACCTCATCTCGTACTGTGTCACAGTCATCTCTCCCTGACGCAACCACTCAAACTCCCTACGTAGCTCCTCTCTACGGGACTGCGACACATACTTCTCCAAAAAGAGAACGGAGAACTGCTGCCAGGTAACGGGTGCTGCACTAACAGGCCTACGCCTCTCAAAAGCCTCCCACCAAGTGAAGGCAGCTCCAGAAAACTAATAAGTAGTGAAAGCGACCCCACTGGTCTCTAGAATACCCGTTGTACGAAGCATCCTCTGACACTTATCTAAGAAACACTGGGCATCCTCGCCCTCTGCACCACTAAAGGTTGGAGGTTGAAGTCTACCAAACCTCTCCAACCTATATTGCTCGTCCTCTGGCATGGCAGGAACTACATAGCCCTTAGCAGATGCCTCCGGCATGACAGGAACTACATAGTCCTAAGCAGCTACAACCTGCTCAGGTGTGCGAGCGGCGGGATTCTGATTGCCTCCCCCGGCCTGAGAAGTAGTTGCGGCTGTAGTGGCTGAAACCGCATTAGCTAGGCCAGTGCAAACTGATAAGATCTGAGTCAAGGCCTCCTGAAGACCCGAAATTACAATGGGCACAACTGGTGCCTAAGCTAGTGTTGCTGGAGCATCCATAACTGGGGCGGCTAGTGGATCTGCATGTACTACCTTAGCTGCTGTGCGGGCCACACCTCTGACCTTACCGCGACCACGACTGCGTCCTCTGCCTTTAGTGGCCACAACTAGTGGTACTGGTGGTCGTCCATCATGACTGGTAGCGTGTGTCCTCACCATCTATGAGAGAATAGAACAACAGAAGTTTAGTACTCGGATCAACAAAGTTGCATGACAAGAATTTCAGAATACGAAGTTTTTCCTAAAGGTTTTGCAGCCTCTCGAGGATAAATACAGACATCTTTGTACCAATCCATGAGACTCTACTAAACCTGCTCATGACTCATGAGACCTATGTAACCTAGGCTCTAATACCAGCTTGTCACGACCCTAAACCCGAACCCGATCGTATGGCACCTCTCATGAAGACAAGGCTAGCCGTCACTTCCCATTTTCCAATTATTAACAATTAAGCATTTAGAAACAGTCTAAACATGAATAAATACACCAAAGTTTAAGCAAATGATAGTATAATATGCGGAATACAGCCCAAACATAGCCCGATACTAGGGTGTCACTAGTCATGAGCATCTAGCAAAATGGAATACTCCAAATATAACTATGGAGTTCAATATAGAAAAACTAAGAACATGAAGGACTAAGATAGGGAAGAGCTCCGGGCTGCGAACTCCAACAGATACCTAGAGACTTCTCGGATCCGTCTGAGCCGGAAATGATCAGCACTCGGGAGCGGGACCAGATATGCCTGAATCTGCACACAGGGTGCAGGGGGTAAATTGAGTACTCCAACTCAGTGAGTAATAATCATAAATAAAGACTGAAAGTAGGAAATCACGTAAGGCACAAAAGCATGCTATAATGAAGCAGTAAAACAATTTAAAACAATAAACTAGTGAAAGATAGGTAAAATCCTTTAACTAAACATTCACTTTATGAAAAGTCTTTTTCAACAATTAATCAAGTAATTGATAGTCAATTACGAAATAAACACATAAAGGTTCACCCCTCGAGCACAATACCAACAAATTCGCCCCTTGGGCAATATCTCAGAACAATACCAGCCCATCGGGAAATCACATAGAACAATACCAGCCCCTCGGGCTCAATCTCACATCACAATGGGTACCCGCGCTCACTAGGGGTGTACAGACTCCTAGAGGGGCCCCTTACAGCCCAAACGGAATATCAAGCTACCTCATGGCATCATCACTAGGTGCTTGGCCTCATATCAATCAAGCCACCTCATAGCGTACATATCTTTGGCCCTCGGCCTCAAAATCAGTATCAAATGTTTCCTCACAACATAGGCCCTCAGCCTTACTCAGTCAAAATCCTCACAAGCCACTCGAGCAATAGTAAAACATGATTCTTAGCCCAAAAATATTATTTAAAAGATCATGTAAGTGTTGAAACAAAGTAAAACATGGAAGAGTATGAAAATAGTGAAATATAACGTGACTGAGTTCAAGTATAAAGTCAAAGCAATGAGGAAATACCAGTAAAAATCCCTGAAGGGTTCCAATAGTTGGCACAAGGCCCAAATATGGCATTCAGCCCAAATCTTGATGATAGCAAATAGGTTTCCAGTCAAATACGCGGTAAAATAGTCATTCGGGATGGACTAAGTCACTATCCCGAACGGTACCCGACCCCACGCTCGTCATCAAGCATGTGCGTCACTTCAATATCGCACAACGATGTACAATCCGGGTTTCAAACCGTCATAACATCATTTACAATCATTACTCACCTTGAACCGGTCAAATCTCTAGCTCACTATGCCTTTACCCCTCTAATCGGCCTCCACTCACGTCGAGTCTATCCAAAATCAGAACGAGGATGTCAAAATATTTCTAAGAGAACGAAGCCCAAGCGAAAATAATCAATTTACAACATAAATCCCGAAATTACCAAAACCCGACCCCCGGACCCACATCTTGGAATTCGATAATTTTTACATCAATAGATTCCTTATCTCCCCACGAGTTCATACATATCAAAAGTTCTGAAATCCGACCTCAAATGGTCCTTCAAATCCTCAATCAAAGGTCTAAATTTCCAAGCCCTAGTTCTTTCTTTTTTGGCTTAATTTCCATTATAATTTAGGTGGAATTCACATTAGAATCGAGTTTTAAGTCCAAGAATCTTACCTCCAAGTGATTCTCCTTGAATCCCTCTTCAACCCCCTTCAAAAAGCTCCAAAAACGACTAACAATGTAGGAAATAAACCCCAAAATCGCGGACAAGGCGAGTATTTAAACATTCTGCCCAGTCCTTAATTTCCTTCTTCGCGAACGCGGTCAAATCCTCACGTTCGCAAAGCACAAAAATTCTGTTGACCAAAATTCTTCTCCGCGAACGCGATGCCTCAGCTTCACCAACCTATGCGGACGTGACCAGGCCTCTTGCGAACGCGATGCATACCATTCCGGCCCTTCGCGAACATGGGACTCCCCTTAGCGAATGCGAAGGCCAAACCTGATGCCTCCCTTCCTGACTCTTCGCGAATTCGAAGACCAAAATGCCTGCAACAGCTGAAACCAAAATCTGCAATTTTCTTAACTTAAAAATGATCCGTTCAACTCCTCGAAACTCACCAGAGGCCCCCAGGACCTCAACCAAAGGCACCAACATACCCCAAAACCTCATTCAAACTTGTTCCAATCTTCAAAACACCTCAAACAACATCAAATCAACCTAAACACATCGGATTCAAGCCAAACTTTGTAAAATATTCCGAATTCCGCTTTTGACCCAACCAATCCACGTCTGTATCACCTAAAATGTTTCACACACATCCCAAATGACACAACAAAACTACTGCAACTCTCGGAATTCCATTCTGACTCCTACATCAAAATCTCGCCTACCAACCGGAAATCGCCAAAATATCAACTTCGCCAAATCAAGCCTAAAGCTAACTCGAACCTCCAAAACTCATTCCGATCACGCTATTAACTCCCAAATCACCTCCCGAAGCTAACTGAACCATCAGAATTCACATCCGAGTGCTCTAACACATAAGTCAACATCAAGTTGACTTTTCCAACTTAAGCTTCCTCAAAAGAGACTAAGTGTCTCAAACCTTACTAAAATCGTTCTGGATTCGATCCGACCAACCCGATACCACATAACACGGATAAACAAATCATAAAGAAGCAGAAATGGGGGAAACAGGGTGATAACTCATGAGACGACTGGCCGGGTCATCACAATTGGTGCAAGATAGCTATTTGGGATCTAACTCTAGTTCAATTCACTATAATGTTCTAATGATTCTCACGAATTCACTCAATGATTAGTTCAATCGTATATCCCAGACTCCTCTCTCGATTAAATTTGAACTCTACGAGGTGAACTAATATACAACATTGTGAAGGTATGCAAGAATATGTTAATAGACTAGTCTTTTAGGAAAACGTCTCTTGAATATTCTCCTAACTTGATTTAATCAACAATTTAACAATATCTTTCTATTACTTAAAAGAATCACTAAATTAAACCAGACGAAATAATGCAAAGATAATCACCCAAAATATTTCTCTTTCGATTAAATAATTTGGTGAACAAAATTGCAATCAATTCAAAACTCCATAAATGAATTCATGCAAAATAACTAGAGTTAAAATCCACAAATATCAATAAAAATATCATATCTGTAAAACCCTAAAGTAAACTACTTATAATCTGGAGAAAATCATCACAAATAGAGTTAAAGAATAAAAAAACAAGAATTCAATCCAATATCGGGTGTTAAATTCAGGAAAGAATGATGAATCCTTGTGCCTTAGAGTCTCCAATACTCTCCCAATCTTCCGTAGGTCAAAAGTCCCTTCAAAAGCATATTTCCAGTATATTTATTCCAAGTAGGAACAGGTCCGGACGAAATTACCCTCTTTGAACCGAAGTAAAAAAAGTTGGCATTATTTTGTACTAGCGTGCCGCCCCATGCACACATGGGGTTTTTCAGAGAGCTATTTTTTACTCTGCAAGAACTTTGCACTTGCGCCCCGCGCTCCATAACGCATAGTGCATTTTTCTCAGAGTAGAATTTTTAAATTTTTTGACATCCAGACTTGTTTCTCGTCCGCTGAACGCGATCCCTGTTTAATCCCTTGGGCTTTTACTCAGACTTCAAATCTCCCAATCATCCAACTTAACTTCAAAATTTCTCCTTACGTGAAACACCTCCTTTGGAGTATAATACACGTAATAAATATAAAGTACTAGTAATTAGGCTCAAATACAATCAACACATAGTAATTAGAGTGCAAAATATAGTTAAATATAGTTCCTAGCCTACCATCAACATCCGACACTTAAACTATTGTGCATCCCCGAGGAATCAAACTACACTTCAAATAGAGGACCTTTTCAAGCAACTGTCCTAAATCATCATGCCAAGAATAATTAAAGCAGACTAAGCACCATAGTGTAACCACTCAGCCTCAAGACTCAACTCACAAGTACAATGTATTTTTCAAACCTACTCACTTACTAGGCCAAAGACTTTATCTTTCCTTCGCAACTCATATGCCCTCCTACCAAAGTTAGAGAGTAGTTCCACAGACAATAAAATTCAAGAACAAATAGGAACGCAAGATAGAAAGAATTTGCTCACTCTCGGAAATAAAATTAACGATCCATAGAAGACGTGCCATAGGCTTGCCCGTGGTATAATACTCTACTAATTCGAGCTTATTCAGTCAAAGATCAAGTATGAATTAATTTGGTTGTAATGTAAGCTGTGGGTCGAGTATGATACATAAAACAATAGTGACTATACATCCCTAAGTACTTTAATACATACAATTTGACCAATTCAAACCTCACACTTATGTTGAATAAAACTTTTTCAACCTTAACAACATACTTGCACAAAGCCCCCAATTCTCTAAGCACAAAGATTGCAAGATTTACCACTAGTAATGTCACGATCCAAAATCTCTCACGTTGTGATGGCGCCTATCAGAATACTAGGCAAGCCGTCAATCGCCAATAACTACTCATCTTGAATTAAAACATAATGAAGCAAGTTTAATAATGAAATTCTCATAAATAACCAATAAGAACTACCGCGACTCAATTAAAAATCCCCCAAAATTCGGGTGTCACCGATTACATGAACTACTAAAATGTCAACACAGTAAAACTTCTAATAATCATGTCTAAAAAGATAGAACAGTGCTAAATAACTAGAAAGAAAGAGAGTCAAGGTTCGCGAACGCCAAAACAGCTATCTCAAAAGTCTCCAAATAGATGAAGACCCAAATCTAACAACCGCCATGCCCAGAAATACCTGGATATGCACATGAAGTGCATAGTGTAATATAAGTACAATCGACCCAATGTACTCAATAAGTAATAGGACTAACCTTGGACTGAAAGTAGTGACGAACTCAGATAGATACAGTCCAAATTCAGAGAATAACAATACATATATGACAGTAATAATTCAGATAAATCTCATAATCAATTTGTACATAGTACAAAAAATGTTGACATGTTTTTATGTTTAACAATTTAAGTTCAACATAGATAAAATATACCAAGTGTGGCTGATATGAGGAATGTTACATCTATATTTCTACATGTCAAATGTTCATGTCACATGTAATGCATCACAATGATAACATCACGTACTCACACTCTCAGAGTACTCAATCTGACTGGCTCAACTCTCACTCGTCATACTCAATCACTCTGCACTATACAGTTCATGCGCTCACTACTAGTATGTCAGACTCCGGAGGGGCGAATCCTGCCGAAGCACTAATAAAACCTGTTGCGATGCGCAACCAGATCCCATCATAAATCAATAATACATGTTGCAGCGTGCAACCCGATCCCATCAATATCACTCACACTCCAGCCTTCAGGCCCCAACTTACTCATATATCTCTCCAGTCTCTCGGGCTCACAAATCTCATGCCAATCAGCCCAAACAAGGATAACATGATGTACAATAAATGGCAACAGAGACTGAGATATCATATACAAATGATGAATGTGAATGAGTACATAACTGCAATTTAAGAAAATAATTCAACAGTAGAAACGACCTCTGTGGGTCCCAATAGTACCGACATATAGCCTAAATATGATTTCTAACATGAATTATAGCCTAATTTCTCTAACACATGGAGAATAAATGAATAATAACAATATTAGATAACTACAATCGAGTCACAATTACTATGGTGCACGCCCACATGCGTACACTCCCATCACCTAGCATGTGCGTCACCTCAACACCAACCACATAACACGTAGTTCGGGGAATTATACCCTCACTATCAAGTTTAGAAGTGTTACTTACCTCAAACCGTGAAAATCTCTATTCCAACAAGCCCTTGCCTCGCGAATCGGCATCAGGACGACTCCAATCTAGCCATAAACAACTGCATACAATCAATACAAAGCTATAGGAATTAATTTCATATGATAAAGCTAGGTTCTTTAACAAAAGTCAAAAAGTCAACCAAAAAGGTCAATCCCGGCCCACGTTTCGGAATTCGACAAAATAAACAAAATTGCAACACCCATTCAACGAGTCCAACCATATTAAAATTACTCAATTCCGTTATCAGCTTGACCTTCAAATTCCCAAATTAAAGTCTATGAAGTTTCTACAATTTTTCCAACCCAAAACACTAATTAAATGACAAAAATAATGATAGATTCATGTATATTAACCAAATACGAGTTAGAATCACTTACCCCAATTAATACATTGAAAATCCCTTCAAGAATCTCCTCAATCCGAGCTCCCAAAGTCCAAATGTGAAATAATACTCTCATCTTCATTTTTTTGAAATTATATAATCTGCCCAGTTATTCCCCTTTGCGATCGTGAAGAACATGAATCCAAAATTCACACCCGATTAACTCCAAATCACACCCTTCTGCAATAACATAAGTCCAAAATTCACTCCGATTCCAATCTGAATCTCACCCGAGGCCCCCGGGACACCATCCAAACATACAAACAAGTCCTACAATGTATTTTTCAAACCTACTCACTTACTAGGCCAAAGACTTTATCTTTCCTTCGCAACTCATATGCCCTCCTACCAAAGTTAGAGAGTAGTTCCACACACAATAAAATTCAAGAACAAATAGGAACGCAAGATAGAAAGAATTTGCTCACTCTCGGAAATAAAATTAACGATCCATAGAAGACGTGCCATAGGCTTGCCCGTGGTATAATACTCTACTAATTCGAGCTTATTCAGTCAAAGATCAAGTATGAATTAATTTGGTTGTAATGTAAGCTGTGGGTCGAGTATGATACATAAAACAATAGTGACTATACATCCCTAAGTACTTTAATACATACAATTTGACCAATTCAAACCTCACACTTATGTTGAATAAAACTTTTTCAACCTTAACAACATACTTGCACAAAGCCCCCAATTCTCTAAGCACAAAGATTGCAAGATTTACCACTAGTAATGTCACGATCCAAAATCTCTCACGTTGTGATGGCGCCTATCAGAATACTAGGCAAGCCGTCAATCGCCAATAACTACTCATCTTGAATTAAAACATAATGAAGCAAGTTTAATAATGAAATTCTCATAAATAACCAATAAGAACTACCGCGACTCAATTAAAAATCCCCCAAAATTCGGGTGTCACCGATTACATGAACTACTAAAATGTCAACACAGTAAAACTTCTAATAATCATGTATAAAAAGATAGAACAGTGCTAAATAACTAGAAAGAAAGAGAGTCAAGGTTCGCGAACGCCAAAACAGCTATCTCAAAAGTCTCCAAATAGATGAAGACCCAAATCTAACAACCGCCATGCCCAGAAATACCAGGATCTGCACATGAAGTGCATAGTGTAATATAAGTACAATCGACCCAATGTACTCAATAAGTAATAGGACTAACCTTGGACTGAAAGTAGTGACGAACTCAGATAGATACAGTCCAAATTCAGAGAATAACAATACATATATGACAGTAATAATTCAGATAAATCTCATAATCAATTTGTACATAGTACAAAAAATGTTGACATGTTTTTATGTTTAACAATTTAAGTTCAACATAGATAAAATATACCAAGTGTGGCTGATATGAGGAATGTTACATCTATATTTCTACATGTCAAATGTTCATGTCACATGTAATGCATCACAATGATAACATCACGTACTCACACTCTCAGAGTACTCAATCTGACTGGCTCAACTCTCACTCGTCATACTCAATCACTCTGCACTATACAGTTCATGCGCTCACTACTAGTATGTCAGACTCCGGAGGGGCGAATCCTGCCGAAGCACTAATAAAACCTGTTGCGATGCGCAACCAGATCCCATCATAAATCAATAATACATGTTGCAGCGTGCAACCCGATCCCATCAATATCACTCACACTCCAGCCTTCAGGCCCCAACTTACTCATATATCTCTCCAGTCTCTCGGGCTCACAAATCTCATGCCAATCAGCCCAAACAAGGATAACATGATGTACAATAAATGGCAACAGAGACTGAGATATCATATACAAATGATGAATGTGAATGAGTACATAACTGCAATTTAAGAAAATAATTCAACAGCAGAAACGACCTCTGTGGGTCCCAATAGTACCGACATATAGCCTAAATATGATTTCTAACATGAATTATAGCCTAATTTCTCTAACACATGGAGAATAAATGAATAATAACAATATTAGATAACTACAATCGAGTCACAATTACTATGGTGCACGCCCACATGCGTACACTCCCATCACCTAGCATGTGCGTCACCTCAACACCAACCACATAACACGTAGTTCGGGGAATTATACCCTCACTATCAAGTTTAGAAGTGTTACTTACCTCAAACCGTGAAAATCTCTATTCCAACAAGCCCTTGCCTCGCGAATCGGCATCAGGACGACTCCAATCTAGCCATAAACAACTGCATACAATCAATACAAAGCTATAGGAATTAATTTCATATGATAAAGCTAGGTTCTTTAACAAAAGTCAAAAAGTCAACCAAAAAGGTCAATCCCGGCCCACGTTTCGGAATTCGACAAAATAAACAAAATTGCAACACCCATTCAACGAGTCCAACCATATTAAAATTACTCAATTCCGTTATCAGCTTGACCTTCAAATTCCCAAATTAAAGTCTATGAAGTTTCTACAATTTTTCCAACCCAAAACACTAATTAAATGACAAAAATAATGATAGATTCATGTATATTAACCAAATACGAGTTAGAATCACTTACCCCAATTAATACATTGAAAATCCCTTCAAGAATCTCCTCAATCCGAGCTCCCAAAGTCCAAATGTGAAATAATACTCTCATCTTCATTTTTTTGAAATTATATAATCTGCCCAGTTATTCCCCTTTGCGATCGTGAAGAACATGAATCCAAAATTCACACCCGATTAACTCCAAATCACACCCTTCTGCAATAACATAAGTCCAAAGTTCACTCCGATTCCAATCTGAATCTCACCCGAGGCCCCCGGGACACCATCCAAACATACAAACAAGTCCTAGAACACAAACAAACTTTGTCTAGGCCTCAAATCATATCGAACAACATCAAAAACATGAATCGCACGCCAATTCAAGCCTGATGAAACTAATGCATTTCCAACTTCTATATTCGATGCCGAAACCTATCAAACCAACTTTGATTAACCTCAAATTTTCACACAGGTCATAGATGACACAACGGACCTATTCCAACTTTCAAAACTGAAGTCCGAGCCCTTTAACCACAAAGTCAACTCTCAGTCAAACTTATCAACTCTCCAAACTTCAACTTTTCCAACTTTCGCTAGTTCAAGCCAAAATCACCTACGGACCTCCAGATCAGTATCCAGATAGACTCCTAAGTCCAAAATTATCACACGGAGCTATCGAAATCCTCAATATGCTATTTCAGAGTCATTTACACATTTGTCAGTATCCGATTAATTCTTTCAGCTTAGGCTTCTAACCTTGGGACTAAGTATCTCAACTCATTTCGAAACATCCCCGCAACAAAACCAACCATCCCGGCAAGTCACATAAAAACAAATAATCATAGAATAAGGTATAAACGGGTGTATGGGGTTATAATACTCAAAACGACTGGCCGAGTTGTTACATTCTCCCCTACTTAAACAAACATTCGTACTCGAACGAGCCTAGAATCATACTTGGAGTCTCAAATAGGTGAGGATATCTGCTCTGCATGTCCCACTCGGTCTCCCAAGTAGCATCCTCCACTGGCTAACCTCTCCACTCTATGTTTACGGAAACTATATTTTTTGACATCAACTTCCGAACCTATCGATCTAAAATGGCCACCGGCTCCACATAATAAGTCAAATCTCCATCTAACTGAACCGTGCTGAAGTCCAAAAGATGAGACAGATCACCAAAGTACTTTCGAAGCATGAAAACATGAAATACTGGATGAAAACTCGATAGACTAGCTAGCAATGCAAGCTAGTAAGTGATGGTAGGCTATAATCTCGTATTTTAGTCTCTTATTGCATTCTATTTTATTACACTTTAATTGAGTTTGAGCTTTAATTGTTAGTGTTTTGTACTTATTGTGTGTTTATGCCTTGTAGGAGTAATTTCGAGTTATGTAGATGTTGTAGAACTAATTCAAGTTATTTGGAGCTTTGAAGTCTAAGTAAAAGTCCAAGAGTTAAGCTGGGATCGAATTCGATGTCAAAAACTGAGTATGCATCGAAAAAAAAGACGGAAAAACTAACAAATAGATAAAATGGTGTTGCAAGCTTACGTGACTAATGAGAAGCTAGTGGAAAAATGCATCATGCAAAAGATCAAAGCTAATATTAGAGGACAACACAAAGAATCGGGAAAGAAAAGAGATAATGGAGAAGTTAGGCAAGAAGCACTTTAAAGTGAGATTTGGATTTACATTGTAAAAGCAATAACGTAAGGTAGCAATGAAATTTTATTTCGGAAATCGTTAAAGTTCAGAGGCACTCAGGTGCGCGAGCGCGCACTGGGCGCACATGTGAGGCAAAACAGTATGAAATGTGTGCGGCCAAATTCACGAGCACACTCCCAGGTGTGCAGTGGCGCACGTCCAACTCCCGAAAAGTGTCCTATTTCGCATAGAAAAAGTTGTTTTCGCTTGAGCATTAAAATTTGACATATATATATATATATATATATATATATATATATATATATATATATATATATATATATATATATATATATATATATATATATATATATTGAAAAATAGTATTTTTGGACTTTTGACACATCTAAGACCTAATGAGGCTAAGGAGAAGTTAGAGAAGGAAGAGCACAAGGAATCCATTATTCAATCCCAACTCAAGACAAGGTTTTGGATTATTTTATGTTTTTCTTTAATTTAAACTTAATTGTGATTAATTACTCCATGTCTATGGAGTATTTCTCTTTAGGGTTTGATGGATGTGGTTTCTTGATAATTGTTTGTGGATATTAACTCTAGCTTTTATGTATTGAATCGTTTGGATGTTTTAATTGTTGCATCTCTACTCGCTAGTTTATGTAATCAAGAGAGGCATAACTTGTGATATTTTTGTGTTATCTTTTGTTGGGTAAATTCATTAATTCTTCTTAGCAATAAAGAGAGACTAGTTGAAATGTTGATTAACCTAGCTTTTTTTCCAAAGTCCACTAGGCACAGTGCCTAGGGTTGATTTTCATATATATAACATAAAGTATCAAAATGGAGGGAGACATAAACCTTACCTCCAGAAGTAAGATGAAAGGGCATTTGGTTGTCCAATGTTGACAACCAAATGGATCCTGTACACTATGAAGGGTTAGACCTATAAGAATGCTCCAATTACCTAGCCACATATGATAGGTAATTGGGTGTACAAAATCAAGCTGAAGTAAACCTAGGTCAACTATATAAAAAAGCACATATGATCCTAAATCTACCAAAGAGATGAGTTGGAGGATCATCTTCTATCTACAAAAAGTTTTACATCTAATGAAAGTGTAGACATTCCCTAGAGAGTATGACAAAAAACATATGTTGTTGGAAAGGGCCATATTCAACCTCGCTTTGGCATTGAGTGCAAAGAAAGCTAGGTTGAAGATGGCTATCAAAAAGGCCCCTTTTATTGGGCTGAGGATTTGCTGCTTCTTGATGGTGACAGAAGGGAGTGAGCATTGACTTGCTTCACTTGTCCAAAAGGCTTTATGAGTTGCAACACGCTTATTGCTTCTGAGAACATTATTGCCAAGAGAGAGCGTTTACTGCTAAGGACATGTAAGTAGCATGATGGTTATGTCTGAATCCCTACTGGACAGTTGCTTGAAAATTGAATAACAGGCATGTTGTTGTTGCTGGAGTTGTAGTAGGAATTATGTAAAAAGATGTATCTCCTGGAGGTGATTGACTTGAACGGACCTAGGTTGCAGTATTGTGGCTGCTGTGGACTGAGTACTGATGGCCTCTTGGATGTGTTGGCTAGGATATGCATCCAGGAGCTGAAAATCTGGTGTGCTTGTGAGATGATGAGTTGAGAGGCTTGGAAAAATTGGTGCACTTTCAGTAGAATGAGCATTTAGGATGCTAATACCACTAACTGAAAGTGCCACAATTGACCAAGACATCTCCAGGTACCTACGAAAAATTAGCAAACTTGTCAATGAAAAGAGGCTCATTTTCTAGGTTCTTTGTCACGACCCAAACTGAAGGGCCATGACTAGCACCCGACCACACTTGCCGAGCACCAACGTACATTTCATCTAACCTTCATTATTATCTTTTAAGGCTGACGAGATCAATATAAATGGTAGACCTAGATCATGGACAACCAGCAATAAAATATGACGGCATGAACATACATAGCAGGGGATGACCAGACAATCAAGAAACTACGTATAAGGTATGAGCTACCACGCTACTATGAAAGACTATACAACAAAAACTAGACGACAAGACATACCAAACTATACATGAGCCGACACCTGTCTATGAGCCTCTAAAAGAACATAAGTGTTGCAACATAGCCGGAACAGGGCCCCGACATACCCATAATGTCTATAACAAAAATTGCATACCAAGACCAAGGCAAGTCCGGAGAAGGGATCTCGCCAAACACCGCTGAACTGGACAGTCTACTGTGGTGGGGGAGCTGCACCTGCCTGTCTATCAGGACCTGCAGCACGACATGCAGTGTCCACAAATAAAAGGACGTCAGTACGAATAAAGTACTGAGTATGTAAGGCAAGGAACCATAAATACGATCAGTAATGTAAGCAAGGATAGAGAATATACAACCTGTAACATCTTAGTACCTCTGAGGGCTACTTACATGAAATGCATGATACATATGTATAAATACATAAACCTTTAAAGCATTCGCCTCTGTGGGCATCATTATCATCATATCGTACCCGGCCATAATAGGCTCGGTAGAATCGTACCCGGCCACGTGGAGCTCGGTAAAACCCAACTGATCAGTGGTTGCACAATAGGTGTCGTACCCGGTCAACTATAGCGTGGCTCGGTAGAGTAAAATAGATACATATATATAATGCATGCTCGACTCATGGAATCACATTCTAAACCTTTCGGAGTGACGTAAGGTCGGTATCCTCTGTACACGTTATTAGGACTAACTCTTCACTATGAACCTTATAAGAATCAGGAAGTACCAATAACATTGATAACATAAGAATAAGAGAAGCAACATTAACATCAATCGTTCCATAAGAGGGAAAACAATGTAAGTACTGCTAGCTTCTAAGAGTAGAGTATCTTTGGAAGCTCGTTCATTACATTATGTACAATCAGAGTCATGCAAAAGAAGGAAAGGGATAGCCTCACATACCTTGTATATACTGCCCCAATCTCAAGCTATGCAATTGTCAAAACTCCTTAGTCTACAATAAGAGAAACGATACTATCGTTATCATTTAAGCGTCATAACTATTATGTATCGACCACAACCTATTTTACGATGAAACGGACAGCACCTCCCCTATATATATGACCTCACACCATTCAAAACAGTCACCAAACAGCCCAAACAACATCAATAATAAACATATTGAGCCTCCCAAAATAGTCCACACATAGCCTAATCACTCCATACATACGACGACCACCGTAGTCGTGTCAAACAACCTGGAAATGTTACGAATAACTATCAGCCCATAACCCTACATATATATGGTGTTTCTCCACACCTTTCCTCCTCCAAAACTCCACAAGATAGTAGTAAAATACGCAGCCCAACAACAACGCAAAACAGTCCACAAAACAATAACATTACTACCAAGCCTTTCGATATATATCTCACAAGTTCTAGCTTCAATGGCTTAGCCGCAACTTGGATAATCTTAAATACATATAGAGTAAGAGGTTCCTTACCTTTATACAGAAAGAAAAACTCCAATTTGACCTTAAATTCCCATGAAATATCCCTCCAATGCTGCCACAACAACAACAAAGCGAAACTAGCGATCAATTAGTGTTTTTCGGCACTAGAATCACTTTAGAAGGCTTGAAATCACCTAGGATTGATATTAAGAACATGAGGGAGTATTTACAGAACATAAAACCTTTAAAACCACCTCCCACACGAGCTGGAACGACACAAAAATGAGCAACAACAAGAAGAACAAGAGACTTACTAGCGCCACGGAATTCCCGACACTTGATTTGTGTTGTTTGCCCTTTTTTGGGTCTTGAATCTTGAGAGAACCTTGAGAGGATGTTCCTAGGGTTCTAAGGTCTGAAAATAGTGAAAAGAAATGACTTAAAACGGGTTGGAGTCATCCTATATAGGTCCAAATATCTTAAACCGACTTAGTGGGCCCCATAGAGAGGTGCTTGGCGCAGTCTCGCGAAAACACGAATATTTCTCTACTCCGAGATCGTATTGATGAACGGTTTAATGCGTTGGAAACTAGACTCATAGATCTTTAATTTTGTTGGTAGATCACCCCGTAATTCCTTGTAAATTATGAGAAAATATTAGAAACATTTGACCTAATGTTTAAGTAAAATTATGAACCTAAGTTGCGACAACTTTTGTCGACTTTTGTTTCATAACTCGTTTGACTTCAAGACTTATGATATGGATATTATATGATTAAAATACCTTCATAAATGACCTCTTGAGTGTATTAAGCACCGCTAGATTACCTGAAAATACGAGTTACAACATCCTTGATTCGTTTAACTTCTAATACTGGTTAATCACCCTTATACACTCTTGTATCACTTAAGACCAATAGGATTGACTTCTTATCATATCAAAGATAATTCCTTTTTGGATTTATGTTAACTAATATATGGCATGAACTAACACATGTGGATATGGGTTGTAACATTCTTGTGGGTTCTGGAATTGAGTCTAGGAATGAGGAAAGTGATGTCTATGGTTGTAGGTTCTTATGGAGACTGTAGCCAATTGTATTGTTGTTTCTGATGCTGAGAGAGTGTGCATGAGTTGTAGGAAATGAGGGTATAATGGATTGTTGCTTAACAATTACTCTCAGGTTTTTGTGTGTGCTAAGGTGAATTGTGAGGTTGTTGCTTTGGTTAGCAGAGGGCTCTAATGGTTGATTTCCATTATCATTCCTTTCTAGTGTGTAACAGTGATGGATTGTGGTGGCAGAGAGATTGGGATAATTGGTTGTCACCATAAGGCTGCATCCTAAATTTGCAGAAAATTCTGCATTTTCTGTAGCTGTTGATGCTTTATGTTCTTTGACACTTGACTGCAGGTTCTTGTGTGAACTGACAAAGATATTTTGTGTTCCAAAATTGCCACATTTTGGAGAACACAGCTGCAGGAGGATGGGACTCTGTAGTGCTGAAGGTCACTGACTTCATATGTAATTGGAGAACAGTTAGCCTGATTTGGATTTGTTGGGCATGTTGGTTTTATTTATGTCTTACCCAAGAGTGTTGATGCAGCTAGACGAGGTTGATCAATTGAGATGCTAATACCACTCCTGCCAGTTGCCTCAAGATTCTATGGGCAAGTTTTGTACTTGCAAAAAGACCCAAACAGATTAGTAAAATAGGTTCTGCCCTCAGGTTCTTGTGCTTTCTGAGGGCATATGGGAGTTTTGGATTATGGATGGGTTGGAAGGGGTAAAGTTGTTGCATATGTTCTAGTTTCTGAGCTTGGAGGTACAAAAACTAAGAATAGAGCTGATGATTTAGGCAGCTAACATCCAGGATTGTTTTGTAAATGTTGCACTGGTGACTTTTGTTCAGAGAAGGTTGGAATGGATTTAGTCGAAGGTTGGAATCATTGATACATTAGTAGATGTTAGGAAGCATATTGTTTGCATTATCCCATTGATACTCCTCCATAAGAGAATAACTGAAAGAGGTTTTCCTAAAGACCAATCCATTATGAATTCGTACATATTTTCACCGAGCTTAATTTAGTTCATATTGTGAGGTTCAAAACTTAATCAAGGGAAGAGTTTCTACTGAATGTGTGTACAAATAATTGAGTGAATTTGACAGACTCACTTAACATTAGAAGTGGGTTATCTAGAGTTAGGTCCCAAAAGGTTTTCTTGTACCTATCCTATTCACCCTATTTTCTCCCATTGATATATTTTTTTACTCATTACTTGCGTAATTTTAGTTTTAAGTCAAATAAATCCCAACCGTTGATCATCTTGGATAGCAATCTAGCTACAAACTACGATAATAATTGTTTAACTCCAATCCACATGGATACGATATTATATTTACTATATTCGACTAGCGAGCATATTTAAGTGTGTGTTTTGTGCTCGTCAAAATGGCGCTGCTGCCGAGGATTGGTAATCAATAGTGTTTGAAATAGTTTGTAGTTCTAATTCATAAATTTTCTTTTCATTTTTATTTTAATTTTTACTCTTTTTATGGTTGGTGTTCTTTAATTGTGCGCAGGCTAAAAGTTTAGATTGGTGCCTGACCGGATCTTCTGGGAAAGAAGTGCAACCATATGAATCAGAAATCAAGAAACAACTACGACAGTTGAGAAAGCAAGAAATCTCCTTGAAAATATAGTAAATGTTGGGCAATCCTCAACCCAAGAAACTATGGCTTGAGATGACAATAATATGGATTTGGTTGCGAAAGAGGCAACCAAACTCAGAGAGAAAGCTGTAAGGGATGTTGAAGAAGAAGAACTTGGAGATGCATAAATTTCATATGAGGAGGAGAGGGCTCGGAGAATTGCTTAGAATCAGCCTTTCATGCCAGAACAGTTCTGAAACATAGCTCCTGGTGCTGGGAGACCACTTGGTGATTATGCTAGACCGGTCTACGACCAAGGGTGTGACCTCTTTCAGTTGCAGCTAATAATTTTGAGCCGAAGCAAGGGTTGCTCCAAACTCTTCAAAACAACTGTGTGTTCAGAGGCAAGATGAACGAAGATCTAAACAATCATCTGATGGACTTCGAGGAGATAATGAACACCTTTAAGTACAATGGTGATTCACAAGATGCTATTTACTTAAGGGCATTCCCCTTCATACTCAAAGATGATGCGAAGCACTGGCTTCAAAGCTTACCCCAAGGATTGATTGGAACATGGGAGGAGATGCCTAGAGAATTTCTTGCTAAATATTTCTCCTCAGCTTAGATGGGTAAGTTTAGAAGAGAAATACATAACTTCTTCCAGAACGAGACTGAGACTGTGTTTGAAGTATGGGAGAGGTTTAAGGAGATTGTTAGAAGGTGTCAACACAGCATAATTGAACTTTGGATGCAACTCCATGACTTTTGTGATGGTTTAAGACCGGTCTCACGCAGAACATTGAGCAATGCAGCTGGAGGTGCGTTAACGAAAAAGACTCCAAAGGAGATAGTCACTATTCTAGATGAGTTATGTGAAGATGCAAATTAGTGGCCCTCTAAGATTGCTGAAAGAAGAAGAGCAATTGATGTTCACCAGGTTGATACTAATACATTTGTGCAGGTACAACTTGATGCCATAGATAAATAAATAAGGAAGCTTACCTTAGCCTAAATATATAATGAGTCTTATACAGCTTGTGATGTATGTGGAATAGGATACCCTACTCATGAGTGTCAAGCCTCAACTAAGGAAATTAATATTGTTGGGAATTTTAACATCAATGTAATGGGTCAGAAACACCCAATTTTTTGTGGAGTTCACCTGGAGGGACAACAAATGCATGGCAATAAAACAATCCCAGATTTCAGTGACAAGGAGCTCCTGGTTTTGTGAATCAGCCAAGGCTGCAGTTTCAATATCAACAATCCAATCAGCCTAGGCTAGAAGATCTTATGAAGTCCTTTATTGTCAAGACGGATGAGAGGCTAGCTACTCATGGTGCAGATATAAAAGAACTTGGCACAGGTTTACGAAACGTTGAGAAGCAAGTGGGAAAAATTGCAACCATATTGTCTGAGAGAATCTTAGGTACTCTACCTGCTGATACTAAGAAAAATCCAGAAATAGTGAATGTTGTGACTTTGAGAAGCGGGCAAATGTTCAAAGAAGCCACTCCAATCCAAATAGAGGTTGTGCCTGAAAAAGAAAGTGAGGAGAAACTGAAAAATAAAGTTGATAAGATGAATAAAGGAAAGAATGGAGTTGAGAAAAGAAGAAGGAAGAAAGATCAAGAAGGGAGGAACATGATGTGAGCGAGCATATGCCTCCTCTACCATTTCCCCAAAAGTTGTATAGAGAAAGCCAAACAAGCAGTTTGAGATATTTTTAGACATCCTGAGACAGGTTAATGTAAACCTGCCATTCACTGAAGTTCTCTCACAAATGCCTTATGCAAAATTCTTGATGGAGACCCTTCCAAAGAAGAAAAAGATAGAAGAGACATTGACAGTAAAGCTCACAGAGCATTACATTGCAATCTTGCAAAACAAACTCCCACAAAAGTGTGGAGATCTAGGGAGTTTTACCATACCTTGCTCTTTAGGCACTCTTAACTTTAATAAATCTTTATGTAATTCCAGTGCCTCTATTAATCTAATGCCTTTATCTATTTACAAGAAGCTGTAGAATGAGATTGGAGAGATAAGTTGTGCACCAATATCTTTGCAACTAGCAGACCAAACAACTTTGATACCTGAGGGGATAGTTAAAGATGTCTTAGTGTGGGTAGATAAGTTCGTGTTCCTGGTGGATTTCATAGTAGTGAAGATGGAGGGGAACAAAGAGGTCCCCTCATCCTAGGAAGACCATTCTTAGCAACGGGTAGAGCAATATTAGACATACATGATAGAAAACTCATGCTTAGAGTGGGTGAGGAGATAGTGACTTTCGAGATGAATATATAAACGGGGGAGAAGAAGGAGAAGCTAGATGCAAGAGTTGAGTGGAAACTAAAGAGTTCAAAAGAGAAGTCTCCAGTGATTGAGAAAGATAAGTGTGGGGTGTACTCCAAAAAGGCTAAGAAGAAGCTGTCTTCATGGATGTGCGCACTAGTTCGGGCGGGAAGAATGGAGCCCGACATTGATTTAGACTCCGACTAGAGATTTATGAAAGTTTCCTCTACTTTATGATTTTTTAATTTGTGTGTCATGGGGACATGCCACAATTTAAAGTGTGGGGTGGAGAGAATTGTATGTTGTATGTATATGTATTAGTTTTTGTTTTTTAGTAGTTAGAAAAAATTGAAAAACCATAAAAAATTTAAATTTTTTTGAGTTTTCCCGACGATGGATGTCATTTGATGGGTTTCTTGAGGGATTAAAGGCGAAAGAAAAGAAAAACATATTTTCTTTGGTGAGGTAGTGCAATAATTCCCCTTTAGTTTTTCTTTGTGCCACGGTTCTTTTCCAAGGATTTTGTTTGAACTGGTAGTTAGTTTTTAATTTTTTGTATGTTAGGAAACCTTGTTCTAGGATTTGAATTGATTGCAATATCTCTTGACTTTATTATGCCTTGAGAATAGTGAGTGCTTTAGTTGTGACGCTTAGGCTCAGTTTTTGACTATTGTATAATTACCTTAATTTGTAAGACCTTAACTTTGATTAACTGTTTTGACTAGAGTGTCTTGATGATTCAAATCTTGAGTAAGTTATGTGCCATGTGTGTGTAAGGTTTTGTGTTATTCCGTACAATACATTTGATGTCTAGAACTTGGCTCGTGTATTTATAAAGCGAAATAGTAGTTTTATCTAGTCTTGAAAGTGATATAGGAATTTCTTTATGGAGCTAGATATATGTGTTTACCCACCTAATTTTTATGTATCGTAGTTAAACCCTTTTGAGCATGTAATCCTGCTTCTTTGGCAACCACATTACAAGCCTTACCTATGTGTTTGAATTGACCATCTATTTTAACCTTGTACCTCCCGTGAGCAGTTGACTCATTATGAACTTTATAAAAGTTAAAGTGTGGGGTGGTTGGTTTGGTTTTTGAGTGGAACTAATAAAATAAGGAAGAAGGTGCATTATTTTGAAAAAGTAAGAGCCACGTGAATTGAAAAAAATATAGTTGTATTGCTGTGAAAATATTCCTTGATAGTGGTGACTCTTGTTAGATTTGTGCTTAAAGAAGAAGGGAGTTAATTGTATATTGATGGGAAGGTGAAATTTTGGTTTGACAAAAGTGTGGGGTTTCTATTGTTAAAGTGTATGTATTAAAGTTCTTAGGGAGGTGTAGTCACTCTTATATCTAAATGTATCATACCCGTCCCACAACCTACATTACAACCAGTTAAAAGTCCTACTTGATCCTTGACTGAATGAGCTCAAATAGTAGAGTAGTACACTACGGGCACGCCTATGGTCCATATTTAGTGGCATATGAACGTTGTTTATGAGAGTGAGCAAATTCTTTCTTTCTTAAGTTCCTAATTATTCTTAATTTCTATGGTGTGTGGAACTACTCTATATTGTCATGTGAGGGCACATGATTCATAAAGAAAATGTAATGTTGTTAACCTCTATGTTAGAGTAAGTGAGAAAGTTGTGGTGTGGTACTTGTGAGTCAATTCTTGAGGTGATGATGCTTTGGACAAGTTTAAGTTGATTCAGCATCGGCTTCACATGGTGCAGTCTAGACAGAAGAGTTATGCTGATTGGAAGGTTCGTAATGTTGCCTACATGGTGGGGGAGAAGGTATTTCTCAGAGTTTCACCCATGAAGGGTGTTATGAGGTTTGAAAAGAAGCGCAAGTTGAGCCCTCGGTATATTGGCCCTTTTGAGGTGCTTGAGAGGATTGGGGAGGTGGCTTACTGACGAGCGCAAAACACACACTTAAATATGCTCGCTAGTCGAATATAGTAAATATAATATCATATCCACAAGGGTTGGAGTTAAACAGTTATTATCGTAGTTTGTATCTAGATTGCTGTCCAAGATGATCAATAGTTGACATTTATGTGATTTAAAACTTAAATCAACTAAGAGTCTAAACTATTGGTTAATAACAATCGACGCAAATAATAATTAAGGAAATATATCAATGAGAGAAAATAGGTTTGATAGGATAGGTGCAAGACAAATATTTGGGACCTAACTCTAGATAACTCACTTCTAATGTTAAGTGAGTCTCTCAAATTCACTCAATTATTTGTTCACACATTCAGCAGAAACTCTTCTTTCGACTAAGTTTTCAACCTCACAATATGAACTATATTAAGCTCTGTGAATATATGCACGAATTCTTAATGGATTGGTCTTTAGGAAAACCTCTTTCGATTATTCTCCTAACTACGTTACTCAACAATTTAACTAGTCTCTTTCGATTGCTAAGAAGAATTAATGAATTTACCCAACAAAAGATAACAGAAAAATATCACAAGTTTTGCCTCCCTCGATTACATGAACTCGTGAATATAGAAGCAACAATTAAAACATCCAAACGATTCAATACATAAAAACTAGAGTTAATATCAACACACAATTATCAATACACTAAATCCATCTAACCCTAAAGAGACATGGAGTAATTCATCACAATTACGTTCAAATTAAAGAAAAACATAAAACAATTCAAACCTTTGTCTTGAGTTGGGATGGAATGATGGATTCCTTGTGCTCTTCCTTCCCCAACTTCTCCTTAGCCTCCTTAGGTCTTAGATGTGTCAAAAGTTCCAAAATATCATTTTTCCATGTATATATACGAAGTAGGGTCAGGCCCAAGCGAAAACAACTTTTCCTAGATACTTTTCCAGAGTTGGACGTGCGCGGCCACACACTTAGGAGTGTGATCGCGCATTTGACCGCGCACTTTTCATAGTTTTCTGCCTCACATGCGCGCCTACTACGCGCACCTGGATGCCTCATAACATTAACTATTTCCGACATAAAATTTCATTGCTGCCTTACGTTATTGCTATTACAATGTAAATCCAAAACTCATTTCAAAGTGCTGCTTGCCTAACTTCTCCGTTATCTCTTTCCTTTCCCATTTCTTTTTGTTGTCTTCTAATATTAGCTTTAATCTTTTGCATGATGCATTTTTCCACTAGCTCCTCATTGGTAACGTTAGCTTGCAACATTATTTTGTCTATGTGTTAGTTTTTCCTTCTTTTTTTTTTCTATGCATACTCAGTTTTCGACCTCTGAATTCGATGCCAGCTTAAACCTTGAGTTTTACTCTGACTTCAAAGCTCCAAATAACTCGAATTAGTTCCACAACATCTACATAACTCGGAATCATTTCTACAAATCATAAAGCACACAATAAGCACAAAATACTAACAATTAATGCTCAAAGTCAATTAAAATACAGTAAATTAGAGTGCAATAAGCGACTAAAATACGAGATTATATACTACCATCAGCACCTCACACTTAACCATTGCTCATCCTCGAGTAATGAAACTACACTTCATAAAGACACGACCTTATTAAACAACTCTCCTAACTCATCACACCAAGAATATTTAAAATAGATTAAGCACAATAGTGTAACATCTCCTCCCCTTGCATGAGATATGGTAAGTGCAAAGGGAATCAACCATGCCTGACTTAGAGTACCAAACATGCTTAGGAAGTGGGCGAGGGTCTCCAGAAGTGTAGGGGTAGCAATATCTGTATTAGGCTTCTGCCCCCAACTGGAGCTACTAGTGGCTCCTCTATAACATCTCGGTTAGGTTCTCTAGCTGCACCATGTTCCTGTTATCAGCCTCTACCCCGGCCCCAGCCTCTCGCAGCTCTAGCAGGGGGCGCAGGTGTCTGATCATCGGATCCAGTGCTGCGTGTCCTCATCATCTATAAGAGAATAGAAAGGCAAAGATTCAGAATTCCTAAGTCAACAAATTCGCACGATTAGGAATCAAAGAAGTGAATTTTTCCTCACAGTTCCATAGCCTCTCGAAGATAAGTACAGACGACTCAGTACCGATTCGTGAGATTCTACTAAACCTGCCTGTGACTCGTAACACCTATGAACCTAGAGCTCTGATACAAACTTGTCACGATCCCAATTTCCCTCTTTACAATGTCGTGATGACACCTTATCTCTAAGACTAGGTAATCCTAACATACATGCATAATATAACTGAGATAATGATAAAACTTACAAATTAACCAACCACTATCATAAAAAGGAATCTGCAACTCAACAATACTATACTCCCAAAATCTGGTGATACCAATTCACAAGCTCTACAAGAGTATGCTGAACATCTTATACAACAGTATCTGCGTGACGCTGAGGCCTGCAGACGCTGGTGGGTATACCTTGAAGTCTCCAAATCCGAGCTTGTCTCACTAGTGCCTAGACTGGTAAGAGGTACCTAGATCTATACAGAAAGATATGCAAAAGCATAATATAAGTACACCACATCTGTACCCAGTAAGTATCAAGCCTAACCTCGGTAGGGTAGAGACGAGATCAAGTCAAGATCCTATTGGAATAAATAAGAAAACTAAACAGGATAAAATTACAACATAACAAAAGAAAACAAAGGATAAAATTCCAAGGAAATAATGCAAACAAACACAAGTGATGTAATTAAAAGGTATCAACAAGAATCACTATTGAGGTACCACCTCGTAGTCTCATTCCCAAATCAAATCACAATCTTTCGTTATATCACCGCGGGAGCCTTGCATTTAGCTTTAAAAATTATTATCCCAAAATAGATACCAACATTTTAGCCCACCTTATCACACCGCGTGGCTTCGAGTTGTTCCCCTACTATAAACATGCATATCAAGCCCACCTTATCTCACTAAAAAAATGCCTTTCAAATCTCCAAAATTTGGTCTTAGAAGTTTCACAATTTTTTTCCAAATTCTCCAACTCAAATCACCAATTAAAAGACCAAAATAACCATGGATTCATGTATAATTGCCAAATTTGAGTTAGAATAATTTACCCTGATGATTTCCTTGAAAATCCCTCAATATATCGCCATAAACCAAGCTCTCTAGGTCAAAAGATGAAGAATAAAATAAACTTTCGAACATGCCCCTTTTCTGCCCAACGATTTTGCACCTGCGAAACCTCAACCGCATGTGCGGCTCTGCACCTGCGGAATTTCCATCGCTGGTGCTTTCCAAACTTAGGCCATCTCCCTTTGCTTCTACGGACAAATTCACGCTTATGTTGTCCTTCACAAGCACTCTGTATATGGTGAAATCAGAAGAACCGATTTCTCGCTATTAAGGTATGTTCGGGGAGTCATGTCGATATCTCGAGGGTGCGGGGTTGCAGTCAAGCTCCCTCCCCGAGGTTCATTCATATCCGATCCAACAATGATCTCGAGGGTGGGGAACTCCCGAGGCGAGCAAATAGAACCAGTAGAGTCTAATATCATGCCTAGACTTCCCATCTCCATGTCCTTACAATTAATGGATTCTATACTTGTTGCATTTTCCCCTCCTATATAAAGGGGATCCTCGCCACTTTGTAAAGGGCTGCTGTTGCTCCAACCATTCTACACAAGATAAATAATAACTCTCTCTCTCTTTTCTCTCTAACTTGCTCGCTCGAGGCGACTCTTCCCATTTATTGCTTTCATACTTGTTCTTCTTTTATTGCTTGATATTTTCATAAAGAGCCTTCTTTAATCATAACCTAACTATTATTCCCCTCCAGGTTATCCCCGATAGCTCGAGCTCGAGCCCAGGCATCGACCTCGAGGCCTTTCATCGATTAGTCCGAGTCCTGGGTAGCAAGCCTCTCGGTTTGATTACTGCCCCGTTTTAACTTGTATTTCATCAATTAAACTTCACATATCTAGCATCCACTACTCTAACAACTGGCATAAAAATAGATCACGTAATTGTTGTTACCATTTTCACGATAAACAGTTTGGCGCCTACCGTGGGGCTAAAAATATTAGTGATTATTTTCTTGCTGGTTTCATTACATAAACGCAAGTTATCTTTCACACTTTTTCTTGTCCAATATCTTTTGATTTCAGGACAAAATGTCTGGCTCAGTAAACAGAGTCGGGAACAACAACCTCGAATACCACGGGGAAAATGGTGTGGTTGTAACAGTCGTTAGCGCCACCGTAGAATCCCGATAACGCGCACGAACCGATTTCAGCAGACGCAGATTCATAGGATGCACAACAGGTTGATAAAACCTCATACATCGATAGGAGCATACAGCACAATGACCAACATGAAGCCCAAAAAATCCCAGCCCGGGAAGAATAAGAAGTCAATCTTCATGTTATTTTTGAAATATTGCAGGCAGAACAGTTGGCTATCACTCAGTTGCAAAGCCACTCGAAGACTCCCAGCACAGTAGCGCTGGAAACTACTTCCATAGCTGAACAGGTACCAAAGAGGTCAAGCAACAACAGATCAATAGCCGATCCTTCCATCATAAAGATGATGGAGGACCTCACCAAAAGGATCGAGTCAGGTGAGAAAATGATAGCAGCCAACGATAAGAAGGTCAAAACTTATAACTTCAGAGTCGACCAAATCCCGGGCGCGCCTCCGGTCTCGAAGGGTGTAAATTCGAGGAAGTCTGTACAACGGCCGTTCCTAGAGGAAGCGGCTCCGAAATCCATTCCAAATAAGTTCAGAATGCCAGAACTCCCGAAATACAACGAGACCTCAGATCCTAACGAACACGTCACTGCCTATACGTGCGCGGTGAAAGGCAACAACATAAAAGATGATGAGATCGATCCGTCTTATTGAAGAAGTTCGGAGAAACGCTCTCGAAGGGGTCTATGATGTGGTACCACAACCTAGGTACCAACTCCATAGATTCATTTGCCATGCTAGTAAATTCCTTTGTAAGGGAGCACGCCGGTGCCATCAAGGTAGCAACAAGAAAGTCCGATGTATTCAAGATTAAGCAGAGGGAGAAGGAAATGTTGCAAGAATTCGTGTCTCGTTTCCAGACAAAACGAATGGAACTACCCCCGGTCTCCGATGGCTGGGCAGTGCTGGCCTTCACTCAAGGCTTGAATGAACAAAGCTTGGTGGCCTCAAGGCAGCTGAAAGAGAATCTGATCGAGTATCCCGCCGTAACCTGGTCGGACGTCCACAATCGGTACCAGTCAAAGATCAGGGTTGAGGATGACCAGCTGGGAGTCCCCTCGGGCTCAATATATCCGAGCAGACTCCTAGCGAAGGAGTCAAAATCGAATAAAGAGAGGTACCTGCCGTTCCCCGATGATAGGAGGAATGCTCCGAGATGCAACCCGCCTCACAATGATCGATTGGTGAATAGAGGATAGAACCCTTGGGGACCCATCAACAGAGGTGGATTTGACGGGGACTTGGGGCCAACAGGGGCACCTCGCCTATTAGAATACAACTTCAACATCGATGTATCAGACATCGTGTTTGCCATCAGCAAAATTAGGGACGCCAGATGGCCCAAGCCTATACACTCGGATCCTTCCCAAAGGAACTATAACTTGATTTGCGAGTTCCACAACTCGCACGGGCACATAACCGAGGATTGTAGGCAACTTCGAGAGGAAGTGGCCCGACTACTCGATAACGGGTACCTTCGGGAATTTCTCAGCAACGGGGCTAAAAACCTGTCCCGAGAAAGAGAAACAACTAAAAAGAACAAAGCAGACGAGCCCTTACACGTCATCCACATGATTTTTTGATGCTCGCCCCCGGACGTATTCAAATAAAGCACCACATAGCATCCGCCAAACAAAACCAGAACCCAAAAGCACCATCGCCACCAAGTTATAACCACCTCTCCCTTTTTCTATCCTTTACTTCACGATAACTCAAAGCGTCTGTTGCACTCTTTTCCTGTGACCGGTTTTTTTTATCCCAAAATTGGTTTTTACCGGCAAGGTTTTAAACAAGGCAACGTCCATGTGGTACCTAAGAAGGACTCAACAAGCCTACCAGATTTTCTTCGCAATCAGCCCTGTACCGGGAAATGACGAAAGAGGTTCCAATGGGAAATGATGTACCGGGCCAAACGGTCGAATGAACCGTATCCATATAAGCCGGGCTTACGGCAACAAAACGACGTGTATTTATGCCAACCAATTAGAGAATATCTTTCGCCAAAAACATCTCGTACTCCAAAAAAAATTCAGCATGCTCACGGCAAGGATCCCTCCATCGAGTACGTACCGAAATACTCAGAGACTTAGAGTCAACAAATTGGCACCCACATGACCTCAGGTTCGGAACTCCATGCTTATAATGCCCCAACAAGGCAATTTCGAGCTCACGAGTAATGGCCTTTGAGCCTAAGCAAACTCGATGACTCGGAGACTGTCATCAATCGACATTCACTGAAAAACCCGAGGCCGTAAGACCCCGAGCGGGAAAACTCGATCTAGCCAGATCTATTCAACATAGCAACAAAATCTATAAGACCTCAAGGGCATGAAAAACCTGTAAGACCTCGACAGACATGAAAAAAACTGTAAGACCTCAACAGGCATGAAAAAACTGTATGACCTCAATGGTGTGAAAAACCTGTATGACCTCAACGGCGTGAAACAAATGTAAGAACTCAACGGCGTGAAAAAACTGTAAGACCTCAACATACATGAAAAAACTGTAAGACATCAACAGGCATGAAAATTTTGTAAGAAATTACTACATGTATAAAACTTAATCCCGAAGTCTAGGCTCGTGATCAAAAACGGCTCCGGCCAAACACACATGACTACGGTCAAAACAGATACACCATCCAAATTAACGCGACTCGGGGACGCCCGACTGTCACTAACAAAATCACAGGCCATTACTTCAAATCTACTTCGAAAAGAATCGGTTAAAACAGGCTACCCTCAACATGCAACCGAGCTTTGACCATGTCAACTCCAAATCACAAGGCTTCGAGCTACTCAGCCTATGAGCTAAACCTTCCGTGGTGCTCGAACATCGCCACTAATGACTTGAAATCGAGCTTCTTCCCGAACCGGCGACGGGTCATGCAAAATTATTTGAAAAAAGTCCTTAACGAGGGAAAAACAAAGCCTACATATTCCTAAGGGCAAAATAGTAAGAGCCATAGTCGCTAGCCAAATGAACCTCAGGGCCACACACTAAAAGGTCACAACGACCAATAGTGTAAGAGCCACCGTCGCCAGCTTAAAATTTGAAAACTTGAGGATTAAAATGAGCTCGAGTCATAACCTGATTCGGAGGCCGGATCCAAAATAGTTAACTATACATGCCTAAGGGCATAGCGTAAGAGCCATCATCGCCAGCTTCACAAGCCTTAGGGCCACATACACATAAGGTCTCTTCGACCCAAGGCGTAAGAGCCATTGTCGTCAGTCCATGCGGGCGTAAAACCTGAGGGTCGATTGAGCCCGAGTCGGAGCCTGACTCGAAGACTGAACCCAAAATAGTTACTGCTTTTGCCGGCCTAATGAACATCAGGTCCATATTACAAGTTCAGAGATTCCTGCCAATCCAAAGGTCGAATCGACCCGATTGAGATCTTGGCTAATAGAAATACAGAAGATATAAATTGCGGGGTTTCCTTTTTTTACATACAGGCGGTGAAATTCAAGCTCAGTCCACAATATATTATGGAAGCTATGTACACATGAAGGAGGCAGGGAATAAACGTTCACCCTTCGGCAACTATGGCCCGGTGGCTCCCTCTTCACCGTCTTCAGCATCAGACAGAAGGAACTTGGCATCATACTTATCCCCTTTGGCTTGCTCGATCTCCCCCAAGAGATCGAATCCCCGGGCATGAATCTCCTCGAGGACTTCCCTCTGGGATCTGCACCTCGCATACTCCTTACTGTTGCTTGCACGATCGAGGGCTCTCTTCAGCTTAGCTTTAGCAATGGAAGCACTCTTCGAATAGGCTGCCACTTTCTATCCCGCCATGGTATTTCTCATCACAACCTCGGCCCGGACATTCACCACCTCGGTCTTCGCCTTCGAAAGCTTGGACGAAAGCCTTGCGATCATATTCGCCCGGGCAAAATCGTTCGCGCGAATGGTCTAGATTTGTGCCTCAAGAGCAGATACCATGGCTTGATCCCTCTCTTTGGCCACAAAATGGGCACTTACATGCGCCTGCAGCTCGTTGAATTCGCGTTTGGCTCAGCCAATCTCGCCCCAGAGCTGTCCCAGCTCCTCCGCTTTGTCCTCCAACTGAAATATCAAAACATCAGAACGCCGAGAAAGGAAGAGAGTGCAAGCCGGCATGAAATACAGGGTACCTATTTCTCCAGGCGGATCTCACAACTTCGGCTCCGGTCCACCTCGCGTCGTAAGGAAACCAGCTCTCTTTCCTTTGCTGCACAAAGAAGCTTGAGGGATTTCTCCCTATCCAAAGCTTCCCGCAACGGGGCCTCGCTACGAAGTAGCTCGGATTTAAGCCTGTCAAAGGCTTATGAAAGAAATCTAAATAAAGAAAAAGAAAAGGGGAAAAAGAAAGGCACGAGGACGGAATAATCTTACAACAGTCAAAACTCACCATGAGGCCAAATCGCTGAGCCTCGCCGAAGGCCGAAGCAACATCCGATGGCATACCGCTTCCAGAAGGTGGCCGATCGACTGAATCGCTTCTCCTTAACCGTTGAGAAGGAGTCGCCTCACTACAAGCCTTTTCATGCCCCAGAACATCTTTTTTTTTGTCATCACTCCTCGATCCCAAGGCCAGCAATCTCTCTTCCTCCCTCGGAGAATGTGGCCTCATTTCAAAAGAACCCCCGACACCTGCAGTAGTTGAGTTAAATAAGCTAGCAAGAAAAGTGCCATCTTCTAGGAAGCAGAGCGCTGGGCACCTACCACGATGCCTCGCCTCCTATCTCCCTTTGGATAGATCTCGCCATCGGTGCCTATTATAAATTGAGCAAGCTGCTAGCTTATGAGACCAGTCGACTAAATCGGGGACCTCGCTTGGTGAAAAATGAGTTGCTACAAATAAGGAACAAAAAGATATCGTTACGGAGCCTACCTCCGGTCCAAACGATGATAGTTCAAATGAGACAATTATGTGTGAAGTTCCATTTCTCAGGAAATGGCAAAAATTCTCTAGGAATGACATTGATAGTCTGAATCCGAACGAACCGATTCATCCACTCCCGGTCCTCATCCTCTTTGCTGACGATGACAGAAGCTCGGGTGGATCGACACTGAAAAGAAATCAAGCCCTGGTAACGCAGTGGATGATATAACCTCATGAGATGGCTGAGAGTAAACTCTATCTCGGCCTTATCGGCAAAATATCTCATCGCCTGCACTATTTTCCAATGGGTGGGATTAGCCTGCGCCAGTGTAACCTGATATCTCCGACAGAAATCGAGCACAACCTGGTCGGGGGAACCCAATGTGAAAACATGCGTATATACGCTCAAAAATCCCTCAACATATTTCATAATGCTCTCCTCGGGTGAAGGTATTTTTAATATCACGTCCTCTCCCTATCCGCAATCTTTTCTGACCATTTTGAGGTTTTCCTCTCCCACTGATGAAGTGATCCTCGACACATGCTCCAGGTGGCCCAAAACATTAGGAGGTTTCCCCGGCATGACAGTTATCCTCGAGACAGGGCATCCCGAGCCTCACTCACCTAACATCGGAGGTGAGCCGCTGGCACCAACCGAATGCGGAATGCAGGAGGAACTCCCCTCCACCCGATGATCGGATGTCGACGTATCAATCACAGCTATAGTAAAATAGGAGGGGAAAGATGAGGGTCTGGGCAAAAAAAATTCTGAAATAGGGGAACGGAAGGACTAGCACAAAGCGCCAGGTTCTGCGGAAGAGATAGCCTTTTCAAAGCAGCAAATTCACTGTTGGAAAGATGGATCAACGAATATATAGGGGCAAAGCAACAACTGCCCACCTACCCAAGAGGGCCAATTAATTCTGGCCTAGGGAAACATATTGGAGAAATCACCTCGGGCCTCTCTTTTTTATCGGATCACACAAATGTTGTTACCCCACGGAACACAAAAAATCGCGAGGCCTCGGGGAGATCCCCGACGTCATGAGCATTGGTCCGAGAGAAGTTGTTGATTTCACCTAGGGGCATGGCCAGTTTCAAGATCATGTTTTCTCCAAGAACATGCTCCGAAAGGCCAACATCGAGAGTCAAAAACTAAATCACGAAAGCAAAGGGGCAAAGAAAGAAGAGACTGAAAAAAGCTGACAGGAGGAAAAAAACTTTTTTACATTGCCAAAAACGTATTCACAAAAAACATCTTTACACAACCCATCCCCCGGGGGCTGCATACAAAGGGAAAAGGAAGGGATACAAAATGACTTGGAGACTACTCCTCATTGCTATTATCTTCACCCTCATCGGGGGCAATTAAAAGCGCCAGTTCTTCCTCCAATTCGCGAGCTTCCTTGAGATCAGCTGATAGGTCAATACCTTTGGCTCCAATATCCTCCAAGGTCTCTCTCCTCGCTTCCGCCTTAGCGTGCTTAATAGCTCGGGTTAACTTCTGCTCAACTGCTATTTATATGTCACGAGTTATTTTATGCGTTGTGGTTGTATCCTCTAGATAAGTGGAAGCGTTCCATTCAACCTCGAACTTAGCCGCGGCTAAAGCATCAACCTCCTTGCGAGCATCCTTAAGAAGACCCCAGGATGTCACCAACTCTCTGGCTGCTGCTTCATTTCGCTCCCTCAGCCTAGAGATCTCTGTATTCAGTTGATTAATCTGTGAACCATTCCGCTCGACCTACAAAATAAAGGTGAGCCAATTTATAATGGAACACGGGAACAGAAGTCCGGTGCAAGCAAGGCAAAATACCTGCATGGCAAGGTTGGCCTTTTCTCAAAGTGCCATTTCTAAAGCGGCCCGGAGCTCCCCTAGTTCTTTCCCTCCCTGGCCAGAGCGAGCCTCCGAATCCTGTAGCATCGAGGTAGCTTTCTTACACTCCTTTTCATGATAAGAAAGCTCCTCGCGGAGTCGAAGGATGGCATGATCGTACATCTCCTTGCAATGCGGCATAGCGGATAAGTTAGAAAGACAAGGGGTAATGTCCGAGGATAAAAGAAATGCACAAGAAATGGGTATCACCTACTGCATGAGTTTCTCCACTGCTTTGACGGTGCCAGGAACATCAAGATCAACACTATCACTAACACCATCAAAGATGTTGGAAATAGAGCCTCCCCCTTGGAGAGAAATCTCCACTTTGACACCGACCACTTCTTGAGCGTCCTGCAGTTCCCCTAACGAAGACTGGAAGCATGAGAAGAAGTTGTTCAGGTCGCCGACTTCACCAAAAGGCAACCCATGCTCCTGAAAAGCTCCGGGCTCCGACCCTTTGGGATCAATAGCAGTGGTCCCCCCAGCGAAAACTACATCAAACCTAGTTGTACGATTCGAAGCCACGTTAACACCCTCTTCGAGGGTCTCGGTTTACGAGACCGACTGGAGTTAGTCATTCCGAACTCAGTAGCCTCAGACCGAGGTGTCTGTGAGGCTCCCATATTCGACCTCGTCCTCTGCTCTAGCTGCCATTCGGCATCATCCTTTTCCTAGGTGTCAAGATTCGCCCCTGAAGTTGAAGCAGAAGTTCCAGAAGAAGCTCAATGCTCTAGTGACTTGGGTTTCTTTGACAGAGGAAGGGCGACAATTTCTTTGCTTTTTCTCTTTTTATCCTTGCCAGGCTCCGAAGCCCCCACTTCGCTGCCAGGGGGCGGCCTCATCTTCATATTCTTGCCAAGACTTGCACCAGCGCAGTAACCACAAAATGCTTTCACTAAGGGCTCAGGAAGAAACACAAGTACAAGGCCTAGGCGGTAAAGGAACTTTACCATGATTCTTAGCCACCCATCGCTTCTTGGTCAGGTCGGTCCAAGACCGAGTAGGATATGGGAACGCCTTATCCAACCGCTCGATCCTTCTAGACAAATCCGGAACCGCCTCTAGGTACCAAGCAGCGGCTGCAAGAAGTGCAGAGAGGTCGTTACTTTAAAGAAAAGCATTTAAGGGAAAGTTGCTTACGTTTCGTGTTCCATCTTTCCGGAAAAGGCATCCTCCGGGCCGGGCTAATATCTGAGGAGTTCACCCGGACAAACTTGCTCATCCACCCTCGATCCTTCCCCTCGTCGATGCTCGAGAAGAATGACTTTTTGGATCGGTGGCGTAGCCTGATCAAACCTAGATAAAATCGAGGACTATACATTCTGATCAAATGGTTGAGGGTGAAAGCCTCACCCCAACCCCTTTAGTGAAATGGAGGAGCATCAATACTATTTTCTAGAAAGAAGGATAGATCTGAGCAAGCGTCACTTGGTACTTGTCACAGAAGTCAAGGGTGACCGGGTCTATCTCCGGGGGAGAGGACTCAGAAGATTCATCAGGACCTAAGGTGAACGGGTAAGTATATACGTAAAGAAAACCGACCTTGTGGTCCATTATATTCTCGTTAGGACCAGGAATCTCCACTTCCACTCCCTCGTTCCATCGACAGTCTTTCCTCACCATTTGTACGTTTGTAATAATGCTAACATATCGAGACACATGCTCAAACCGACCCGGTATGGATGAAGTGGCATCGATGTTAAAATCTGTGGACATATCGAGATCAGGCGGGGTGTATTGTTTCAAAGAAGGAACCGCTCTGGTTTTCTCTTTAGACGGTCGAGAGGGCGATGCAACTTCACTCCACCGAGGGACCATTCTAGAAGTCCTAGCCATACCAATGGTAAAAAATTTTCTAGAAAAAGATGAAAGAGTGTAAAAGACAAAGGGTTCTGATTCGTGAATTTGGAGAAGGGGTGAAAGTAAGAAGTGTCAAACAACAAATGTATTTATAGGAACTGCTTGGAGAGCAGAAAGGACGAGCCAATGAAAGTTTGTGGGTTCCTCGATTATCGCATCTGATGGCGGCCTTTGCATAGTTTTCTGGAACATGGAATTTAATGCTCTTATCGGTTGATGTCACGGAAATGATGACCTCGAGACGACAGTTCAAAATCGTTTCCTATTACTTCATTCTAGGAAACGCGGAGACTATATGTATACGGTAAAATCGGAAGGACCGATTTCTTGCTATTAATGTATGTTCGAGGAGTCATGTTGATGTCTCGAGGTTGCGGGGTTGTGGTCAAGCTCCCTCCCCGAGGTTCATTCACGTCCGACCAAAAAATTATCTCAAGGGTGGGGAACTCCCGAGGCGAGAAAATAGCACTAGTAGAGTCTAATATCATGCATGGCCGTCCCATCTCTATGTCCTTAAAATTAATGCATTATGTACTATGTTGTATTTTCTCCTCCTATATAAAGGGGATCCTCGCCACTTTGTAAAGGGCTGTTGTTGCTCTAACCATTCTACACAAGATCAATAACAACTCTCTCTCTCTCTCTTTTCTCTCTAAGTTGCTCGCTCGAGGCGACTCTTCCTATTTATTGCTTTCATACTTGTTCTTCTTTTATTGCTTGATATTGGCCATAAAAAGCCTTATTTAATCATATCCTAACTGTTATTCCCCTCCCAGTTACCCCCTATAGCCCGAGCTCAAGCCCAGGCATCGACCTCGAGACCTTTCATTGATCAGTCCGAGGCCCGGATAGCAAGCCCCTCGGTTTAATTACTGCCCTGTTTTAGCCTGTATTTCGTCGATTAAACTTCACATATCTAGCATCAACTACTCTAACAACTGGCATTAAAAAGATCACGTACTTTTAGAGTCCTTTTTACAAATTTAATTACTATTACCATTTTCACACTAAACATACTCATTGTTCCCCTATTACGGAAGAAAAAATCGTGCCCGTGGATGCGCATTTACGCCCAGACTACGAACCTGCGACCTAGGCCTAGGCTGGTCCCTTTCTACTTCTGCACTTCTTCACTCACACGAGCGAGTCTGCAACTGCGGCCACTCCCACCGCAAGTGCGATGACACCAGAATAGCCAGCTTCTGCAAAATAATGAAGTCCAAATTTGATTCACACTCGAGTTCTTGGGGACATTTTATGAATATACCAACAAGTTACAAACACATAACGGACCTTCGCGAGGCATAAAATCGTATCAAACAACATCAACCCTGATATCAATTCAAGCCTATTAAAACTACGAACATCTGACTTCCCAAACTAACGTCGATTCATACCAAAACAACTCCGATTCATCTCAAATTTTTCACACTAGTCATAAATGTCATAATGGACCAATTCCAACTTTTGGAATTGGAATCCGACCCTGATATCAATAAAGATAGCTCCCGATCAAACCTCTTAACCTTCAAAACCTTCAACTTTATAACTTTCGCCAATTCAAGTTGAAATGACCTACAAACACCTAAATCAAAATTTGAACACGCTTCTAAGTCCTAAATCACCATACGGAGCTATTGGAACCGTGTTTACTGTGAAAATGGTAATAACAATTAAATTTGTTGATGGGACTCTAAAAATATATGATCTATTTTTATGCTAGTTTGTTAAGCAGTTGATGCTATGTGTGATGTTTAGAAACAAGATTAGAGAAAAGAATGAAGTGATAACTGAACCGATGGGCCAATTATCGGGGCCTCGAGCCTGCTGATTTGGGGCCTCGAGGTAAATTTCGGAGCTCAACTGTGATCTATCGGAGAGGGTCAAAATGCGACTAACAGTTTAAGATAAATCAATGGAGGCTCTTTATGGCCAATGATAAGAAATAAATGATGAACATATATGAAGATAATAAATGAAAGCAATAATATCAAGAGAATATGTTAGAGAGCAAATAGAATGTTCTTGTATATTGCATGTGGAGTTATTGAAGCAACAGTGGTTACAAAGTGGCAAGGACCCCCTTTATATAGGAGGGGAATCCCAACATATTATAAAATACATTAGTGACAAAGAAGTGGAGATGTGACAACTAGAAGACATCCTGATTAAGGGCTAGGTTAGTCCTATTAGTCTTAGCCACGTGCCTTAAGAACTCCCCATTTCTACCGCGGTCGAGGGCAACGTTGTTTCAATATCGCACCTCGAAAAACCTCGAGGGAGCAGGCTCAATCATAACCTTGTAGCCTCGAGACTTCGAGACGATTTTCCGAAGTGCCTCGATGTTGAGAAATCGGGCTCTCTTATTTCACCATATACAAACTGTCAAAACTTCATTACGGAGCCAAAATCCCATTTCACTTTGAAACTCACCCGAACCATAACCAAACACCCCGGCGAGTCACATAACCACAATACAACATAAAGGAGGCAATAAATAGCGGAACATGGCTAAAATACTCAAAACGATCAGCCGGTCGTTACAATTAGTTCACCTCGTAGAATTCAGATTTAATCCAGAGAGGAGTCTGGGCTATACGATTGAACTAATCATTGAGTGAATTCGTGATAATCATTAGAGTATTAGAGTTAATAGAACTAGAATTACATCCTGAATAGCTATCTTGCACCTATCATTTCACGACCTTTATTTCTCCCATTGATTATTTAGGTGTTTCTCAACTCTAATCTCTCTGTGCTCAATTGTTAATTGCTTTAGTTTTAATAGCGAATTTTAGTTCATAATTATTTTAATCAGAGTATTAATCATCCTGAATAGTGTTTAACATAGAAATTACTTGAACATTATTTAAATCCAACCCATGTGGAGACAATAACTAATCTATAATATCTTTGACTAGCAAGCTTCAACTTTACATATTGGTTTTGCGCTCGTAATATTTTAGCATCGTTGGTGGAAATTGACAATAAATAGTGTTCAAAATAATTTTTAGTGTTAATTCAGGAACCATTTTTATTTTTCTTCTGCTAACAATTTCTCACCAGTATGCAAGTAACATGTTTCTATGATGCATGAGTAGATCTTCATCCACGAAAGTCATTCCATACGACCTAGAGGTGGAAAAGTGTCTGTGATAGTTGAGGAAAGAGAAAGAACTCACTGAAAAATTCTTGGGGCAGTCTTTAACCCAAGAGAACAAGGCAAACAATGGTGAAGATGTAGTTGATTTGGCTGCATGTGAAGCAGTTGTAGGAGCAACTACTGAAGCAGCTCACAAAGCTGATGAAACAGTTGACGGGAACAGAGGATGAAGATTCAACCTTAACCGACCTCTCGTTGAAGATAAATTTTACAATAATATGCCCAGTCCTGGACGATCACTAGGAGACTATGTCAGGCTAGTCTACAACCAAGGATTATATAGTTGTGAGACCTCCTCCAATTGCAGCCAATAATTTTGAGATCAAGTAAGGATTACTTCAGATCATTCAGAATAGTTGTGTCTTTCGAGGCAAACCCAACGAATATCCCTTTTAACTGAAGGATGATGATAAGCACTAGTTGCAGAGTTTGTCGACTGGGTCAATTCAAAATTGGAAAGACATGATGAAGAAGTTCCTTGACAAATATTTTTCGGCTGCAAAAATAAGAAATTTCGAAGAGAGATCCACAACTTCAAGCAGAAGGATACAGAAACAATATTTGAAGCATGAAAAAGGTTTAAGGATATTGTGAGAAGATATAAGCATCATAGAGTTGACTTGTGGATCCGACTTTAAGATTTCTAAAATGAGTTGACACCCTCTGCTAGGAGTACTCTAAACAATGCAGTTGGAGGTCCTTTTATGAAGAAACAAAACTCTTGAGGTAATTATTGCAATTCTAAATGAATTATCTGAAAAATGTAAATTAATGACCTGTAGATGATAAGGAGAGAAGAAAAAAGGCTGAGGTACATTAAGTGAATTCTAATACTTCTGTCCAAGCTCAGCTAGATTTCCTGGCAAAAGAGATCAGAAAGTTTACCTTAGTTAAGGTCTCAAGCCAGCCACCATCAGTTTGTGATTTTTGCGGAATGTGTCATGTAATGTGTGAGTGTCTTGCCTAAGATAGAGATAAAGTTGTAGATGTTGTGGTAAGCTTTGACAGAGGTAACTACCAAAGTGATAATAATTTTAACTCCATGGGGAAGAGGCGCCCATATTTTTTGTGGAGTTCACCAAGTGGTAGTATGAACTTATGGCAGTAGAATAATCTGAGACCCCAGAAACAAAGAGCTCTAGGTTATCAAAATCAGCAAAGGCAGCTAAATCAGCCTCAACAATCTAGTCAGTCGGGTATGGAAGATTTAATGAAGACTTTCATTATCAAGACATATGAGAGACTTGAAACTCATGGTGAAACCATTTGAAACTTAGAGAAGAATTTAAAAGAAATAATAAATGTGATGTCTTTGAGGAGTGGCCAAGTATTAAAGGATCCCATTGCAAAATAAAAGGATGAGTTAATAAAAAGACAAGTGGAGATGGTAGAGGAGTAGAAAAATAAAGAAATTCAAGAAGGTGAAGTGAGGGAAAACACCTAAAATGGTCCAAAGAGCAATAGGAAGACTAGAGCTCCGAAAAAGAATATGAAAAAAATTCAATAAATAAGGAGATTGAGGAAAGCAAATATATGTCTACCCTACCGTTCCCTCATAAGAAAAGAAGAGAGAAGTTGGATAGACAATTTGGGAATTTTCTAGAAGTTCTCAAGCAGGTACATATTAATCTATCTGTCACAAAGGTACTCTTAAAAATACAAGCATATGCCAAATTCCTGAAGGAGATATAATACAATAAGCAAAAGGTGAAAGAGACATAGGTTGTCAATCTCACAAAGCATTATAGTGCTATTCTGCAAAATAAGCTCCCTCGAAAATATTGAGATCCAGTGAATTTCACTATACCTTGTTCTCTAGGAAGTACTAAATTTGAAAAGTCTTTGTGTGATTCAGGTGCGTCTATTAACCTTACACCCTTGTGTATTTTTAGGAAGTTTGAGAGAGAGATTGGGTCAATCAAACTTGTACCTATGTATTTGCATCTACCGATCAGATTATAATAATACCCGAAGGAATAGTGAAAGATGTGCTAGTTCGGGAGGATAAATTTGTGTTCCCCGTGGTCTTCACTATGGTGAACGTTGAAGAGAATAATGAGGTGCCTCTGATTTTTGGGTGATCCTTCTTGGCTACTAGCAAATCTATACTAGACATTCAGGAAAGGCAGCTCATGCTAAGAGTAGGGGAACAAAGAGTGTTGTTGAAGATGAATGAAATAATAGGGCCCCTTAGAGATGAGTCAGCTTCATACTCTGATTTCAAGGCAGATGTCCTAAAGGAGCTAGTTGAACAGGGCAATCATAATAATTACGGTGTGTGCCCGTAGAAGTCAGAAAAGAAATTCTCGGCATGGTTGTGCGCACTCGATTGGGCGTGTAAAGTGAACCCGGACATGGTTTTAGACCTAAACTAAACAATTCAGAGGAGTTTTCTTTATCTCTTGATTTTTATTTGTGTGTCATGGGGACATGCCACAATTTAAAGTATGGGGTAGGGGACGTGCATATGAATATGCATTTTTTTGTGTTTTAGTCATTATTCAAGAACTTTTTTTTCACTTTTCTCTACAATGGATCTCCTCGACCATGTTCTTAAGGGATTAAGGTAGAAGAAAAAATACAAAAAAAAATTTAAAAAATTTAAAAATATGTCTTTTATTTTAGTTGTTTTCAGATAGTGTAACAGTTTCCCCTTAGTTTTTCTTTGTGTCACAGTTTTCTTTTAAGGCTTTTACTTGAACCGAGTATAGTTAGTTTTATATTTATTTTTGTAGGAATAAAGAATCTTGTGTCATTGTACTAATGGAAGATAATTTTCTTTACTTTGTTGTGGCTTGAGAGCAATGAGTGCCTTAGGTGTGATGCTTAGGCTCATCTCTTGACTCCTGTATTGTAGTACCTTAAATTTTTAAATTTTGACTTTGCTTAACTGCTGTGACTAGAGAGTCGGATCGGTCCGGAGTGAGTTATGTGCCATGATGTGAGTAAGGTTTGTTGATACTTTGTGTATGCAGATGATATCTAGAACTTGCCCCGAGTGTTTGTAAAGCGAAATTGTAGTCTTGTTCAGTCGAGGAAGTGAGAGAGTTGTTTCCTTGTTGAGCCAAATATATACTTTTTACCCACATGATTGTTATATGTCCTAGTTAGCCCGTTTGAGCCTCTAATCATTACAAGCCTGACCCCTTTGCTAGAACTGACCATTTGTTTGAACATTTGATATCTCATGAACACTTGAAATATTTATGAGCTAAATAAAAGCTAAGTGGAGGTATGGTTGGGTTTGAGTGGAACTATGAAAAAGGTAAAAAAGGTGTACTGTTTGAAATAATTGTGAGAGCCACATGTAGGGAATAAATTATAAAGAAAATTATTTCTTACTTGCAACGACCCAACCAATCGTTTTTAGTATTATAGCCCCATTCCCTCATTTATTGATTATTCTATTCTAATTTGTTGCTATGTTACTTTAGGGGGTGTTTAGTTTAGTTTCAGGGATGTTTTAGAATGAATTGGGACACTTTGTCCCAAGGTTTGAAGCCTAAAATGAAAGAGTTGACCAGATGTTGACTTATGTGCAGACGACTCCGTGATAGATTTTGATAGTTTTGATAGCTCTCTATGGTAAATTTGGACTTAGGAGTATGTACAGATATTGATTTGGAAGTTTGTAGGAGATTTTGGCTTGAATTGGCAAAAGTTGAAGTTTGTAGAGTTGAGAAGTTTTGACGAGAGTTGACCTTATGGTTACCGGGATTTTACTTTAGTTACGGAAGTTGGAATAGGTCCATTGTATCATTTATGACTTGTGAGCAATATTTGAGGTCAATCGGAGTCGGTCTGATAGGTTTCATCATCGATGATAGAAGTTTGAAATTCATTAGTTTCATTAGGCTTGAATTGGGGTGAGATTCGTATTTATGTTGTTGTTTGATGTGATTTGAGGCCTCGACTAAGTTCAAGTTGTGTTCTAGGACTTGATATTATGTTTGGATGGGGTCCCTAGGGCTTTGGGTGTGATTCGGATTGGAATCAGAGTGAATTTTGGACTTGTGTTATTGCTGATGTTTCAGGTCTAGTTTCCTTATTCGCGATCGTGTGAGAAGTTTCGCGTTCACAAGAATTGGTCTGTGATCATAGAGCTTTGGTTGATTAAGCATCACGAACGGGGGTGTTGGGTCGCCTACGCAAATAAGCAAGGGGGAGCCCCAGGGAACCCACATGTTTGTTCTTCGCGATCGCGAGAGGGAGCCCGTGATTGCGTAGGTTTGTGATTCTATGCATTGTGTTCATGGCTAGTTTTCTGCATTCGAATAGGTCAATATGACGACAGCTTTTTGTTTTTCGTGATCGCAAGGGACTTTCCACTATCACGAATAGGAATAACTTGGCAGATTATATAATTTCAAAAACGTGGATAGGAGTATTATTTTACATTTGGACTTTAGGAGCTCGAATAGAGGCGATTCGTGAAGGGATTTTCAAGATATTGATTAGGAAAAGTGATTCTAACTTGGATTTGGTTAATATAAATGAATCCATCATTGAGATTATGATTTAATTAGTGTTTTGGGTTGGAAAAAAATGGTGAAAATTGTAGAAATTTCATAGACTTTAATTTGAGGATTTGAAGGTCGAGTTGAGATATAAATTGAGAAATTTTGGTATGGTTGGAATCGTTGTTGAATGGGTGTTCGAATTTTGTTTATTTTGTCGAATTTCGAGACCTAGGCTTGGGGTTGACATTTTGACTTTTGTTAAAGAACCTAGCTTTATCATATGGAATTGATTCATATAGCTTGTGTTGATTGTATGAAGTTGTTTGTGGCAATATTCGCGTCGTTCAAAGGTCGATTCGCGAGGCAAAGGCTTGTTGAAGTAGATATTTTGCACGGTTTGAGGTAAGAAACACTTCTAAACTTGATACTGAAGGTATAAATCCCCAAACTACGTGTTATGTGGTTGGTGTTGAGGTGACGCACATGCTAGGTGACGGGCATGTGGACTTGCACTATAGTAATTGTGAATTGGTTGATTCCGTGGAACTGTGTAGTTATCTAATCTTGTTATTATCAATGTATTCTCCATGTTTTAGAGAAATTGAGTTGTGATTCATGTTAGAAATCATGTTTAGGCTATATGTTGGTACTACTGGGGCCCACATAAATCATTTTTGTTGTTGAGTTATTTGTTTAAATTGCAGTTATGTACTCAGTTGCATTCATCATTTGTATATTATATCTTAGTTTCTGTTTCTATTTATTTCACATCATGTTATACTTATTTGGGATGATAGGCATGAGATTTGTAAGCCCGAGAGATTGGAGAGATTTATGACTAAGTTATGACTTTAGGGCCGAAGTGTGAGTGGTATTGATGGGATCTGGCTGCACGCCGCAACGAGTATTAATTATTCAAGATGGGATCGTGATGCACATCATAGGGGGTATTATTGATTTATGATGGGATCAGGCTGCATTCCACAACAGGTTTTAATAGTGTTTGGGCAAGATCTGCCCCTCCAGAGTCTTACATACCATTAGTGAGCATTGGTACCATACAATGCTAAGTGATTGAGTGTGATAATTGAGAGTTGAGTCAGTCGTATTGAGTACTCTGAGAGTGTGAGTACGTGAGGTTATTATTGTGATGCATTACATGTGACATGCACATTTAACATGTAGAAATAGAGATGTAACATTCGTTATATCAGTCACACTTGGCATATTTTATCCGTGTTGAACTTAAACTGTTAAAATTGAAAGCATGTCTATATTTCTGTACTGTATACAAACAGATTATGATATTTCTCATAATTGTTACTGTCATTTTTCCTATCATATCTGTATTATTATAATCAGAATTTGGACTATACCTATTTGAGCTCGTAACTGCTTTCAACCCAATGTTAGTCATGTTACTAATTGACTACATTAGGTCGGTTGTACTCATACTATACTCTACACTTCGTGTGCAGATCCAGGTACTTCTAGACACAACGATTGCAAGATTTGGGGCTCCATCTATTTGGAGACTTTTGAGGTAGCTGCTTCGGTATCCGTAGACCTCGACTCTCCTTTTTCCAGTTATTTAGCACTCTTCTATCTTTCTAGACAGTTGTATTAGCAGTTTGATTGTGTTGACATTTTAGTAACTCAAGTACTCAGTGACACCCAGATTTTGGTGGATTTTGTATTGAGTCGCAATATTTCTTATTGGTTATTTATGAGAATTTCACCGTTAAACATGTTTCGTTATGTTTTAATTCAAAATGCGTAGTTATTGGCGATTGTCGACTTCACAATGTGTGAGATTTTATGTAATGACAAGTTGGTATCAGAATCTAGGTTACATAGCTGCCACGAGTCATGAGCATGTTTAGTAAAGTCTTGTGGATCGGTATAGAGATGTCTGTACTTATCTTTGAGAGGCTACCGAACCATTAGGAAAACTTCACTATCTTGTATTCTTGTCGTGCAGATTTGTTGATTACGGAAACTAAACTTCTATTATTATATTCTTTCACAGATGGTGAGGAAACATGGTACCAGAGCAGGCGGACGGCCACCAGTACCACCAACTAGGGCTACTAGAGGCCAGGCTCCTGGTAGAGGCTGAGTTGTAGCTCGCACATCAGCCAGAGTACCACCCACGTAGCCACCAGTTGCTCCAGCTTAGGAGTAGATTCCAGATGTGGTTGAGCTAGTGGGACCTGTTGTCCCCATTGTGATTCCAGGCCTTCCGAAGGCTCTGGACCGAATATACACTATATGCACTAGCCTTGCTTAGGCGGTTTCAGTTTCGGTCGCCCCAGCCACATTTCAGGACAGAGGAGGTGCTCAAACTCCTACTGCCTACACTCTAGAGTAGGTAGTTCAGGGGCTTCAAACACCGGAGGTACTACTAGTCCAGTCGGTTGTAGTTCCTCAGGCCTATGTGGGTCCACCGATGAGGTTTGAGGAGCAAAAAAGGCTAGAACAGTTTGGAAGGCTCAGGCCTCCATCATTTAGTAGGATAGAGTCATAGGATGATCAAGACTTCCTAGACCGATGCCAGCAGATTCTTCACATATCGGTTATTCTAGAGACTAGTGGAGTCTCATTTACTACTTTTTAGTTGTTGTGGGAAGCGTTCAGAAAGTTCGAGGCTTATGAATTGAGTAGTCTAGTAAGCGGTGCACCACTTATGTAGCATGAGTTCTTCGTTCTTTTCTTGGAGAAGCTTGTGCCATAGAAACCCAGGGAGGAGTTGCATAGGCAATTTGAGCCGCTACGCTAGGAGGGTATGTCCGTGACCCATTATGAGATGAGATTTCCAAAGTTGGCTCATCATGCAATCTGGTTGGTTCCCACAAAGAGGGAGAGGATTAGGATGTTCATTGATGGCCTCAACTATGGATTGCATTTTGTCATGACTCAGGAGATTGCATCAGGTGCTAGGTTCGATAAGGTGGTTGATATTGCTAGACGGGTAGAGCAGGTCCGTACTCAGGAGCGTGAGGAGAGGGAGGCCATAAGGTCAAATTGGGTTTAGGTGGTTTCAGTAGTGTTTCTTCTTAAGGGAAATCCTACCACAACAAGGGTCTTCTTCTAGGCCTGCTCATATGGATTGTCCAATTCATCATGGTGCATTAGCTAGCCATGGCCCATATAGTGATCGTCCAGGTCAGTCATCTTTCAGTACCCTCCCAGATCAGAGTTCATCTCGTGCTCCATCAGTTCAGGATTCATTTGTGTCAGGTCCCTCTAGTAGTTATTCTTGTTCTCGGGGTTCGTTTCATTACCCCCCCCCCCCCCGCTATTATTGTAGCGGGGTTGCTTTAAGTGCAGAGAGTTTGGTCATTTGAAGAGGTATTGTCCCCATCTTTTGGGAGGTCAACTTTAGTAGAGGAGTGGGGTTGTGAATTTCGTACCAGTTACTTCACCACCCACTCAGCCATCTTAGGTGGGGCTTAAGCAGCTAGAGGTCGCCCTAGAGGGGGAGGCCGATCAGGTGGTGGTCAGGCTCAATGCTATGATTTCCTCCCTGGCTAGTGGTCGTTACTTCACATGTAGTGATCTCAAATATTGTCTCAGCATGCCACAGGGATACTTCCCTATTATTTGACCCTAGTTCCACTTATTCGTATGTATCATCATATTTTGCTTGTTATTTAGATGTGCCCTGTGAGCCCTTAGTTTCACTTGTTCATATATCTAAGCCAGTGGGCGATTCTATTATTGTAGACCATTTGTATCGGTCATGTGTGGTGACTATTGGGGGATTGAAGACTAGAGTTGATCTCTTATTGCTTAGCATGGTTGAATTTGACGTGATTCTGGGCATGGATTGGTTCTCCCCATGTCATGCTATTCTGGATTGTCACACTAAGACCACGACGTTGGTGATGCCGGGGTTACCTATGATCAAGTAGAGTGGCCCAATGGATGGTTGGGAAGGGTGTTTGCCATATTTGGCTTTTGTGAGGAATATTGGTGCCAATACTCCTACTATTGATTTTGTTTCGGTAGTGCAAGACTTTTCGGATATTTTTCTTGTAGACCTGTCAGGCATGCCACTCAATAGGGATATTAATTTTGGTATTGACCTTGTGTCGGGCACTCAACCCATCTTTATTTCTCTGTACCGTATGGCACCAGCAGAGTTGAAGGAATGGAAGAATCAATTCAAGAGCTTATTGATAAGGGATTCATTAGGCTTAGTATGACGCGTTGGGGTGCACTAGTTCTTTTAGTGAAGAAGAAGGATGGTACTATGCGGATGTGCATTGACTATAGGCAGTTGAACAAAGTTACAATTATGAACAAGTACCATTTGTTGCACATTGATGAATTATTCAACCAACTTCAGGGAGCGAGAGTGCTCTCTAAGATTGATTTGAGGTTGGGGTGTCACTAGTTGAAGATTCAGTACTCGGATATTTTGAAGACGACATTCAAGACCCGTTATGGTCACTATGTGTTCCTTATGATGAGTTTTGGGCTAACCAATACCTTAGTAGCATTCATGCATCTGATGAACAGTGTGTTCCAGGCATATCTTGATTCATTTTTCATAGTATTTATTGATGATATCTTGGTGTACTCACATAGACAAGGGGAGAATACACATCATCTGAAGCTTCTACTACAGAGGTTGAGGGAGGAGAAGATTTATGGCAAGTTCTCAAAGTGTGAGTTTTCGCTCAGTTCAGCAGTGTTCTTGGGACACATGGTGTCCAGTGAGGGGATTAAGGTGGATTTGAAGAAGATTGAGGCGGTTCATAGTTGTCCCAGGCTGTCTTCAGCTACTGAGATTCGGAGTTTTCTCGGCCTGACTAATATTATCGTCACTTCTTTGAGGTTTTCTCGTCCATTGTAGCGCCTTTAACCAGGTTGATCCAGAAGGTTCTCCATTTAAGTCGTACGATGAGTTTGAGGAGAGCTTTCAGAAGCTCAAAACTTCCTTGACCACAACACCAGTTCTAGTTTTGCCTTCAAAATCGGGTTCATATACAGTGTATTGTGATGCTTCTCAGATTGGTATTGAGTGTGTCTTGATGCAGGATAGTAGAGTGATTGCTTATGGTTCATGCCAGTTGAAGCCTCATGAGAATAATTACCATGTTCATGATTTAGAGTTGGCACCCATCATTCATGCATTGATGATTTGGAGGCATTATCTCTACGCTGTGTCTTGTGAGGTATTTACGGATCATCGGAGTCTTTAACACTTGTTCAAGAAAAAGGATCTATATTTGAGGCAGCGGAGATGGTTGGAGCTGCTAAAGGACTATGATATTACCATTTTGTATCATCTTGGGAAGGCAAATGTGGTGGCCGATGCCTTGAATAGAATGTCAGTAAGTATGGGAAGCCTTGCATACATTCTTGTTGGTAAGAGAACGCCTGCATCAAATGTTCAGGCCTTGACCAATCAGTTTGTGCGGTTATATGTTTCATAGCATAGTTGGGTTCTAGTTTGTGTGGTTTCTCGGTCTTCCTTATATGATCGTTTTAGAGAGCGTTAGTATGATGACCCCCATTTTCTTGTCCATAAGGACACGGTTCAACATGGTGATGACAAAGAGGTTTCTATTTGGAATGATAGGTAGTTGCGGATGTAGGGTCAAATTTGTGTGCCTAATATAGATGGGCTACGTGAGTTGATTCTTGAGGAGGCCCACAGTTTGCAGTATTCCATTTATTCGGGTGCTGCAAAGATGTACCAGGACTTGAGGTGGCACTATTGGTGGAGTAGGATAAAGAAAGATATAGTGGAGTTTGTAGCTCGGTGCTTGATTTGTCAACAGGTGTAGTACAAGCATTAGAGTCCGGGTGATTTGCTTCAGAGCCTTAAGATTACTGAGTAGAAATGGGAGCGTATCACCATGGACTTCGTAGTTAGGCTTCCATGTACTTTGAAGAAGTTTGATGTTATTTGGGTGATTGTGGACTGGTTGACTAATTCCGCACACTTCATTCCAGTTGGGACTTCATATTCTTCAGAGCAGTAGGATGAGATCTGTATTTGCAAGATTGTGCGCCTTCACGGTGAGCTGGTGTCCATTATTTCATATCGGGGCACGCGATTCACATCACAGTTTTGTAGAGTAGTGTAGCAAGAGTTAGGCACACGGGTTGAGTTGAGTACAACATTCCATCCCCAGACGGACGGACAATCCGAACGCACTATTCAGTTATTGGAGGATATGCTACACAATTATATCATTGATTTTAGGGGTTTTGGGATCGGTTTCTACCTCCTGCCGAGTTTGCCAACAATAGCAGCCACCAATTGAGTATGTAGATGGCTCTGTATGAGGCCTTGTATGGGGGTAGTGTCGTTCTTCGGTTGGTTGGTTTGAGCCGGATAAGGCTAGGCTATTAGGTATTGACTTAGATCAGTACAGACTCTCACAGCTCGTACCGTAAAGTAGCGGGTCCATGTTGACCAGGGTCCAGATGTTATACTAGTGTAGCCTATTGTCTTAGTTCAGCCCGAGGTTAGGACAGAAATGTCTGAATAGGAGCAGCGCAGACTCAAAAGGTACAAGAAGTACCACCCTCCTACTTTCAGTGGCCTAGCTGTAGAGGATACGCAAGGTTTTACTGGAGAAGTGTCATTGTATTCTTCATACCATGGGTATAGTGGAGACAAGAAAGTTTGCTTTCACTACATTCTCGTTGTTGGGCCCAGCGCACGAGTGGTAGCGGGCTTATGAGGAGGGTAGCTCAATCGAGGCAGTTTCACTTGCATGGGCTCAGTTTTCGGAAATGTTCTTGAGAGATTTTGTTCCCTGGAGCCATCGGGTTGCATGACGCGCAAAGTTTGAGCAGTTGTACTAGAGTGCTATGACCATATCAGAGTATGCCGTCAGGTTCAGTGAGTTGTCCAGACATGCACGTGCCTTAGTTTCCATAGTAACATAGTGAGTCCGTTGATTTATTGAGAGGAGGCTCAACTATGCTATTAGATCCATCATGGCTTGAGAGTTGGACATTGATACCCCATATCAGTAGGTGGTAGAGATTGCACAGAGATTGGAGGGTATGCGGAGCCGGAAGAGGGAGGACAAAGACGCTAAGAGGACTTGATGTTCCAATAGGTATAGTGGTGCATGTGCCCCAGTTGCAGCCCGTCATGGTAGAGGCTATGCGAGATGTCTAGTTCATTCAGCACTTCCAACTTCCATTGGTATTCCGGCTTCTCCCAGGTCTCAAGTTGCCCATTATGCTCATCCACTGTCTAGTGCACCTTCTGCACGGGGTGCTTTCAGCGCTCGGTCCAGCCGACCAGGCGCAAGTCAGTTTCAGTAGTCACGTCCTCCGAGAGCTTATGTTGGGTGGGGTGGTACTTTTCATATGGTGAGAGACTACCCTAGACTCAAGAGGGGTGCACCTCCACAAACTACTCAGGCTCCACGTATTCCACAAGGTCCCTAGACTTCTTAAGATGTGGTTGCCGCACCAGTTGCCACTCCACCTGCACAACCAGCTAGGGGTAGAGGTCAGGCCGTTAGGGGTCGCCCTAGATGGGCAGGCCATACTAGATGTTATGCTTTTTCGGGTAGGACGGAGGAAATTTCATTGGATGCAGTTATCATAGGTATTGTTCCAATTTGTCATAGAGATGTATCAGTCTTATTTGATCCAGGCTCCACTTATTCATACGTATCATCTTACTTTGCTCCGTATTTGGGTATATACCATGTTTCTTAGAGTTCTCTTATCTTTGTGTCCACGCCTATAGGAGACTCCATTATTGTTAACCGTGTATATCGGTCATGTTTAGTTGTTCTTGGTGGTTTTGAGGCCAGAGTTGATCTATTGTTGCTCAGTAATGTGGACTTTGATGTTATTTTGGGCATGGACTGATTGTCGCCCTATCATGCTATTCTCGATTGTCATACCAGCACGGTGACATTGGCTATGCCAGGTTTGTCGCGATTGGAGTGGAGAGGTACTTTGGATTATGTTCCTAGTAGGGTTATGTCCTTCCTTAAGGCATAATGGATGGTTAGGAAGGGGTGTGATGCATATCTAGCCTTTTTGAGATATGTCAGTGTTGAAACTCCTAACGTTCAATCATTTCTGGTAGTGAGAGACTATCCATATGCATTTCCGGCAGATCTTCTAGGCATGCCGCCTGATAAGGATATCGATTTTGGTATTGACTTGTTTTTGGGCTCTCATCCCATTTCTATTCAGCATATTGTATTTCCCCAGCGGAGTTGAAGAAGTTAAAGGAGCAGTTGCAAGAGTTGCTCGATAAGGGTTTCATTCGGCCTAGTATGTCCTTCTAGGGTGCTTCGGTCTTGTTTGTAAAGAAGAAGGATGGTTCTATGCAAATGTGTATTGATTATCGGCAGTTAAACACTGGGAAGAAAAGATATCTATTGCCACGCATTGATGACTTATTTGATCAGTTATAGGGTGCCAGGGTGTTTGCTAAGATTAATTTGCAGCCAGGTTGTCACCACCTAAAGATTTGGGATCCGTACATGAAGATTGCTTTCAGGACTTGATATGGTCAATAGTATCCATTGTGATGTCATTTGGGCTGACCAATGCCCCAGCAACATTCATGCACTTGATGAACAGTGTATTCCAGCTCCATCTTGATTCATTCATCAGTGTGTTGATTGACGACATCTTGGTGTACTACCAGATCTGGGAGGATCATGAGCAAAATTTGAGGATTGTCCTCCAGACCTTGAGAGAAAAGAAGTTTCATGCAAAATTTTCAAAGTGTGAATTTTGGCTTGATTTAGTGGCATTTTTGGGTCATCTGGTGTCGAGTAAGGGATCAAGGTAGATCCGAAGAAGATTGAAGCAATGCAGAGTTGGATCAGACCATCGTCAGCTACTGAGATCTGGAGTGTTCTTAGTTTGGAAAGGTATTATTGTCGTTTTGTAGAGGGTTTCACATCTATTGCTACACATATGACCAGATAACCCAGAAGTGTGCTCCTTTCATATGGATCGAGGAGTGTGAGGAAAGCTTTCAAATGCTCAAGATTGCTTTGACTACTGCCCCAATGTTGGCGTTTTCAAGGGGTTTGGGGTCTTACACTATGTACTGTGATACATCACGTATTGGCCTCGGTGCAATGTTGATGCAAGACGGTAGGGTGATTGCCTACGGGTCTAGACAACTGATGGTTTTTGAGAATAATTATCATGTCCACGACCTGGAATTAGCAGCTATTGTTCATGCCTTTAAGATTTGGCGGCACTATTTGTATGATATTTTTTGTGAGCTCTATACTGACCACCAAAGTCTATAACATCTGTTCAAATAGAAGGATCTTAACTTGCGTCAATGGAGGTGGCTAGAATTTCTTAATGACTATAATATCACCATTCTATATCATCTTGGGAAGGCCAATATGGTGGCCAATGCCTTGAGTCGAAATGCGGAGATCTTGGGCAGTTTAGCACATCTACCAGCAACGGAGAGGCCATTAGCATTGGATGTCCAAGCCTTGGCCAACCACTTTGTTAGATTGGATATTTCGGATCCTAGTCGAATTTTGCCTTGCGTGGTTTCTTGGTCTTCTCAATATGACTGAATCAAAGAGCGTTAGTATGACGATCCCCATTTGCTTGTACTCATGGACATGATTCAGCTCGACAATGCCATGAAGGTTACCATTGGGGATGACGGTATGTTATGGATGCAGGGCTGGCTTTGTGTGCCAAATACAGATGTTTTGCGTAAGCTAATTCTTCAAGAGGCCCATAGTTATAGTACTCCATTTATCTGGGTTCCGCTAAGATGTATCAGGACTTGAGGCACCATTGTTGGTGGAAAAGGATGAAGAAAGACAGTGGATTATGTAGCTCAGTGTCTAAAATTTCAGCAAATGAAGTATAAGCATCAACGGCCAGGTGGGTTGCTTAAGAAGTTGAGATTCTCGAGTGGAAATGAGAGTGAGTTACCATGTATTTTGTTGTTGGGATCGCACGGACTCAGGAGAAGTTCAATGTAGTATGGGCAATTATGGATCGGTTGACCAAGTCAGCTCATTTCATTTCAGTAGTAAATACTTATTCTTCAGAGCAACCGGCTTAGGTTTATATTCGTGAGATTGTTCGATTTCATGGCGTGCATGTATCCATCATCTCTAACTGGGTTACAAAGTTTACATTGTGCTTCTGGAAAGCAGTTCAACGAAATCTAGGCACACGGGTTGAGTTGAGTACAACATTCCACCCTCAGATGGACGGACAGTCTGAGCTCACTATTAAGATATTGGAGGATATGTTTCGTGCATGTGTTATGGAGCTTGGTTTTTATTGGGATCAGTTCTTACCGCTTGCGGAGTTTTTCTACAACAACAGCTATCAGTTGAGTATCCAGATGGCTCTATATGAGGCCTTGTATGGAAGGAAGTGTCCGTCTCCGGTGGGTTGGTTTGAATTGAGTGAGGCAAGGCTAATGGGTACTGACTTGGTTCAGGATGATTTAGAAAAGGATGAGTTGATTTAGGATCGGCTTCGTACAACCAATCTAGAAGGAAGAGTTATGCAGATGGAAAGGTTTGTGATGTCCTATTCATAGTTGGAGAGCGGGTCTTGCTCCTATTTTCGCCCATGAAGCGTATTATGAGGTTCGGGAAGAGTGTCAAGTTAAGCCTTACGTATATCAGACCTTTTGAGATTCTTAAGAGGATTGGTGAGGTGGCTTACAAACTTTCGTTGCTACCTAGTCTAGCTGAGTTCATCTAGTATTCCATGTTTCTATGCTCTGGAAGTATCACAGTGATCTGTCTCATGTGTTATATTTTAGCTCAGTCTAGTTGGACAATGATTTCTCAAATGTTGAGGAGTCGGTGGCCATTTGGGACAGGCAGGTCTGGAAGTTAAGGTCGAAGAGCATTGCTTCAATGAATGTTCAATAGAGGGGTCAACCAGTCAAGGAGGTGTCTTGGGAGACGGAGCATGATATGTGTAGTCGTTATCCTCATCTTTTCACCCCTTCAGGTATGTCTCTACACTAATTCGAGAACGAAAATTTATTTGAGAAGGGGAGGATGTAACAACCCGGCCAGTCATTTTGATTATTTTAGCCCCGTTCCCCTATTTACTGCATCCTCTACGTTGTATTGTGGCTATGTGACTTGTCAGGGGTGTTTCGTCATAGTTCGGGTGTGCTTCGGAGTGAAATGGGCCACTTAGTCCCAAGGTTGGAAGTTCAAGTTGAAAAAGATGACTGTAGTTTGACTTTTGTGTAGACGGCTCCGAAATGGAGTTTTGACTGTTCCAATAGCTCCGTATGGTGAGTTTGGACATAGGAGAATGTCTGGATGTTGATTTGGATGTTTGTAGATCATTTCGACTTGAATTGGTAAAACTTAGAATGTTGAAGGTTCGTAAGGTTAGGAAGTTTGACCGGGAGTTGTCCTTATTAATATCAAGTCGGATTCCGATTCCAAAAGTTGGAATAGGTCTGTAATGCCACTTATGACTTGTGTGCAAAATTTGAGGTCAATTGGAGTTGTTTTAGTATGAATCGACATTAATTTTGGAAGTCAGATGTTCATAGTTTTTATAGGCTTGGATTGGGTTGCTATTCGTAAAATCGTTGTTGTTTGATGTGATTTTAAGCCTCGAGTAGGTCTATCATGTGTTTTGGAACTTGTTGGTATATTCGGATGGTGTCCAGAAGGCCCCGGGTGTGAATCGTACTGAAATCGAACAAATTTGGACTTAATTATTTTGCTGAAGCTTCAGCTATTCTGGTGTTATCGCACCTGCGGTGGGAGTGGCTATAGGTGCGGACTCGCTAGTACGAGTGAACAAGTGTAGAAGCGAAAAGAGACCATCCCAGGCCTGGGTTGAAGATGTAGAGCCTGGGCATAAAGGCGCATCTGCAGGCGCGAGTTTTCTTTCGCAGAAATGGAACTGTGAGGGTTTGTGAAGGACCACAGGTAGGGTCAAAGTTCCGCAGAAGTGGGCTCGCAGAAGCGAAGGGAGTTGGACTAAGTGAGGACCGCACCTATGATAGAAATTTCGCATGTGCGGAGTTGCAGATGCGGTTGAGGGTTCGTAGGTGCGAAATCGCTAGGCAGAAAAGGGGTGTGTTCGAGGGTTTATTTCATTCTTCATCTTTTGACCTAGATAGCTCGGTTTGTGGCATTTATTTGAGATATTTTAAAGTAAATCATTGGGGTAAGTGATTCTAACTCGAATTTGGCTATTATACATGAATCTATCGTTATATTTGTCATTTAAATGGTGAGTTGAGTTGGAAAATATGGGGAAGTGTGAAACTTTTTAGTCCAAATTTTGGGGATTTGAAAGACGATTTTAAGTCAGATTTGAGTAATTTTTGTATGCTTGGACTCGTTATCGAGTGCGTGTTCGGATTTTATAAGTTTGGTCGGGTTCCGAGACACAAGCCCGGGGTTGACTTTATGAGTTGACTTTTTGTTTCTCTTTAAAGATTGCAACTTTATTGTTCGAAATAGCTTTCTATTATTTGTATATATGGTATGGAGTTGTTGTTGCTAGATTTGGGCCGTTCGGAGTTGGATAATCGCAGGAAAAACTTACTAGTGGATTGAGTTATCGTGTTTTTAGTTAAGTGTCTTGCCTAACTTTGTGTGGGGTAATTACCCCTTAGGATTGGTGTTGTTTTGTGTTAAATTGTGATATGCAGAAGCAGTATACGCAAGGTGATGAGTGTGTACACAGGCTAAATGTGGGTAATTGTCCAGTTTTAGCTATGTAGATTCCTTTCATGCCTTTAATTAAGTTGTCATAATATATTATATTCAACATCATTAGTCTATCTTCACATGCTTTACTTGACATTGTTTATATTACCTTATCTCTTACTTGCTAACTATCTTTATATGTTTAGTTGAAGTCATTGTTCTCTCTATCACTTATTCATTGTTTAACCGTTGAGTTTCTTACTTGAAGTTGTTATTTCTTGGAATATCTCATTCTTGAAATTGGTGTTGAAGTTATAAAGGCCGTGATTCAAGTTGAGCCAAAGTGGTAATTTGTTGAAATACCATTCTTGTTGAGTTATTAGCTTTTAGTTTGTTTACCGCAAAAATGGTAATAACAATTAAATTTATTGATGGGACTCTAAAAATATGTGATCTATTTTTATGCTAGTTGTTAAAACATTTGATGCTAGATGTGTGAAGATAAAAGATGAAATGCGAGCTAAAATAGAGTTATACTCAAACCAAGGGGTTAGCTGTCCGGGCCTCAGACTAACCGATAAGGGGCCTTGAGGTCGATGCCTGTGCTCGGGCTCGAGCTATCGGGGGTAATTGGTAAGGGACTAACAGTTAGAATATAATTAAAGGAACCTCTTCATGACCAATAACAAACAATAAATGAAGAACAAGTATGAAAGTAGTAAGCAATAGCAATAGTGTCGAGAGAATATGTTAGAGAGAAAAGAAAGAGCTCTAGTATATTTCATGTAGAATAGTTGGAGAAATAGGGTTTACAAAGTGCCAAGGATCCCCCTTATATAGGAGGGAAAATCCCAACATAGTACAAGATGAATTAATGATAATGAAAACGGGATGGGACAGCTTACTAGCTTCATGATGTTGGCGCAGACCAGCTTTAGACTAGCCTGATAGACTTAACCGGGCCCGGCCGCATTCTTCGGAAACTCCCCATGCTCGTTGGGGTCTCGGCCAATATTATCCCCAGGCCAGGTGCCTATAGATCTCGGGGGGAGGGTACTCGGTCCTTCATCTCGAGCCTTCTGGGTGCTCTCCTGAAATGCCTTATTAGCGAGAAATTGGTTCCCCCAATTTGACCGTATACAGATAGTCCCTGCGTTTCTTAGAGAGAAGAGACAAAAACGATTTTGACATCCCACTCTGCGGGCTTCCCGTAATGACATCGTGCTGATGACGCAAGCTTCCATGATTATCGAAACATTTCGTCGTCTCATTTTTCCAGGACCGTTCAACGTGTTGCATTTTCTCATTAATCAGAGCCATAACGCCGCCATCAATTCAGCTCCCATGGAAACATTTGATGCGCCTGCTATTACATTTATCGAGGGTAATAATAGCACCGCCGGTTACGTTACCCCTCTCTCTATAAATGGGGGTCTCTTGGGATCAACTTTTTACCCAAGTATTTTTCCATACCTGTCCACTCCTCCTTTCTCGCTATCTTTATTCTTTGTCGTTCACCATGTTTGGGGCCCATGGCCTCAAGATTTCATGGCGATATGGGGCATGCAACAGCCTATCTTCCGGACCTTCTCTGGTCGAGTGAGATTATGCTATTTTTATGTTGTTGTTGTTGTGGTCATCTCCATCGGCTTGGGACGATGAAGCTGAGGACTAATTTCCTCTGACCTGACAAAATATTTTGATTATACACCGCTGCTCAAGAGGAGGCTTGGATTATACACCGCTGCTCACCCTCCTCCCCCGGCTTGGTGCATTACATCTTTTTTGGATTCCTTGGGAGTGTGGCAGCACTGTCTACTAGTTGTTGCCTCCCATGTCGGGGCAACGTCTCAAGAAATGGCTTTACAGCAATAGCCAGATTTTTCACCCAGACACTTCTTCTTTACTTCCTACCTCTTCCGCGTCACTTTGCTCTTCTCCGTCGATTTCCCCTTTATCGACTCTCCTTTTGAAAATGCCATTCTAGAGAATTGAGATAAGACTCCCGAGGGGATTGTGCTTGGAAGATATTGTCTTTGAGGATGCGTGCTTGAGGAGATGATATCGAAAATGTTGCTATTAAGGATGCACCTTTGAGGATAGGCTAGGTTCTTAGGCTTTTATTGTATGTACACTCTTCTGCTTCTTTGTTCCTATGTAAGGATCTTTCGTGGGCTTTTGTAATCATATGTAAGTGTCACGCCCCCTTTTTATCGCGAAATTGGATTTATGACATTTGGGAGGGCAACTCGTTCCCTTTCAAGAATTGGGTTTTGAATTGAAGAGTCGCCACCTAATGATTAAAGTGCATTAGGATACTAGGAAGGAATTGATCTAGAAAACCAGAGATTGGGTAAGGGCTAGAAATTATCCTGAGGGGAAGGTGTTAGGCACCCCTCAGGATCCACTAGTGTGGTTCCTAGCCAGGCTACAATTGTGACTTTAAGTACAAGTAACAAGTAAGCAAATAAAGGTTTCAAATATGAGGGATTGTCACATTATGGCTGCAAATAAATTAAAGTTTGAAGAAACAAAGAAAGCGGAAATTTTGAGGAAATAGTTTGAAAATTCTGAAAAGTAATAAAATACACAAGTAAAGGGAAGAGAGTCCTAGGTTTACAAATAATATGGATTATATCAATGCAATACCCGGTAATCACTCCTCAGAAAAGGAGTTACACGTGGTATTAGCGCACCGATCATCATATCCATATCTACCCTTTCCCACTCCGTTAAGGTATTAAAACGCGGAATAGTTTTGTTACTTATTGCATGCTCTTACCCGTCCCAATCCTATCAGTTCCAGAGGCATTTGGGACTACTAGTCCTAAAGGGAAGGGAGATTGGGCTTTTATGGTTTAAAGGACAAAATCTAGGGAGACAAACAAAACACATAGGGCAGATATGGGAAAACACATAACATTAAAAGGCTCAAACAGGCCTCCTCAACTTAAAGACAGATTGTTTAGCATGTCTTACATGTACTAGTTATGGTCTGAATTATATTAAAAAAATGTTAAAGCAGGCTGATTTATCACATATTTTCATATAAGCAGTCTGAATTAGGCCTGCCCGCTGGTTGTAATTATCAAAGACTGGCGCAGTTATAGCTTTTACCCTAAAACATGCCTAGGTGTTAGGCGAAACCTATAGGCATGCTATCTATTAGTCAAAGAAACAAAGATGTAAACTGATTACAGAAAGGTTGCCAGTTTTTTACCAAGTTCTGCAGATTAAACTTAAAATGAGCGAGGCGATTCAGATTTGGTTGATTACCCCTATAGGCATGCTTTATAAGCGTTATTGATTTAAAAACGTTTATAGTCGAAATAAAAATGCAGGAGTCCTATAGGCATGGTATCTAAAATATTGTTTGTTATTAAAACCTGTGAACACGTTTGCCTAGTGATAGATGCATATGCAGAATTCAAGAAGTCCTATAGACATGTTATCTATATGATATACAGCGTTATGAAATGTAGAACCTTTAGACATGTTTTCTATATGAAAATGTAGAACCTATAAACAGGATTTCTATATAAAAACACAGAAGTGAAAGCAGGACATGATTGCAGAAGTATAATAAATACCTATGAACATGATATCTACCCCTATTGCATGCATTATTTACCCTCCTTTTTTTCACTAACAACCCCAATAGTTATTACAAATTATTACAGCCCATAATAAATAAGAAAAGAAAAATTACATAAGAAATTAAAGTACAACCAAGTTGAGCCTAATTCAGACTCCAGGTCTGAAATATGAGATGAACCAACTTCAAGAGATCATGAACCAAAGCCTTTCTCTTATTTGGATGTGTCAGAGTTCCCTAAGAGCCTCAAATGGACTCCGGAAGTGCTCACACCCAAACATATACAGGATTAAGAACATAGTGCAATATGGAAGGGTCAGCCCTCGAGTATCCAAGTTCAGAGGGAACTCAAGGTCCCAAGGCAAGGCTTACAGCAAGGGGGTAGAGTTTAGAGACTAAGAGTAACTGTAAGTGCAGAGTTTGAAAAGGGGAAAGGGGAAGTGGTAGAGAACCTGGGACAAGTTAGTGGTCATACCAAGCAATGGGAAGTGCTGGCACACCCCACAAGCCTGTTAGAACACATTGTTTTGGGAGTCAGGATCCTCTAAGGGATCAAGTCCAAACATGAACAATAACTTGCATATTGTCATGTCATGAACTACAACTCAAATCACATAGAGGGGAATAGGAGTACAGGGATTCTTAGCAGAAACAATTAAAAGAAATTAACATTAAACATAGGCAGTAAAGCAGACATGGGTGTAAAAGATGTAAAATAAACACATCAGGATGAGGTTGAAAACCAAACTAGAACATACCATTTTCAGGAAACAAGAAAAGAAAGCAGTAGTCTTGTGAAGCCAAAGTGCAAGCAAATAGTCAGAATGCTATGATTAGAGAACTGTGATACTTGAGTAGTATAAAAGTGTTAAATTGAGAGTGTGTTAAAGTGCAGAAGGGTCGTGCCCTTTTATAGTGTAGAAGGCAAGCAGAATAAGGTAGGAGAATGATTTGAAAATCAATTACAAAAATTTCCCTTTGATTAAGGGATTCTAATATCAACCGGGCAAAACTAATTAAGGAAAGGGATTGATCAAAACCTTTTCCAAACAGTACAAGAAAGGTAAATACACAGAGATTTATTTAAGGAAAAAGTCTGATAGCACACGGTTTGCGCAAGTAAGGAAAGGAAATCAGTTAACAGCCAAGAAATCAAAATTGAAGGCTTTGTACGAATGAACCAAGTCAAGAAAAGTGAGGAAAAGTTTTACTTAAGGAAAATCAGTAGCAATCAATCAATCCTAAAAAAATATTATGAATCAATCATAAGTTGGAAAGCCCTTTTGAAGAAAGGTTCAACACACATATAAAAGCATACAGACATGCTTAAACAAGAAAGAATTGTCATGCCTTTGTAAAATCAGTAGAAAGAAAAGGTTCAACATTGTAGGAAAACAAAGATATCCAAACTCATTCAGAGGTTTAAAACCAGTCTGAAAGAGCTAAGATGTCTTTGAAATAAAGCCCTAGTTCGAACAAACCAGAAAACATAAAGGAGAGGGCAAGCAAGTTGAGTCGAGACATATGTAGAGGTTTCAGAGGAGAATTGAAGCTTCTAACATGCTTCTTTCAGAACTTATGAGAGAACATGATAGCAAAGTAACATGAAAACAGTAGCAGGATTGAAAGGATAGAATGGAAAATACTGATAAGAATAGCAGAGGAAACATGCTTAAGAGCTCTTTTAGAAGAACTCAAACAAAGTTCAGTAGAAGAAAAGAAGTAAGCACACTTATGAACGCGGTAGAAAAATACAATAGGGAGATTCACAGAACATAATGGAAATACTGGTAGGAATAGTAGAAGAAACGTGCTTAAGGAGTTTTTCTAAAAGGAACTTAAACAGGGCTCAGTAGAAGGCAAACAAAGAACTTTAAGAACTTAGTAGAAAAGTACAGTAGAAGAACACAAAAACATCAGAAAATTATAGCAGAAAAGCACATATAGAAGAATACAGTAAGATAGTCATACAAGAGCATGATAAAAGGAAGAATACAAGAACACAGTAGGACCAAGTACACGTAAAGGAAAAGGAATGTCAGAAATCACTTAAACATTTTAGAAAACCTTAGATCGGAAAAGAAAGACCTTAAAAAAAAATAATTTTTTGAAAGAAGAAATTGGGGAAATGTTTTGAAAACCCAAGTAGAGCATAGATATATAACAGATCTAAGAAATATCGGAGAAAACCTCGAAGAGTTAGGGTTTCAGAAGAACCCTAGAATGAGAAAGGCTTTGAAAAGGTCTCCAATCCAAGCCGGAGAAGTTAGAAACAGGCTCATAAGACCAGGATACGCTAGAGCAAAGTCGGAGAAGGCCGTGAAACCTCGATCTGGCAAAGATCTGAGTGAGAACCTTCGAGGTCAGACCCCGAATATTCAAGTACCAAGTGTACAAGAGCAAAGGGATGTGAGTTTAAAACTCCCATGGCCTGAGAAGCCATGGATTCCGGTGAGTTTATGGTGGAAGACGGTGAGAGGGGGCTAGGGTTAGGGAAGGTTTGAGAGATTTTGAGAGTTCAGAGGCAGTGGTTGGTGAGAAATGAGGGGATTAGGGTAGTGTTTGTGAATTAAAAAGGAAAGGGAAAATCGTGGCCGTTGATCAAAAATGATCAACAGCCTAGATCAAGAGGGAAGGCCGGGCGGGTTAAATTTAAATTGGGATGGTACAAAATTGGGCTTGAAATTGGGTCAATTAAGGGGATCAAATTTGGCTATAATTGAAATAAAAATGGGTCAGATTTTAAATAGCAAGTTTTTCCTTTCTATTTTATAAAAATAGTAAAAATGACTTTGAAAGAGAATTAAAAGTAGTGGATCAGTTAATAATACATAAATATTAATTTAAAAATATTGGAACTAATTTCATAATTATAAAATGCTATTAGTCTTAAAATAGGCTAAAATTGCAATTATATGCAATTTAGTTTTTAAAATACCAAATAAATTTGTAAAAAATATATAAAAATTACCCTAGCTATATTTTGGTATAAATATAAGAATAAAGTAAGTTATTCACCAAAATAATAATTTTGGGAATAATTATTGGTTTTCGTGCTGCTAAAATGGGCAATAAATAAGTTTAAAAATCTTTTAGAGATTAGGAAAATTATTGAAACACTTGGACATACTTATATATGCATATATATGCTTTTTTGAAAGTATTTACATGTAAAAATACATAGGGAAAAATTGGGTATCAACAGCTGCCCCTCTTTACCCGGGAAGGATGAAAGAGTTGTCAGGTAAAGATATGATGGCCAATTTGACCGAACAAAACGGTTTGAAGAACTTGACCGTGCTCTGGTTCCTGAGCTACCTACATAGCCCTAGTCTTACAGGAATCAAACCATATGTAGTTCAGGATTCGTCGGCGGAATATGCCGGACGAGATGTTCGGGTTGGGATGGATGGTTAGAGTCTAGTAGAGCTATGGGAACTGGAGCGGGGTTGCTCCTGCTGAGACGGCCATTGCTCGCCGGTTTACCTGCAAATAATCAATACAAGTGTATATTGTGCGTAAATTTAAACATGATGCAAGTTCCCGTTAGACCATGAATGCTGTGTTTGGACGGTTAGGATGACGTCCTTGGACCATGATGTCTTGGGCCATGAAGCGTATAATAAAGGATTTGCGGGCCATGAAATGATTCTCTCGGGCTTTGTGAATGATGCCTCCGAACCATGATGCCTTTGAATAATGATATGCAATAGATTAAAAGGGATCCTCGGGCCATGGCATGGTGTTCTCGGGCTATGCAAATGGTGCCTCTGAACGATGATGCCCTTGGATAATTTGGCGATCTTTCAGCCCATGAGATGCAGTAGGGTGGTGATCTTTTAGCCATGCAAATGTAAATGAGATGACGATCTTTCGGCCATGCAAGAAGTAAATAAGGGTGGCGGTCTTTCAGCCATGCAAGAAGTAAACGAAGGTGGCGATCTTTCAGCCATGAAAGAAGTAAGTGAAGGTGGCGATCTTTCAGCCATGCAAGAAGTAAATGAGGGTGGTGATCTTTCAGCCATGCAAGAAGTAAGTGAAGGTGGCGATCTTTCAGCCATGCAAGAAGTAAATAAGGGTGGCGATCTTTCAGCCATGCAAGAAGTAAATGAAGGCGGCGATCTTTCAGCCATGCAAGATGGAGGTAATGCTTCAACTCGGGAGGTAGAATGGTAGCCTTATACAATGCAAGATATGCAGATGGAGACAAAGCTTAGTCTCGGAAGGTAGAATGGTAGCCTTATGCAACGCCGAGAATGCAGATGGAGGTAGAGCTTAACCTCGGAAGGTAGAATGATAGCCTTATGCAATGCAGAGAATGCAGATGGAGGTAGAGCTTAACCTCAGAAGGAAGAATGGTAGCCTTATGCAATGCAGAGAATGCAGATGGAGGTAGAGCTTAACCTCGGAAGGCAGAATGGTAGCCTTATGCAATGCAAATAATGCAGATGGAGGTAGAGCTTAACCTCGGAAGGCAGAATGGTAGCCTTATGCAATGTAGAGAATGCAGATGGAGGTAGAGCTTAACCTCGGAAGGAAGAATGGTAGCCTTATGCAGGAAGTAAAAACGACAAATAATAATAGAATTTTCTTAGCTGATAGAGGATTGTGTTATTGCGACTGCTGGGAATACTGTGTCTGCTAGGGACACTGCATGCGGATAGTAGCAATGAGCAAGTGCGACGGTTCTGAGAGTAGTATTTTCGAGTAATGTGAGACTTGTGAGTGTATAGTTTATTTGATGATTTTGCAACTCAAGTGCCTGCATCCAAAGAAAATCGTGAGTTTTGTAAAAGAGGGAGGTTAGTTCGTATTCTCGCTGGCTCTGCTTGACCTGTTCGGCTCTGTTCCGGTGATACTGTGCGTATTATTGGGGTAGTGTTGCTAAATGAAGCAACTTTGGTAACAGACATACACGATTTAGTAAAAAAATATACATAATCGAGAATAGTTTTCCTTAGATGAACCTACGAATGCGACGTGGTCCAAGACATTGCAACCTCTCTTGCTCCAGAATTTTAAGGGTCCTTCTCAAAATTCTGCCCCTGTTTTCTGGGCTGCTGCTTCTGATGGCTGCTTGCGGCGAATGGCTGAAATCACTTTGGAATTTTGAGCGTCCTCCTCAAAATTCTGCCCCAGTTTCCAATAGCGGGGGAAATGAAAATTTTATTGAATTGTGACCTAACCCATAGGGCTGCCTACGTATCCCCTCTTAAACGGGAATCGGGTCAGGCGTAGTTCAAATTACATCATAAATTAAAGCATAAAAATTACACATAGTATCGCTTCACCTCATCTGAATTTATCGGCTTCGGCCAAGCTTTTCCGTTCATTTCTGCAAGTGTGAGGGCTCCTCTTGTTAGAACCCGGTGTACCATGTACGGACCCTGCCAGTTGGGAGAGAACTTCCCTTTGGCCTCGTCCTGATGCCGGAAAATCTTCTTTAGCACTAGCTGCCCCGGTGCGAATTGTCTTGGCTTGACTCTTTTGATGAATGCTCTGGCCATTCTATTCTGATAAAGCTGACCGTGGCAAACTGCATTCATTCTCTTTCCGTCTATAAGAGCTAGCTGTTCGTAACGACTTTTCACCCATTCTGAATTGTCGAGTTCAGCTTCCTGTATGATCCTTAGGGAAGGAATTTCTACCTCGGTGGGAATAACAACCTCTATACCGCAAACCAGCATATAAGGGGTTGCCTCGGTTGATGTGCGGACTGTGGTGCGTGTTGATACCCAATTTTTACCTATGTATTTTTATACAAAATACTTTCAAAATAGCATGTACATGAACATATAAGCATGCCCCAAGAGTTTTGGTAATTTTTCCCTAATTTTTAAGATTTTTGAAATCAATTTATTATCCATTTTAGCAGTGCAAAATCCATAATTATTCCCAAAATCATCAGTTTTGGTGAATAATTTATTTTATTCCCATATTTATACCAAAATATAGTTAAGATAATGTTTGTATATTTTTACAAATTTATTTGGTATTTTAGAAGCTAAATTGCATATAATTGCAATTACAGGCTACTTTAAGATTAATAGCATTTTATAATTGTAAAATTGGTTCCAATATTTTTAAATTGATATTTATATATTATTAATTGGGTCATTACTTTTAATTTGCTTTTAAGATCCTTTTAACTATTTTATATAAAATAAAAAGGGAAAACTGGCTATTTAACATTTAGCCTCATTTCATTGCAATTATAGCCCATTCGGATTTTAATTTTAGTCTCAATTTAACCCCAACCCAATTAACCCAAGACCAAACCAAATCCGCCCTAGCCCAATCCTTAAATTAACCCGGCCCAGTTCTGAATTAATCTGAGCCATTGATCAAATAAAATCAACGGCCCAGATCCCCCTTTCCATAATTAAACCCTCACCTACCCCCTTCCACCCGTCTCATTCTTTCGAGACTCCTCATCTCTCTATCTCTCAAACTCTCTCGAAGGTTCCTGAAACTCTAGCCTCTCTCATCCCATCTTCAACCTCCGACTCACCGGAATCCATGGCCTGTCAGGCCATGGACGACCTATACTCACCCTCTCCGGCTCTTGCATGCCTGATGCTCGAAGGATCAAGGCCAGACCTCGAAGGTCTTCACTCAGACCTTCACCGATTCGAATATTCCGGCCATCTCCGACCTTGCTCCGGTGGCTCTTGTTCTTCTGAGCCTGTTTCTGACCTCATCCTACTTAGATCGGACTTTCTTCCAAGCCTTTCTCATTTCTAGGGTTTCTCCGAAACCCTAAGCTATACGAGGTTCTTTCCCTATTTTTTTTCTTATATCTATGCTACATCTATGTTCTACTGGAGTTTTAAAATATTTTCCCCAATCTTTTCTTTCAAAATTTGTTTCTTCTTCGATTTAGGGTTTCTGAAAAAATCTTAAAATGTTTTCTGACTCTTTTTTTTGTGTGAATCTGTCTATGCTATGTTTGTATGTTCTCTTTTCTACCTAGCATCTTCTTCTCCCGTATCTTTATGTTTTCCTTATTTTGCATGTTCTTCTATTGTGCTCCGTTCTTTCTTCTACTGGTTTCTATATCATGCTTTCACACGTTTATCTTATGTGTTCATTTACCCCTGTGTTCCTTTACTGTATTTTCTACTAAGCACTTAGTTCGTATTTGCCTTCTTCTGGACTTTGTTCTTTCTAAACATGTTTCATCTACTGTTTCCTTAAGTTTACACTACCTCTTTGTCTTCTGAACTTTTTTAAGTTCCAAGCTTTTCTTAAAACATGTTCTTTATGCTTCAAATCTGCTTTTTCACTATGTTTGTTTCGAACCTACTATTTTACCTGTTTGTTTTCTCATGAGTCTCTGAAAAAGACCTCAGAGCCTGTTTCAGTTATTTGTCTTCTCGTCTCTACATCTGATTCGAGTCGAAAACCCTAGGATTTGGGGTTTTTGGCGAATTTAATCTCGTGCTCGGACTAGGGTTCTATTATGGAACCCTGGATTCTCTCAAACTAAGTTTGAGTCTATGTACTGAATTTGAGCCTCTTTGTTTATAACTCTGAACTTTTCTATACTAGATTCTTTCTAATTAGCATGACAGTTCTTTCTTGTTTGACATGTTTGTGTGCTTTATATATGAGGAATTCTTTCTTCAAAAGGGGTTTTGCCAACTACTAATTAATTGATTCTGAAATCCTCTAATGGGGTTTGATTGATTGTTATTGATTCTCTTTGATTAAACCTTTCTTCACCTTTTCTGGTTGGGTTCATTCATACCAAAACCCAATTTCTGATTCTACTAACTGTTGATTGATTGCCTTTCCTTATTTGCACAAACCATGTTTCTATCAAACTCTTTCCTTAAATAGTTCCTATGTATTTTTCCTTCTTGTACTACTTTGGAAAAGATTCTAATCAAATTCTTTCCTTAATTACCTTCTACCCGTTTGAAATCAAATCTCTTACCTGAAGGGAAATTCTATGTGATTGATTGTAAACTATTTTCTTACCTTTCTTACTTGCATCTCTGCACTATAAAAGGGACTACCCTTCCGCACTTTTGGAGACGGACAATTCAATACTTTTTACAACACACTTCGAATTGCATACTCTTACACACTACTACTACTTTCAAAAGCTGCATTACCTCTTGCTCTCTTCTCTACTGTTGTTCTCTACTCCTGCTTATTATTAGCTGGCTGAAAGTCAAGGCTAATATACTACTACTACTACTTTGTCTTTGCATCCTGCTCTTGCTCTTTTACTGGTATGTCTTGATTCAGTTCCTAGCAATCATCCTAATGTGTTTACTTAGAACCTTTACATCTATGCCTATTACCTGCAAAGTTTGACATGTTCATATGCTGCTGTTTGCTTTACTTTCTTGTGAATGCTTGATCCCTATACCTTTGCCCTCTATGTGTTTGTAAATGGGGATTCAAGGCATGGCAACATGAGTTGTTGTCCATGAATGGAATTTTAACCCCAAGTAAAGGGTGTCAGTATGTTTTATTGCTGATCATGTCCTTTGCCCACTTTTTCTTTGTCTACTATTTCTGTTATGAATCCCCTACCCTTACCCCCTATGTATGCTGAGTTAAGGCTCATGATCTGGTAGCCTCTTAAATGGCTGCCCAAGCCTGAGCCTGGCTTTCAATAAACCCTAACTCCTCAACTTGAAATGACAAGTTGGTCAGGGGTGTGCCAGTACTTCAAGTTGCTTGGCATGACCACCAGCTTATCACTCCCCCTCCCCTGCACTTGCACCTACTCTTAGATTTTATGTTCTGCCCCCTCCTATGAGCCTTGCTTTGGGACCTTGAGTTCCCTCTGAACTTGGACATTTGAGGGCTGGCCCTTCCATACTGCACTATGTCCTTGATTCTGAAATATATTTGGGGTGTAAGCATTGCCCGGAGCCCCTTTGAGACTCTTGGGAACTTTGACACACCCCAAATAAGAGAAAGGCTTTGGAACTTGATCTGTGGAGTTTGTTTACTTCATGCTTCAGATAGAAGTACGAATCAGGCTCTCCTTGGTTGGGACTTTTAGTTTTCTGATGTAATTTTATTTTATTTTTCTTTTATCAATTCTGGTTTGTAATAATCTTGTAATAAACATTTGGGGTCGGCTAGTGGAAAAGGATGGGGAACTATGCATGCAAGGGGTAGATATCATGCCTATAGGGGTTATCATTTATAAAATTCTGCATCTCATCTAGAGATCATGCCTATAGGAATTACTATGTTTTAAAGTTCTGCATTTTATAAATCATTGAAACTCTGCATTCTCACATAGATACCATGTCCATAAGATTTTCTGCATTCTCATATAGACACCATGCCTATAGGACTTTCTGTATTCTGCATATGCATCTATTATTAGGCAAACATGTATATAGACATCATGCCTATAGGACTTTTTGTATTCTGCATATGCATCTATCATCAGGAAAACGTGTATATAGGTTTAAATAACAATAAGTATTTTAGACACCAGGCTTATAGGACTTCTGCACTTCTATAAACGTTTAAAATTAGTAACGCCTAGATATCATGTATATAGGATTCTTGCAACTGTTTAAGATCAATGACACTTAGAAACCATGCCTATAGGATCAGTTAATTGAATCAGCCTCGTTTCGAATCTAAAACCCGTCTTAAAATCTGCAGATCCCTTTTTTCTAAAATCAGTAAACCTTTTCCTTAAAATCAGTATACTTTGTATTATTAGATATCATGCCTATAGGTTTCACCTAGGCAATCTTTAGGGTAAAAACCATAAGTGCATTAGTCTTTGATAGTTCCAACCAACAGGCAAGACTGATTCGGATTTCTTATCTGAAGTATGTAATAAATCAGTCTGCCTCACGCATTTTTTTTAAGTTTAATTCAGACCTAATCAGTACATGTAAGACATGTTAAACTCTATGATTTTCTGACTTGAGGAGGTTTATTTGAGCCTTTCAACTGTTATGTGTTTTCCCATATCTGCTTTATGTGTTTTGTTTGTCGCCCTAGAATTTTATCTTTTTAAAACCATAAAAGCCCCAACTCCCTCCCCTTTAGGATTAGTTGTCTCAATGCCTCCTAGATTGATAGGATTGGGACGGGTAATAGCATGCAATAAGTAACGATACTATTCTGCGCTTTAATACCTTAACGGGGTGGGAAGGGTAGAATCTGGATATGATGATCGGTGCGCTAATATCACGTGCGACCCCTCTTCTGAGGAGTGATTGCTAGATATTGCATCGAAGTGATCCATATTAATCACAAACCTAGGACCCCCTCCCTTTATTTGCTTTCATCTCTTCTTGTAAAACTATTCAAATTTTTTTTTATATAAAATTCTACCCTCTCTACTTACCTTCAAAAGTTTTCAACCTAATTGCAATGTTGTATGCATGTCCTTATTTGAGCCTTGATTGTTTATTTGTAAAGTCACAATTGTAACATGGCCGGGAACCACACTAGTGGATCTTCAGGGGTGCCTAACACCTTCCTCTTGAGATAATTTCTGGCCCTTACCCGAACTCTAGTTTTCCAACTCAAACCTTTCTTAAAGTGTCCTAATGCACTATAATCATTAGGTGCAGACTCTTCAAAATTCCAAAACCCAATTCTCGAAAGGGAATAGAGTTGTCCTCCCAATGTCGTATACCCGATTTCGACTCCACGCATTAGAAAAAGGGGGCGTCGACAGCATGGCGACTCTGCTGGGGAAATTCTTTAGGCTTTTACCATTGCATGTTGCTTGTGACTTTACTATCTCATTAATTGCTTTATTTACTATTTTTTATTCATTCACTACGAAACTGACTTGGCTCTTCATGTCTTTTCTTTCCTTTAATCTGCTTTCCTTTACTGCTTTATTTCAATACTGTTGTAATTACTGCATTTATTGTAATCATTTATCTTATGAACGTGAAAATATATGTCAATTTGTTTCATTCTTGTAAACTGCATCTTCAACATCATATTCCACTCGTGCCAAACAAATACCATAGCAACGCTTATAATGAGTGGTTGCGCTCTTCCAATATTATTACCCTTTAAATTTGGCAAAGGCGTATTTGCGGTAAAACCAGTCGATCAGCGGTGCAGTCGATGGTTCCGTGCCTTTCCCTCTTGAGTTGTCCGCTCAAGTGTACCTGTCTAATACCCCGATAGAAACCTTACTCTGTCTAACTGTGCATGCATCATGGTCAAACCTAGCCGAGTCAGTTATGTTGTCCACATAATGACTCATTAAGATAGCCTTGTCCAAAGTCCATCGGGTTCCTTGAAACCCAAAAGGACACCTACACGTTCTATGCATTTATTTGGAGAAATAAATGCTTTTTATGCTAATTATTGGTTTAAATAGTCAATTCTGGCGGGGTAGGGGTCTAACACTTTGTTTTGCAGAAAATGAGGCACGAAGTCCCCAGATTTGGCATGGTAACCAACATTCATCCAAGGCTGCTGAATTGATGGGAAGATCTCCACTCCAGTGATCAGACACTCGTCCGCAAATACTTAGGGAATTTGCCTTCTCTTCTAGAAATCCAGCCTGACAACAAAATCATAGAGGTTGCAACTCTGTTTTGGGATAGTGACAAGTCCGTGTTCCGCTTCGGGGTCCTTGAAATGACTCCTTTGCTCGAAGAAATAATAGGCTTAGGTGGTATTCTTTGGGAGACTCCAGGTTTGCTTATGCCAGAGAATCGCAAGGGTAGGGGTTTCCTTAAGATGATGGGACTGAAGAAGAACCCAGACTTGACCTGTTTGAAAGACTCCTACATCCCATTCGACTATCTGTACGAGAGGTATGGCCATGGCAAGTCATACCGCACCTACTCAGATGAATTTGCCCTCACCTCACTGGGGCATATTCACAGAAGGGTCTTCGTATTCATGTTTTATTTCCTGGGGATGATAGTGTTCCCTATGAAGAAGGCTAGGATCCACACCAGACTGGGCATGGTAACAAAGACTCTGATGGAAGGAATTGGGGGAAAGCCTTTCAGTATAGTGCCCATGATTGTTGCTGAGATATACTGGGCTCTGGACAACTGTCAGCAAAAATCCAGTCATTTTGAGGGATGCAATTTATTACTTCAGCTCTGGCGCATGGAGCACCTCCAGAAAAGAGAATACCGACAAGAGATCTTACGCAGAGACTGGGATGATCACATTGCCTTCCACCAGCCAAGGCATATGAACTATATGCCTAACATGTTCACTCAGCTAGAGGACGCTGGAAGATGGGTGGAACTATTTGAGAATCTAAAAGCAGACCAGGTACAGTGGATGGTCGAATGGTTCCCTACGGAAGAATTCATTGTTCGATCCCGAGACACACTATTTCTCATACTCATTGGTCTAAGAGGAACTTACCCCTACGTTCCCCTCCGAGCCATGAGGCAGGCTGGAAGGAAGCAAATCATACCAAGGGTCGACAAAATGAGTCACTTTAGGGCTGATTTCCAAGACGATGATAGCCCTCACAAATGCCAAGCTCAACACATGTGGCATTGCAAGCTTGTTTTGGGGAAAAAATCTATTGAGCCAGACATGTATCATGCTGGTTGCGTGTCGCACTATTCGGGTTGGTTGGAAGATAATCACAATGGTATGGGTCAGCCCGGGTTCATTCACGGACACAGAATCATCGACCAGAAAGCTGAAGCATGGGTTAAGTACAATCAACTGCGCAAGAGAATTCGAGGGTGTGAAAGTGAGCATCAGGAAATACAAGAAGCCCATCAGAAATTAATCGAGGAATGGAAGGATATGGCTGTCAGCGCCAACAAGCGACTAGGGTATTTGGAGCGGGGTCTAGTGGAGCTAGAAGGAAAGTTCCTCAAGAGGATTGAAGATTATCGAAACACTGAAGGGAATGCAGGCGGACATTTGGCCCAAGCTTATCTGCTATTAGGACTGCGCGAGCTGGTGAAGCTGTTCGAGGGGGATAAAGATACCAAATCTGGGGAAGGTCCTTCTGGGACCAAGTAGTTAGGAGTCTTTTATTTTGCTTTTAATGGTGTAATAAGGCCGATGGCCACTAGTGACATTTTATTTCCTGTTACTTAGCATCGTTTTGGAGTCGTCTTATTTTTATCAATAAAATGAGGCATTTAGAATTATGAGTTCTCCAAATTAATTTGTTACTAGGCCTACCTCGGGCACAACGAGGCACCCAAATTAGGACGCGATTTATTTTCTTGTACAATGTGCTTAAATATTGCAACATTTCCTTCTCATAACCCGCACTAACTTGTTACCTTTTTTGTTTTTCTTTATTTTTATTCCCCTCCCCAAAGGTTAGTTCGTTCATTCTGGCACCATCATCATACAGTACGAGATCCAAGGGCCCTCCACCTCCTCCTCCTCCGAGTCCTATCCGGAACAAGAACAAAGGTAGAATGAGAGATTCAAGTGCCAAAAAGGAAATTGAAAGAACTGAGATTCCTCAGGGTACCCCAGTTGCTAAGGAAAATGCTGCCCAACTTGAGCAGAAACTATTGAAGTTCCAAGAAGAACTGGATCAAGTTCGGAACTTGGCAAATTTATCATTCACTCTCACCGCTCCTGATGTCAACTTTTCAAATGCTCAAAATCCCGCACCTCTACAGATCACCCCGCAACCATAGATGTAACCCACTCATGCTCAACACTGAAACACATGCCACACTCCACTACTCATTCCTGAACCACTGAACACCACAAACGACCACCCCCACAATACTCCCATCTACGTAGATACCATACCCTACCACATTCAACAAATCTCAAGTGCACTTGAGTCTGATGACAAGGACTCTCTTATCAGAAACTTGGCAGCAAAACTCAAGAAGTTGACCAGCCGAGTCCAGGGCATGGAAGGAAACAAAGGCATAGAGGGGCTGAATTATGAGGACCTCTGCATTCAGCCAGATGTTGAACTTCCGGAGGGATACAAACCTCCCAAGTTCGAAATGTTCGATGGCACGGGAGATCCCAGAGTCCATTTGAGGACATATTGTGATAAGCTGGTCGGAGTCGGAAGGAATGAGAAAATCCGTATGAAACTCTTCATGAGAAGCCTGAAGGGGGATGCTTTATCCTGGTACATTAGTCAGGACCCCAAGAAATGGACAAGCTGGGTAGGTATGGCATCGGATTTCATGGAGAGGTTCCAATTCAATACAGAGAATGCATCGGATGTATTCTACATCCATAATCTAAAGAAGAAGCCTACCAAGACATTTCGCGAGTATGCTACTCGTTGGAGATCAGAGGCTGTTAAGGTCAGGCCGGCCCTAAAAGAGGAACAAATTAACAGATTCTTGTCCGGGCTCAGGACCCATAATATTATGAGAGGTTGATGCTGATCGAGGGCCAGAAATTCTCCGATATCATCAAGCTGGGAAAAAGAATTGAGGAAGGCATTAAGAATGGTATGGTTACTAATCTTGAAGCATTGCAGGCCACCAACAAGGCTTTACAGTCCGGTGGCACGTCCAAGAAGAAGGATGTCAATGCCGTGATGGTCGCACAGGGAGCCAAATCACCACTAAAATACCACACTTACCTGTCACCTCCACTTACATATCAGCCTATCCCGAATTACCAAGCACCCGCACCCTCTTACCAAAATCTACCACCCATTTACCAATCATCTCCACCTCCCACATATCAACCTACTTCACCCACATACTCTCAACCTGCACCTGTTTACCAAGCTTATAATGCCCAACCCTATCACTACCAATCACCCCCCACTCGCTAAAATTTCCCTAGACCCAAACCAAATTTTGACCGCAGACCTCCCAGACAATATACAACTATCACTGAACCAATTGACCAGCTGTATGAGAAACTTAAAGCTACTGGTTACGTCTCCCCTATCCCCTCCATAACTCCAGAAAATCCTTCCCAGTGGGTCAACCCTAATAAGACCTGTGCGTACCACTCCGGCATGAAGGGACATACCATTGATGAGTGCCGCTCGATGAAGGACAAGATTCAAACTCTGATCGACAATAAGGTTATCGTAGAAAAGGATCCTACTCCCAATGTCCGCAACAACCCTCTGCCTGATCACAGAGGTGGGGAAATTCACATGATCGAGATCGAAGATGACTGGGACCCCAAGGGATCGATAGGATTGATTGCTGAGGATGATGAGCTAAAGAAACCGGCAGTCACACTTAACCCGATTGTTGTCCAGAACCAGCCCTTCAGGGGCGATGAAGTCAATATGTCTATGCCTCTTGAATTTGAAGCACCTTCTTCTGCGAAGGTGGCCGGGCCAGTTGAGGTTGAGTTTGGGGCTCCAAAGGCACCTGTACTCTTTGAAGTTTCTGTGTTACCACCGAGGGTACCCATTTCTGTAGCAATGTCAGACATAACACCGTTCCACTCAAATGCCATGCCATGGAATTACATAGCTGAAGCAAGGAGGAAAGGAAAGACCAAGATGGGAGAAGCAATTGCTGCGTAGGGTATGACCAGAACAAGCAGGGGTTACACTCCAGAGCACCTAGCTGAGTCCGGTAAGCAAGCCTCGGGACGGACTATTGAAACTAGTCCCGATGATCTTTGGAGAAAAATAAAAGCTAAGGAGTATTTGGTCGTTGAATAGTTGAACAAAACACCAGCACAGATCTCCATCTTAGCTCTTCTACAGAGCTTTGACACACACAAAAATGCCTTGATGAAGATATTGAGCGAAGCTTATGTGCCCAGCAACATAACTGGGGGCGAAATGGTAAATATGGTAGGACAAATACTGGAAAGCCACAAAATCACCTTCCACGAAGATGAGCTACCGCCGGAAGGGCTGAGTCACAACATGGCCCTACACATCACCGTGCAATACGAGGATTACTTCGTCACTAGAGTCTTGATCGATGGAGGCTCCAGCCTCAACATCTGTCCGTTGATAACTCTTAGAATATTGGGAAAGAGCCTGCACGAGATCAAAGAGGGGGCCATCAATGTCAAAGCCTTTGATAGGTCCCAAAGGTCTACTATCGGAGAGATCAGCCTATGCTTGCAAATGGGGCCAACCTGGTTCGACGTTGACTTTCAACTGATAGATGTCCCAGCATCCTACAATTTGCTGTTGGGATGACCATGGATCCATGCCGCTGGAGCTGTAGCATTGACCCTGCATCAGGCAGTGAAGTTCGAATGGAATCACCAAGAGGTGATCATTCATGGCGATGGTAGCAACCCCATATATAGTCGCCAGACCATCCCGATGATTGGAGGCAGAAGGAGAATAGGCGGAGAAACATACCACCATATTGAAAGAGTCAACGTTGTAGACAAAGATAAATGGTAGGATAACAAGATTGAAAGTATCCTGAATTGGTGTGGATACGAACCTGGAATGGGACTCGGCAAAAACCTCCAGGGAATCGCCAAACCCATCAAGCTGAAGAAATATGGCACTATATTTGGTTTGGGGTATGAGTACACTTGGGAGGAGTTCAATCACTGGTCGCCACCATGGCGCGGTCCCTACTACCCACTGGAGCATCTGATACCTCACCTAGAGCAGACTTTCCAGCCGACAGATATTATATATGGGTCAGAGGAAGATGAAGCATTGGCAGCCGTGAAGAATCTGATCCTGGAGGATGAAGATATGGACTGCTGTGTTATTATCGATGAGGAAGGGGAGGAAGGCCCTTCTATACAAGTTGTGAACCAAGGAGAACACCTTAGCAATTGGTCAAGATAATGTTTGTATATTTTTACAAATTTATTTGGTATTTTAGAAGCTAAATTGCATATAATTGCAATTACAGGCTACTTTAAGATTAATAGCATTTTATAATTGTAAAATTAGTTCCAATATTTTTAAATTGATATTTATATATTATTAATTGGGTCATTACTTTTAATTTGCTTTTAAGATCGTTTTAACTATTTTATATAAAATAAAAAGGGAAAACTGGCTATTTAACATTTAGCCTCATTTCATTGCAATTATAGCCCATTCTGATTTTAATTTTAGTCTCAATTTAACCCCAACCCAATTAACCCAAAACCAAACCAAATCCGCCCCAGCCCAATCCTTAAATTAACCCGGCCCAGTTCTGAATTAATCTGAGCCATTGATCAAATAAAATCAACGGCCAAGATCCCCCTTTCCATAATTAAACCCTCACCTACCCCCTTCCACCCGTCTCATTCTTTCGAGACTCCTCATCTCTCTATCTCTCAAACTCTCTCGAAGGTTCCTGAAACTCTAGCCTCTCTCATCCCATCTTCAACCTCCGACTCACCGGAATCCATGGCCTCTCAGGCCATGGACGACCTATACTCACCCTCTCCGGCTCTTGCATGCCTGATGCTCGAAGGATCAAGGCCAGACCTCGAAGGTCTTCACTCAGACCTTCACCGATTCGAAGATTCCGGCCATCTCCGACCTTGCTCCGGTGGCTCTTGTTCTTCTGAGCCTGTTTCTGACCTCATCCTACTTAGATCGGACTTTCTTCCAAGCCTTTCTCATTTCTAGGGTTTCTCCGAAACCCTAAGCTATACGAGGTTCTTTCCCTATTTTTTTTCTTATATCTATGCTACATCTATGTTCTACTGGAGTTTTAAAATATTTTCCCCAATCTTTTCTTTCAAAATTTGTTTCTTCTTCGATTTAGGGTTTCTGAAAAAATCTTAAAATGTTTTCTGACTCTTTTTTTTGTGTGAATCTGTCTATGCTATGTTTGTATGTTCTCTTTTCTACCTAGCATCTTCTTCTCCCGTATCTTTATGTTTTCCTTATTTTGCATGTTCTTCTATTGTGCTCCGTTCTTTCTTCTACTGGTTTCTATATCATGCTTTCACACGTTTATCTTATGTGTTCATTTACCCCTGTGTTCCTTTACTGTATTTTCTACTAAGCACTTAGTTCGTATTTGCCTTCTTCTGGACTTTGTTCTTTCTAAACATGTTTCATCTACTGTTTCCTTAAGTTTACACTACCTCTTTGTCTTCTGAACTTTTTTAAGTTCCAAGCTTTTCTTAAAACATGTTCTTTATGCTTCAAATCTGCTTTTTCACTATGTTTGTTTCGAACCTACTATTTTACCTGTTTGTTTTCTCATGAGTCTCTGAAAAAGACCTCAGAGCCTGTTTCAGTTATTTGTCTTCTCGTCTCTACATCTGATTCGAGTCGAAAACCCTAGGATTTGGGGTTTTTGGCGAATTTAATCTCGTGCTCGGACTAGGGTTCTATTATGGAACCCTGGATTCTCTCAAACTAAGTTTGAGTCTATGTACTGAATTTGAGCCTCTTTGTTTATAACTCTGAACTTTTCTATACTAGATTCTTTCTAATTAGCATGACAGTTCTTTCTTGTTTGACATGTTTGTGTGCTTTATATATGAGGAATTCTTTCTTCAAAAGGGGTTTTGCCAACTACTAATTAATTGATTCTGAAATCCTCTAATGGGGTTTGATTGATTGTTATTGATTCTCTTTGATTAAACCTTTCTTCACCTTTTCTGGTTGGGTTCATTCATACCAAAACCCAATTTCTGATTCTACTAACTGTTGATTGATTGTCTTTCCTTATTTGCACAAACCATGTTTCTATCAAACTCTTTCCTTAAATAGTTCCTATGTATTTTTCCTTCTTGTACTACTTTGGAAAAGATTCTAATCAAATTCTTTCCTTAATTACCTTCTACCCGTTTGAAATCAAATCCCTTACCTGAAGGGAAATTCTATGTGATTGATTGTAAACTATTTTCTTACCTTTCTTACTTGCATCTCTGCACTATAAAAGGGACTACCCTTCCGCACTTTTGGAGACGGACAATTCAATACTTTTTACAACACACTTCGAATTGCATACTCTTACACACTACTACTACTTTCAAAAGCTGCATTACCTCTTGCTCTCTTCTCTACTGCTGTTCTCTACTCCTGCTTATTATTAGCTGGCTGAAAGTCAAGGCTAATATACTACTACTACTACTTTGTCTTTGCATCCTGCTCTTGCTCTTTTACTGGTATGTCTTGATTCAGTTCCTAGCAATCATCCTAATGTGTTTACTTAGAACCTTTACATTTATGCCTATTACCTGCAAAGTTTGACATGTTCATATGCTGCTGTTTGCTTTACTTTCTTGTGAATGCTTGATCCCTATACCTTTGCCCTCTATGTGTTTGTAAATGGGGATTCAAGGCATGGCAACATGAGTTGTTGTCCATGAATGGAATTTTAACCCCAAGTAAAGGGTGTCAGTATGTTTTATTGCTGATCATGTCCTTTGCCCACTTTTTCTTTGTCTACTATTTCTGTTATGAATCCCCTACCCTTACCCCCTATGTATGCTGAGTTAAGGCTCATGATCTGGTAGCCTCTTAAATGGCTGCCCAAGCCTGAGCCTGGCTTTCAATAAACCCTAACTCCTCAACTTGAAATGACAAGTTGGTCAGGGGTGTGCCAGTACTTCAAGTTGCTTGGCATGACCACCAGCTTATCACTCCCCCTCCCCTGCACTTGCACCTACTCTTAGATTTTATGTTCTGCCCCCTCCTATGAGCCTTGCTTTGGGACCTTGAGTTCCCTCTGAACTTGGACATTTGAGGGCTGGCCCTTCCATACTGCACTATGTCCTTGATTCTGAAATATATTTGGGGTGTAAGCATTGCCCGGAGCCCCTTTGAGACTCTTGGGAACTTTGACACACCCCAAATAAGATAAAGGCTTTGGAACTTGATCTGTGGAGTTTCTTTACTTCATGCTTCAGATAGAAGTACGAATCAGGCTCTCCATGGTTGGGACTTTTAGTTTTCTGATGTAATTTTATTTTATTTTTCTTTTATCAATTTTGGTTTGTAATAATCTTGTAATAAACATTTGGGGTCGGCTAGTGGAAAAGGATGGGGAACTATGCATGCAAGGGGTAGATATCATGCCTATAGGGTTATCATTTATAAAATTCTGCATCTCATCTAGAGATCATGCCTATAGGAATTACTATGTTTTAAAGTTCTGCATTTTATAAATCATTGAAACTGTGCATTGTCACATAGATACTACCATGTCCATAAGATTTTCTGCATTCTCATATAGATACCATGTTTATAGGGTTTTCTGCAATTTCTTGTAAGTCGATTCTAAAATTCTGCATCTTCATATAGACATCATGCCTATAGGACTTTTTGTATTCTGCATATGCATCTATCATCAGGCAAACATGTATATAGGTTTAAATAACAATAAGTATTTTAGACACCAGGCTTATAGGACTTCTGCACTTCTATAAACGTTTAAAATTAGTAACGCCTAGATATCATGTATATAGGATTCTTGCAACTGTTTAAGATCAATGACACTTAGAAACCATGCCTATAGGATCAGTTAATTGAATCAGCCTCGTTTCGAATCTAAAACCCGTCTTAAAATCTGCAGATCCCTTTTTTCTAAAATCAGTAAACCTTTTCCTTAAAATCAGTATACTTTGTATTATTAGATATCATGCCTATAGGTTTCACCTAGGCAATCTTTAGGGTAAAAACCATAAGTGCATTGGTCTTTGATAGTTCCAACCAACAGGCAAGACTGATTCGGATTTCTTATCTGAAGTATGTAATAAATCAGTCTGCCTCACGCATTTTTTTTAAGTTTAATTCAGACCTAATCAGTACATGTAAGACATGTTAAACTCTATGATTTTCTGACTTGAGGAGGTTTATTTGAGCCTTTCAACTGTTATGTGTTTTCCCATATCTGCTTTATGTGTTTTGTTTGTCGCCCTAGAATTTTATCTTTTTAAAACCATAAAAGCCCCAACTCCCTCCCCTTTAGGATTAGTTGTCTCAATGCCTCCTAGATTGATAGGATTGGGACGGGTAATAGCATGCAATAAGTAACGATACTATTCTGCGCTTTAATACCTTAACGGGGTGGGAAGGGTAGAATCTGGATATGATGACCGGTGCGCTAATATCACGTGCGACCCCTCTTCTGAGGAGTGATTGCTAGATATTGCATCGAAGTGATCCATATTAATCACAAAACTAGGACCCCCTCCCTTTATTTGCTTTCATCTCTTCTTGTAAAACTATTCAAAAAAAATTTTATATAAAATTCTACCCTCTCTACTTACCTTCAAAAGTTTTCAACCTAATTGCAATGTTGTATGCATGTCCTTATTTGAGCCTTGATTGTTTATTTGTAAAGTCACAATTGTAACATGGCCGGGAACCACACTAGTGGATCTTCAGGGGTGCCTAACACCTTCCTCTTGAGATAATTTCTGGCCCTTACCCGAACTCTAGTTTTCCAACTCAAACCTTTCTTAAAGTGTCCTAATGCACTATAATCATTAGGTGGAGACTCTTCAAAATTCCAAAACCCAATTCTCGAAAGGGAATAGAGTTGTCCTCCCAATGTCGTATACCCGATTTCGACTCCACGCATTAGAAAAAGGGGGCGTCGACAGCATGGCGACTCTGCTGGGGAAATTCTTTAGGCTTTTACCATTGCATGTTGCTTGTGACTTTACTATCTCATTAATTGCTTTATTTACTATTTTTTATTCATTCACTACGAAACTGACTTGGCTCTTCATGTCTTTTCTTTCCTTTATCTGCTTTCCTTTACTGCTTTATTTCAATACTGTTGTAATTACTGCATTTATTGTAATCATTTATCTTATGAACGTGAAAATATATGTCAATTTGTTTCATTCTTGTAAACTGCATCTTCAACATCATATTCCACTCGTGCCAAACAAATATCATAGCAACGCTTATAATGAGTGGTTGCGCTCTTCCAATATTATTACCCTTTAAATTTGGCAAAGGCGTATTTGCGGTAAAACTAGTCGATCAGCGGTGCAGTCGATGGTTCCGTGCCTTTCCCTCTTGAGTTGTCCGCTCAAGTGTACCTGTCTAATACCCCGATAGAAACCTTACTCTGTCTAACTATGCATGCATCATGGTCAAACCTAGCCGAGTCAGTTATGTTGTCCACATAATGACTCATTAAGATAGCCTTGTCCAAAGTCCATCGGGTTCCTTGAAACCCAAACGGACACCTACACGTTCTATGCATTTATTTGGAGAAATAAATGCTTTTTATGCTAATTATTGGTTTAAATAGTCAATTCTGGCGGGGTAGGGGTCTAACACTTTGTTTTGAAGAAAATGAGGCACGAAGTCCCCAGATTTGGCATGGTAACCAACATTCATCCAAGGCTGCTGAATTGATGGGAAGATCTCCACTCCAGTGATCAGACACTCGTCCGCAAATACTTAGGGAATCTGCCTTCTCTTCTAGAAATCCAGCCTGACAACAAAATCATAGAGGCTGCAACTCTGTTTTGGGATAGTGACAAGTCCGTGTTCCGCTTCGGGGTCCTTGAAATGACTCCTTTGCTCGAAGAAATAATAGGCTTAGGTGGTATTCTTTGGGAGACTCCAGGTTTGCTTATGCCAGAGAATCGCAAGGGTAGGGGTTTCCTTAAGATGATGGGACTGAAGAAGAACCCAGACTTGACCTGTTTGAAAAACTCCTACATCCCATTCGACTATCTGTACGAGAGGTATGGCCATGGCAAGTCATACCGCACCTACTCAGATGAATTTGCCCTCACCTCACTGGGGCATATTCACAGAAGGGTCTTCGTATTCATGTTTTGTTTCCTGGGGATGATAGTGTTCCCTATGAAGAAGGCTAGGATCCACACCAGACTGGGCATGGTAACAAAGACTCTGATGGAAGGAATTGGGGGAAAGCCTTTCAGTATAGTGCCCATGATTGTTGCTGAGATATACTGGGCTCTGGACAACTGTCAGCAAAAATCCAGTCATTTTGAGGGATGCAATTTATTACTTCAGCTCTGGCGCATGGAGCACCTCCAGAAAAGAGAATACCGACAAGAGATCTTACGCAGAGACTGGGATGATCACATTGCCTTCCACCAGCCAAGGCATATGAACTATATGCCTAACATGTTCACTCAGCTAGAGGACGCTGGAAGATGGGTGGAACTATTTGAGAATCTAAAAGCAGACCAGGTACAGTGGATGGTCGAATGGTTCCCTACGGAAGAATTCATTGTTCGATCCCGAGACACACTATTTCTCATACTCATTGGTCTAAGAGGAACTTACCCCTACGTTCCCCTCCGAGCCATGAGACAGGCTGGAAGGAAGCAAATCATACCAAGGGTCGACAAAATGAGTCACTTTAGGGCTGATTTCCAAGACGATGATAGCCCTCACAAATGCCAAGCTCAACACATGTGGCATTGCAAGCTTGTTTTGGGGAAAAAATCTATTGAGCCAGACATGTATCATGCTGGTTGCGTGTCGCACTATTCGGGTTGGTTGGAAGATAATCACAATGGTATGGGTCAGCCCGGGTTCATTCACGGACACAGAATCATCGACCAGAAAGCTGAAGCATGGGTTAAGTACAATCAACTGCGCAAGAGAATTCGAGGGTGTGAAAGTGAGCATCAGGAAATACAAGAAGCCCATCAGAAATTAATCGAGGAATGGAAGGATATGGCTGTCAGCGCCAACAAGCGACTAGGGTATTTGGAGCGGGGTCTAGTGGAGCTAGAAGGAAAGTTCCTCAAGAGGATTGAAGATTATCGAAACACTGAAGGGAATGCAGGCGGACATTTGGCCCAAGCTTATCTGCTATTAGGACTGCGCGAGCTGGTGAAGCTGTTCGAGGGGGATAAAGATACCAAATCTGGGGAAGGTCCTTCTGGGACCAAGTAGTTAGGAGTCTTTTATTTTGCTTTTAATGGTGTAATAAGGCCGATGGCCACTAGTGACATTTTATTTCCTGTTACTTAGCATCGTTTTGGAGTCGTCTTATTTTTATCAATAAAATGAGGCATTTAGAATTATGAGTTCTCCAAATTAATTTGTTACTAGGCCTACCTCGGGCACAACGAGGCACCCAAATTAGGACGCGATTTATTTTCTTGTACAATGTGCTTAAATATTGCAACATTTCCTTCTCATAACCCGCACTAACTTGTTACCTTTTTTGTTTTTCTTTATTTTTATTCCCCTCCCCAAAGGTTAGTTCGTTCATTCTGGCACCATCATCATACAGTACGAGATCCAAGGGCCCTCCACCTCCTCCTCCTCCGAGTCCTATCCGGAACAAGAACAAAGGTAGAATGAGAGATTCAAGTGCCAAAAAGGAAATTGAAAGAACTGAGATTCCTCAGGGTACCCCAGTTGCTAAGGAAAATGCTGCCCAACTTGAGCAGAAACTATTGAAGTTCCAAGAAGAACTGGATCAAGTTCGGAACTTGGCAAATTTATCATTCACTCTCACCGCTCCTGATGTCAACTTTTCAAATGCTCAAAATCCCGCACCTCTACAGATCACCCCGCAACCATAGATGTAACCCACTCATGCTCAACACTGAAACACATGCCACACTCCACTACTCATTCCTGAACCACTGAACACCACAAACGACCACCCCCACAATACTCCCATCTACGTAGATACCATACCCTACCACATTCAACAAATCTCAAGTGCACTTGAGTCTGATGACAAGGACTCTCTTATCAGAAACTTGGCAGCAAAACTCAAGAAGTTGACCAGCCGAGTCCAGGGCATGGAAGGAAACAAAGGCATAGAGGGGCTGAATTATGAGGACCTCTGCATTCAGCCAGATGTTGAACTTCCGGAGGGATACAAACCTCCCAAGTTCGAAATGTTCGATGGCACGGGAGATCCCAGAGTCCATTTGAGGACATATTGTGATAAGCTGGTCGGAGTCGGAAGGAATGAGAAAATCCGTATGAAACTCTTCATGAGAAGCCTGAAGGGGGATGCTTTATCCTGGTACATTAGTCAGGACCCCAAGAAATGGACAAGCTGGGTAGGTATGGCATCGGATTTCATGGATAGGTTCCAATTCAATACAGAGAATGCATCGGATGTATTCTACATCCATAATCTAAAGAAGAAGCCTACCAAGACATTCCGCGAGTATGCTACTCGTTGGAGATCAGAGGCTGTTAAGGTCAGGCCGGCCCTAAAAGAGGAACAAATGAACAGATTCTTGTCTGGGCTCAGGACCCATAATATTATGAGAGGTTGATGCTGATCGAGGGCCAGAAATTCTCCGATATCATCAAGCTGGGAAAAAGAATTGAGGAAGGCATTAAGAATGGTATGGTTACTAATCTTGAAGCATTGCAGGCCACCAACAAGGCTTTACAGTCCGGTGGCACGTCCAAGAAGAAGGATGTCAATGCCGTGATGGTCGCACAAGGAGCCAAATCACCACTAAAATACCACACTTACCTGTCACCTCCACTTACATATCAGCCTATCCCGAATTACCAAGCACCCGCACCCTCTTACCAAAATCTACCACCCATTTACCAATCATCTCCACCTCCCACATATCAACCTACTTCACCCACATACTCTCAACCTGCACCTGTTTACCAAGCTTATAATGCCCAACCCTATCACTACCAATCACCCCCCACTCGCTAAAATTTCCCTAGACCCAAACCAAATTTTGACCGCAGACCTCCCAGACAATATACAACCATCACTGAACCAATTGACCAGCTGTATGAGAAACTTAAAGCTACTGGTTAGGTCTCCCCTATCCCCTCCATAACTCCAGAAAATCCTTCCCAGTGGGTCAACCCTAATAAGACCTGTGCGTACCACTCCGGCATGAAGGGACATACCATTGATGAGTGCCGCTCGATGAAGGACAAGATTCAAACTCTGATCGACAATAAGGTTATCGTAGAAAAGGATCCTACTCCCAATGTCCGCAACAACCCTCTGCCTGATCACAGAGGTGGGGAAATTCACATGATCGAGATCGAAGATGACTGGGACCCCAAGGGATCGATAGGATTGATTGCTGAGGATGATGAGCTAAAGAAACCGGCAGTCACACTTAACCCGATTGTTGTCCAGAACCAGCCCTTCAGGGGCGATGAAGTCAATATCTCTATGCCTCTTGAATTTGAAGCACCTTCTTCTGCGAAGGTGGCCGGGCCAGTTGAGGTTGAGTTTGGGGCCTCCAAAGGCACCTGTACTCTTTGATGTTTCTGTGTTACCACCGAGGGTACCCATTTCTGTAGCAATGTCAGACATAACACCGTTCCACTCAAATGCCATGCCATGGAATTACATAGCTGAAGCAAGGAGGAAAGGAAAGACCAAGATGGGAGAAGCAATTGCTGCGTAGGGTATGACCAGAACAAGCAGGGGTTACACTCCAGAGCACCTAGCTGAGTCCGGTAAACAAGCCTCGGGACGGACTATTGAAACTAGTCCCGATGATCTTTGGAGAAAAATAAAAGCTAAGGAGTATTTGGTCGTTGAACAGTTGAACAAAACACCAGCACAGATCTCCATCTTAGCTCTTCTACAGAGCTTTGACACACACAAAAATGCCTTGATGAAGATATTGAGCAAAGCTTATGTGCCCAGCAACATAACTGGGGGCGAAATGGTAAATATGGTAGGAAAAATACTGGAAAGCCACAAAATCACCTTCCACGAAGATGAGCTATCGCCGGAAGGGCTGAGTCACAACATGGCCCTACACATCACCGTGCAATACGAGGATTACCTCGTCACTAGAGTCTTGATCGATGGAGGCTCCAGCCTCAACATCTGTCCGTTGATAACTCTTAGAATATTGGGAAAGAGCCTGCACGAGATCAAAGAGGGGGCCATCAATGTCAAAGCCTTTGATAGGTCCTAAAGGTCTACTATCGGAGAGATCAGCCTATGCTTGCAAATGGGGCCAACCTGGTTCGACGTTGACTTTCAAGTGATAGATGTCCCAGCATCCTACAATTTGCTGTTGGGATGACCATGGATCCATGCCGCTGGAGCTGTAGCATCGACCCTGCATCAGGCAGTGAAGTTCGAATGGAATCACCAAGAGGTGATCATTCATGGCGATGGTAGCAACCCCATATATAGTCGCCAGACCATCCCGATGATTGGAGGCAGAAGGAGAATAGGCGGAGAAACATACCACCATATTGAAAGAGTCAACGTTGTAGACAAAGATAAATGGTAGGATAACAAGATTGAAAGTATCCTGAATTGGTGTGGATACGAACCTGGAATGGGACTCGGCAAAAACCTCCAGGGAATCGCCAAACCCATCAAGCTGAAGAAATATGGCACTATATTTGGTTTGGGGTATGAGTACACTTGGGAGGAGTTCAATCACTGGTCGCCACCATGGCGCGGTCCCTACTACCCACTGGAGCATCTGATACCTCACCTAGAGCAGACTTTCCAGCCGGCAGATATTATATATGGGTCAGAGGAAGATGAAGCATTGGCAGCCGTGAAGAATCTATTCCTGGAGGATGAAGATATGGACTGCTGTGTTATTATCGATGAGGAAGGGGGGGAAGGCCCTTCTATACAAGTTGTGAACCAAGGAGAACACCTTAGCAATTGGTCAATCAGAACCACCAGGGCCCGGAAAGCTTCGGGGTAGCAAGGCTAAACAAAAGCACCATGCATCACACTTTAATTTTTATTAGCTGATTTTATTTCCGCATTGTCTTTAATTCTGAAAAGAGCTCTGATACTCAAAACAATTATGAATTTAATCGAAGCATTTTAGTTTATTATATATCTCGCTCTTATTATTTTTCTATCATTCACTTTATTTTACACAGCATTACTATTACTTGCCTTGACGATGAACCAATGATTGTGACTTGCAATGAGACGACGCAACAAACGGATACGGACTCAGAAGAGGATGATATACCAGAAGAGGTTGTCAGAGGAGTTGAGAATTTTGAAAATAGGCCTAAGTCTAACTTGGACGAAACTGAGGTCATTAATCTGGGAGATACAGGGAATGTCGAAGAAACACGCATCAGTATTCACCTGTCACCATCAGAAAAGAAAGAGTACACGGAGTTCCTGAAGGAATATGAAGACATATTCGCCTGGTCATATGATGATATGACTGGTCTCAGCACATCCATTGTATCTCACAAACAGCCAATAGATCCAACATGCCCGCCGGTAAAGCAGAAGCTCAGGAAATTCAAACCCGACATGAGTTTGAAAATCAAAGAAGAGGTTACCAAGCAAGTCAAAGCCAAGGTTCTCAAGGTAGTAGAGTATCCGACATAGTTAGCCAACATCGTGCCAGTGCCAAAAAAAGATGGGAAAGTTAGAGTTTGTGTTGACTACCGGGATCTCAATCGGGCCAGTCCCAAAGACAACTTCCCCTTGCCTAACATACACATTCTTATCGACAACTGCACCAAGCATGAGTTGCAGTTTTTTGTTGATTTTTTCGCTGGGTATCATCAGATATGGATGGATGGAGAAGTCTGGCCGAAGACAATCAATTCAGATGCAATAAAACGATATTATGTGTAACCACTTATGATTCCCTCTATGATGTAATTTGAACTACGCCTGACCTGATTCTCGTTTAAGAGGGGATACGTAGGCAGCCCTATGGGTTCGGTCATAATTTAATAAAAATTCCATTTTTCCCGCTATTGGAACTGGGGCACAATTTTGAGGAGGACCCTCAAAATTCCAAAGATGTTTTTAAGTAATTCAGCACAGCCGTCAGAAATGTCCGCTCAGCAAACTGGAGCAGAATTTTGAGGAGGACCCTCAAAATTCCGGAGAAAAAGAGGTTGCAATGTCTTGAACCACGTCGCAGTCGTTGGTTCATCTAAAGAAAGCTATTTTCGATCATATACTTATACTATATTTACTAAAGCATGCATAACTATTATCTGAATTGCTTTTGTTTAGAGACACTACCCCAATAACACACAACATCAAGAGCCCGGGGAAGACGAACTAACCTTTCCCCTTACAGAACTCACGGTTTTTCTTTGGATGCAGGCACTCAATTCGCAATATCATTAGGTATATTTATGCACTCTCAAGAATACAAATTCTTAGAATCATCACTTATGCGCAATTGCTATCCGTATACAATTTCCCCAGCAGTCATATTGTCGTAATCGGCTAACAGATCTTACTACTAATCGCCTTTTTACATTCTTGCACTGCATAAGACTACCTTTCTGCCTTCCGGGGTTAAGCTCTACCTCCATCTGCATTTCTCTACATTGCATAAAGCTACCTTTCTGCCTTTCGAGGTTAAGCTCTACCTCCATCTGCATCGCATAAGGATACCTTTCTTCTTTTCGAGACTAAGCTCTGTCTCCATCTGCATTTTGTATACGACTACCTTTCTGCCTTTCGAGGTTAAGATCTACCTCCATCTGCATTTCTCTGCATTGCATAAGGCTACCTTTCTGCCTTCCGAGGTTAAGCTCTACCTCCATCTGCATCACATAAGGCTACCTTTCTGCCTTTCGAGACTAAGCTTTGTCTCCATCTGCATTTGCATAAGGCTACCTTTCTGCCTTCCGAGGTTAAGCTCTACCTCCATCTGCATTTCTCTGCATTGTATAAGGCTACCTTTCTGCCTTCCGAGCTTAAGCTCTACCTCCATCTGCATCGCATAAGGCTACTTTTTTGCGTTTCGAGACTAAGCTCTGTCTCCATTTGCATTTTGCATAAGGCTACCTTTCTGCCTTCCGAGGTTAAGCTCTACCTCCATCTGCATTCTGCATAAGGCTACCTTTCTGCCTTCCGAGGTTAAGCTCTACCTCCATCTGAATTTCCCACATTGCACAAGGCTACCTTTCTGCCTTCCGAGACTAAGCTCTGTCTCCATCCTGCATCGGCTGAAAGATCGCCACCTTATCTTTCTCGCATGGCTAAAATATTGCCACTTTTTATTTACATCTTACATCGGCTGAAATATCGCTGAATCCTACATTTCATGGGCTAAAAGATAGCCACCTTCTGCATTTCATGGGCTGAAAGATCACCAAATTGTCCAAAGGCGTCATTATTCGGAGGCACCATTTGCATAGCCCGAGAACACCATGCCATGGCTGAGGACCCCATTTTATCTTTCGCATATCATTATTCAAAGGCATCATAGTTCAGAGGCATCATTCTCATAGCCCGAGAACGTCATTTCATAGCCTGTGAATCCTTTATCATACGCTTCATGGCCCAGGACATCATGGTCCGAGGACATCATCCTACGCGTCCAAAGACAGCATTCATGGTCCAATGAGAACTTGCATCACGTTTAAGTTTATGCACGATATATGTTTGTATTGCTCACTTGCAGGTACACCGACTATCAATAGCCGTCTCATCAGGAGCGATCCTACTCTGGTTCCCGCAGTCTATTAGATTTCAACCACCTTTCGCAACATAAACATCGCGTCCGTTCCTTTCAAAAATCTCCATCGGCATATTCCGTCAATGGATCCTGAACTACATATGGACTGATTACTATGAGACCAGGGATATGTAGGTAGTGCAGGAACCAGAGCTCGGTCAAAACTCCTTTCAAATCACCACTTCCGGTCAAAATTGGCCATCTTATCTTTACCCGACAACTCTTTCATCCTTCCCGGGTAAAGAGGGGCAGCTGTTGATACCCAATTTTTCCCTTTATATTTTTATATAAAATACTTTCAAAATAGCATGTACACGCACATATAAGCATGCCCCAAGAGTTTTGGTATTTTTTCCCTAATTTTAAAGATTTTTGAAATCAATTTATTGTCTATTTTAGCAGTGCAAAATCCATAATTATTCCCAAAATCATCAGTTTTGGTGAATAATTTATTTTATTCCCATATTTATACCAAAATATAGTTAAGATAATGTTTGTATATTTTTACAAATTTATTTGGTATTTTAGAAGCTAAATTGCATATAATTGCAATTACAGCCTACTTTAAGATTAATAGCATTTTATAATTGTAAAATTGGTTCCAATATTTTTAAATTGATATTTATATATTATTAATTGGGTCATTACTTTTAATTTGCTTTTAAGATCGTTTTAACTATTTTATATAAAATAAAAAGGGAAAACTGGCTATTTAACATTTAGCCTCATTTCATTGCAATTATAGCCCATTCGGATTTTAATTTTAGTCTCAATTTAACCCCAACCCAATTAACCCAAGACCAAACCAAATCCGCCCCAGCCCAATCCTTAAATTAACCCGGCCCAGTTCTGAATTAATCTGAGCCATTGATCAAATAAAATCAACGGCCCAGATCCCCCTTTCCATAATTAAACCCTCATCTACCCCCTTCCCCCCGTCTCATTCTTTCGAGACTCCTCATCTTTCTATCTCTCAAACTCTCTCGAAGGTTCCTGAAACTCTAGCCTCTCTCATCCCATCTTCAACCTCCGACTCACCAGCATCCATGGCCTCTCAGGCCATACACGACCTATACTCACCTCCTCCGGCTCTTGCATGCCTGACACTCGAAGGACCGAGGCCAGACCTCGAAGGTCTTCACTCAGACCTTCACCGATTCGAAGATTCCAGCCATCTCCGACCTTGCTCCGGTGGCTCTTGTTCTTTTGAGCCTATTTCTGATCTAATCCGACTTAGATCGGACTTTCTTCCAAGCCTTTCTCATTTCTAGGGTTTCTCCGAAACCCTAAGCTATTCGAGGTTCTTTCCCTATTTTTTTCTTATATCTATGCTACATCTATGTTCTACTGGAGTTTTGAAACGTTTTCCCCAATCTTTTCTTTCAAAATTTGTTTCTCTTCGATTTAGGGTTTCTGAAAAAATCTTAAAATGTTTTCTGACTCTTCTTCTTCTTCTTTTTTTTGTGTGAATCAGTCTATGCTATGTTTGTATGTTCTCTTTTCTACCTAGCATTTTCTTCTCCCGTATCATTATGTTTGCCTTATTTTTCATGTTCTTCTATTGTGCTCCGTTCTTTCTTCTACTGGTTTCTATCATGCTTTCACACGTTTATCTTATGTGTTCATTTACCCCTGTGTTCCTTTACTGTATTTTCTACTAAGCTCTTAGTTCTTATTTTTCTTCTTCTGGACTTTGTTCTTTCTAAACATGTTTCATCTACTGTTTCCATAAGTTTACACTACCTCTTTGTCTTCTGAACTTGTTTAAGTTCCAAGCTTTTCTTAAAACATGTTCTTTATGCTTCAAATCAGCTTTTTCACTATGTTTGTTCCGAACATACTATTTTACCTGTTTGTTTTCGCATGAGTCTCTGAAAAAGACCTCTGAGCCTGTTTCAGTTATTTGTCTTCTCGTCTCTACATCTGATTCGAGTCGAAAACCCTAGGATTTGGGGTTTTGGCGAATTTAATCTCGTGCTCGGACTAGGGTTCTATTACGGAACCCTGGATTCTCTCAAACTAAGTTTGAGTCTATGTACTGAATTTGAGACTCTTTGTTTATAACTCTAAACTTTTCTATACTAGATTCTTTCTAATTAGCATGACAGTTCATTCTTATTTGACATGTTTGTGTGCTTTATATATGAGGAATTCTTTCTTCAAAAGGGGTTTTGCCAACTACTAATTGATTGATTCTGAAATACTCTAATGGGGTTTGATTGATTGTTACTGATTCTCTTTGATTAAACATTTCTTCACCTTTTCTGGTTGGGTTCATTAATACCAAAACTCAATTTCTGATTCTACTAACTGTTGATTGATTGCCTTTCCTTATTTGCACAAACTGTGTTGCTATCAAACTCTTTCCTTAAATAGTTCCTATGTATTTTCCCTTCTTGTACTACTTTGGAAAAGATTCTGATCAAATTCTTTCCTTAATTACCTTCTACCCATTTGAAATCAAATCCCTTAGCTGAAGGGAAATTCTATGTGATTGATTGTAAACTATTTTCTTACCTTTCTTACTTGCTTCTCTGCACTATAAAAGGGACTACCCTTCTGCACTTTTGGAGACGGACAATTCAATACTTTTTACAACGCACTTCGAATTGCATACTCTTACACACTACTACTACTTTCAAACCTGCATTCCATCTTGCTCTCTTCTCTACTACTGTTCTCTGCTCCTGCTTATTATTAGCTGGCTGAAAGTCAAGGCTAATATACTACTACTACTACTTTGTCTTTAATAATCCGCTAGGCAGACGCCTAGGGTTAATTTTATTTATAACATGATAAACGACAAAATACAATGTCTAGTTATCCTACGGAATGAACGAAATAAAGTTTGCAGTTAACAAATATCCTATTATCAAAATTGAGTGTTGCACTCAACCTTGATAAAACATTAAATCTATTAAAATTTGAAATATAAGACTTTATCCAAGCATGTGCATGTGATTTTGTACGCTAATGTCTTCTTTCCTCGTTGCACTCCTTTTGATCAATGGAGAAAGCTTTGTGTTTTGTACTCCCGAATCACGTGAGCTCCATTTACTCTTGGTGAGCAAATTCATGTTCGACCTTGCCTCCTTGTTCGATAAGCTGCCAGAATGTACACAGCAAGCTTATAGAACTTCCATTAAAATATGACCTTGTTTTTGTTGCAAGACCCCATGTTCTTGCTGGACCACTCTCCAAACCATTCTTAGGCCATGCGTGTCTCTTCAAATTTGATGTAGTCAATTCCAGTGTGCGAGATTCCATGGGCACGGTCTACCATTTCTCGAAGTGAGATAAGGAATCGCATGCTCACATATCAAGATACTCTATGTCCAGCATGCTTTACCTTCCAACGTGATTCTCTATGTGTTAGGATGCGTGTTCCCCAGCTGCTCATGTTGCAGCATTTGGTACCCTCCATGCTTGTGCATATTTTGTTTTGTAACATTAAGCTATTAAACATTGAAATATAAAACTTTATCCAAGCATGTGCATGAGGTTTTGGCACTTCCTATCCTCCGCGTTCGATCACTCTCCATCTCCCATTAATCTTTCGTCAAGATTAATGTCTTCTGTGCAGTAGTTGCGTCTTCTTTCCTATCTGTGCTCCTTTTGATTCCTTGGGTTGATCAATGGGGGCATCTTTGTGCTTTGCACTCCAAAAGCACGTGAGTACTCTTGGTGAACAATTCATGTTCGACAGCCTTGCCTCCTTTATCGATAAGCTGCCTAGCCATAGCATGCTTTTTGAATTTCCATTAAAATATGCCCTCTTTTTTTATGCAAGACCACATGCTCTTGCTGGACCACTCCAATCCATTCTCGATGGATTCAATTCCATTTTTTGTTATTTCATGGACTCGGTCTACCATATTCATCAACCGCATGCTCAAGTAACAAACTCCTCTATGTCCAGCATGCTTTACCTTCCAGCGTTCTTTTCTATGTGTTAGCATGTGTGTTCCCCAAATGCTCTTGTTGCATCATTTGCTACCCTCCATGCTTGTGCATTGTTTTTTCATTCCTGCATTTGTTTGCTCGATTGTGCATCCCCAACCAAACGACATTCTTCTCGTTTTTCAGAGTAAACCATGTGCTTTCATGAAATCTTTTTCGCATCCCTCCATGCCTAGTCCCTAGCGTGCTTGTGCATATTCCAATAGCATTGTTATCTTTTAATGAGCATAATATCACGTGTCCATCTTGATTACTGGAAAGTTTTTGTTGTTTAATATAGCATAATTGTACCTCGTCGCTAGAGACACCCTCCTCCCTTTGGATTTGATGGTCGATCAAGATGACATGCCTCTTGCTATTTCTATTCTCTTTGCTTCTTATCTTCTGTCCACCTTTATCCTTAAACTTGGACATTGCATCTTATTTTCATTAACCAACCTCCTTCCTTGTGCATCTAGCTGCCAGAATTGTTGGCACTCGATCTCTCCATGATCTAAAGCATAATTAGCCAAATGATCAGCCAACTTGTTGCCCTCTCTATGAATATGTGTAACTGTGTAATTGCCCCCACTCATTAGTTGCATCATTTCCTCTACCTGCTCAGATATGATCCATGGTGGTTTCCAAATCCCATCCATTATCTTTTTTAATAACATTGAGTCAGTTTGATGCCATACATTAGAGTATTGTTGTAATTTGCAGAACCTTAGTGCTTCTAACATGGCCTTCGCTTCAGCTACTGTGTTTGTTGTCTCCTCAATCTCCCTCCATACAGACTTGACTATGTCACCATTTTCATTTCTTATGCAAAAACCTAGTGAGCTCCTGCCTGGATTTCCCCTCGATGCCCCGTCTGTATCAACCTTTAGCCATCCTGTACTTGGTGTTTCCCACATGACTTTGGTAACTTTAAGTTGAGGAGTGAAATTTTCCATCATGACTAGAAGGTCTTTCCATTTGTGAGGTACCATGTCCATCCCTGGCTTTCTCAATTTCACCAATGCCTGGAGATTTGATGACACTTGATAAATCACCCTGCTGGTTGTCACAGCCTCACCATACTTCATACTATTTCTTCTTTTCCAGAGTTCTCATACTACGCATGAAGGGAGTGCTTGCATTACCGGTTTAAGCCTTAAGCAAACATTTGCAGTCCAACATTTTGTGATTGCTTGGTGTAGTGTAAGTCCTTCCACAGCTATTCCTGCCCTCGATAGAAAATACTTCCAAGTTGTCTTTGCAGTTTCTGATCTAAAAAACAAATGCTGAAGAGATTCCTCATCAGGATGTGCACAACACCAACATTTTGATGGCATGCAGTAGCCTACCTTTTTCAAGAAATCATCTAAAGGTAACTTTGCTTTCCACACTTTCCACATGAAAAATGCTATTTTAAAAGGCAGTCCCTTTACCCATATCATTCTATAAGCTATTATTGGTTTGTCTCTTCTTCTCGTATAATCCCATGCTGACTTAACACTGAAATGTCCTCTTGTTTCCAGCATCCAACAAGGCACGTCAAGAACCTGCTGAGGTGAAGGTGGTTTGATTTTCTCTAGAATGTGTACTGCTAAGTCTTCAGGAAGCAATTCAAATAGCTTGTCCATATCCCACCCACCATTTAAGGTAACTTCATGTATATATTGTACTGTTTCATCTATGCCAAAGTCCTGAGGAACTAAAAAATATAGTGCCCCAAGACATGTCCAGTTTTCAAACCAAAAAAGTGAGGATCCCTTTTTTGTTTGCCAAAAGATTTGATGTTCAATAAGATCTCTGCATTCCAGCATTTTTCTCCAAATATGAGACCCCCTTTTCCATGGAACAACTATTGAATTCATTTTCTTACAATATTTCTGACATACAAAAGAGCTCCATAGGCTTGGTTTAGTTCTGAAATTCCACCACAACTTGCTGAATAATGCTTTTGTTACATCATGTAGTGACCTGAAACCTATTCCTCCTTCCTCAACTGGAATGCATAAGGTATTCCATGAAGCCCAATGCCTACTAGTTCCTCCTACAGAGCTGCTCCAGAAAAATTGCGCAAACAATTTGTGCAACCTATTTATCACATATTTGGAAGGGTTTACAGCTGATAGTAGGTGCATAGGCATGCTTTGCAGCACATGGGATATGAGAACTGCCCTTCCCCCTACTGATAATAATTTGCCCTGCCAGGATTGCATTTTGTTCATTAGCTTAGTAATTAGGGGTTGATAGTATTCCAGCTTTCTCCTTGCATAAAAAATAGGACAACCTAGGTATGTGATCGGAAATTCATTTCTATGAATGCCTGTGATCCTTTCCACCTTGCTGACCACATACATGTGTGTTAAATGATGCAGGTACACAACTGATTTGGTCTTGTTAATAAGCTGTCCAGATGCATTTTCATATGCATTCAACACTTGCATAATCAGCAACAGAGAAGTTTCATCAGATGATGAAAAAATAATCATGTCATCTGCATACGCCAAATGATTTATTTTTGGACTCCACTTTGGCATTCCAAATCCACAAAAATACAGGTTAGTATGAAGTGCATTGAGGCCCCTAGATAATGCTTCCGCTGCCAAGATAAACAAAGTTGGAGATACAGGATCACCTTGTTTTACTCCTCTTGAGGATTTAAAGAAACCATGAGCTTGACCATTGAATAGAATAGAATACCAATTGTTTGAAACTAATCCAAAGACAATCCCTATGTGAGATGGTTGATTATTTCTTGCAGGCTTTGGAGCCCATAATAGAAACGGTTAACTGCTTAGGTGCATTCATTACCCAAAATGTACGGTTACCAATCTGCTAACAAGGTTGTTGTCGATGTATTGAGTCCAGGTAGGTGGTTAGTTGATTGGCATTCTGACAACTCACTCATACAATACCCGATCAAAAGACAAGCTGAACATGGCCAACCAAGAATTGGAGGCATGTATTGTCAACCCGGTAAAAGAGGGGGAAGAACTGGACGTTAATGCGATGAAGGAAGAGATGTATAAGTTAAAGCAGCAAATGGCTGAGATGTACCAAGCCTGGGCAAAGGGGCATCCACCACTGGTTTATCCTGCCAACCCTGCTTATATCCCACCATCGGCCCAACCTCAGGAACCTCCCACTGTGAACTCATCTGCTGCCTTTCCCCTCTACCAACAATGCCATGGCACCACTTCCCATACATCAAAAGCTCCTCCACCCAGACAAGTCCCACACCATCCCCCACCAATCACTCATGTTTTGTGGCACCTCCACCTGCTGCATTACACCGATCTTCCAGTGAACCTCTGTTCCAGACTCACGATAACTAGTATTATCCTCCTGAACCCACCTTCAAATTTCTAGAACCATATACTTACACCACTCATCTTGATCTCACGGCAGAAACCGAGAAGCCACCCAAGAATCCTGAACATGAGGAGATGATCAAAAGGTCAAAAGCTTAGAACAATCATTCAGAGATATGAGGGGTTTGGGAGGTCAAGTAAGTGTGGCCTATAAGGATTTATGTCTGTTCCCAGATGTTTAGTTACCCGCAGGGTTCAAAATGCCCAAGTTTGATCTGTACGATGGGCATAGTGACCCAGTAGCACACTTAAGAAGATTCTGTAGCAAGATGAGAGGAGCAGGCGGAAGAGATGAATTGTTGATGGCATATTTCAGCCAAAGTTTGATGTATCGGCATTAGAATGGTATACCAGACAAGATTATATCAGGTGGTACACATGGGACAATTTGGCCCAAGCCTTCGCTTGCCATTTTCAGTACAATCTTGCAATTATCCCAGACCGTCTATCATTGACAAAAATTGAGAAGAAGCCTGGTGAGAGTTTCAGGGAGTATGGGTTTCGTTAGAGAGAGCAAGCAGCGAGGGTTGACCCTCCGATGAATAAAAGTGAGATGGTTGATTATTTCTTGCAGGCTTTGGAGCCCACTTATTTTGGTCACTTGGTGTCAGCAGTGGGCAAGTCCTTCACTGAGGTTGTAAAAATGGGAGGCATGGTTGAGGAGGGACTCAAGTCCAGCAAAATCATGAGTTATTCAGCAATCAAAGCGACCACCTAGGCCATTCAAAACGGTATTGGGGGTGTACTCGAGAAGAAGAAGAAAGAGGATATTGCTACAATTGAGTCGGGAGCTTGGGTTGGATCCAGGAACCTTCCACGTTACTACAACCCGCCTCGACCCTACCACCAAACTTACCCCCACGCTCCATATATCCCACCACCACACTACTACCCACAGCCAGATCACCATTTTTTCGTCCATCACGCACAAACCTATACCCAACCTCATGCTCACGCACAATGGCGTGCGCCAGCTCCTCAAAGACCACACCTAACTCCACAAAATGCCCATCCACCCCCAAGAGCCTACAGAAATCCCTCTAGAATAGGTTTTCGGCCAAATCAAGCTTTTAAGAATGAGAGGTTGCAGAAGCAGAAGACTTTCACTCCATTGGGAGAGTCATATACTAGTCTATTCCACAGATTGAGATAGTTAGGTACGTTGAATCTGATCGAGGCTAAAATGCCGAATCCCCCTCCCAGAAATCTTGATCGCTCGGTGAGTTGTGAGTATTGTTCAGGGACCCCGGGTCATGATCATGACACAGAGAAATGCTGGAAATTGAAAACAGCTATTCAAGAGCTCATGGATACTAATCGGATTGAGGTCCAAGCCCCGGAGGCACTCAATAAAAACCAGAATCTGTTGTCGGCCAAGCATGAGATAAATATGATTGAGATTGTGCATAAGGGAGGGGAGCCTAAGAAGCCTTCGCAAACCGTCATGACGATTCGGGCTAGTGAAGCCAAGCCATTTGAAAAGTCAACAAGTGAGAAGTCTGTGATCAAGTTGAACGGGGCAAATAATGAACCATTTGTGGAGGTCAAGAAGGGGTCGTCAAGTGACATGGCAGGAAAATATGAAAGAGCAAAAGTGGTTGTGCCAGGAGTGACGAACAAGCCTGTGGTAATTGTGAAGGGTGCCCGCACAGATCCTGTCATTATCAAACCGGTAACTCAATTAACGATAGTCAATAGCAAGGCAGTCCCATGGAATTATGAACGACTGATAGTGACTTACAAGGGGAAAGAGGTTAAAGAAGAAGTGTGTGAGACCCATGGTTTGACTGGATCGGGGAGATGATTTGCCCCCGAAGAGTTGAGAAAAGCTAAGACTTCCAAAGATAACCCAGTGTTGGTGAAGAAAGCTGTGACCGAGGAAGAAGCAGAGGAATTTCTGAGAAAGATGAAAGTGCAGGACTATTCCATTGTGGAGCAGTTAAGGAAGACACCGGCTCAGATCTCGCTATTGTCATTATTGATCCATTCAGACGAGCACCGTCGGGCTTTGATGAAGATCTTGAACAAAGCCCACATTCCTGACAAAATCTCAGTAAACCACTTGGAAAAGTTAGCTAACAAGATATTTGAGGTAAACAGGGTCACTTTTTCTGATGATGAGTTGCCCGTGGAGGGTACTAAGCACTATAGAGCCATCTATCTAACGGTGAAATGTGAAGATTCTGTGGTTACTCGGGTACTGGTTGACAACGGCTCCAGTGCAAATATTTGCCCTGTTTCCACTATGAACAAGTTGAAGGTGGATGATGAAAGAATTCACAAGAACAATATCTGCGTTCGGGGATTCGACGGTGGAGGGAAAGATAGTCGGGGACATAGTGCTCGAGCTTACAATAGGGTCAATTGAATTTACTATGGAATTCCAGGTGCTCGATGTGGCTGTTTCTTACAATCTGTTGTTAGGTCGACCCTGGATTCAAGCCACCAAAGCGGTCCTGTCCACTCTGCATCAAATGGTTAAGTTTGAATGGGATAGACAGGAAATTGTTGTGCATGGAGAACACAGTTTGTGTGTTCCCAGTGATGTCGTTGTTACGTTCATAGAGTTTATCCGGTTTTTGACACGATATCGGTAGAGAAAATTCCTGAAGGGAAGTGCATGCTGACACCAAGGGTAGCAGCTGCATCAGTCACGGTAGTCTTTGAAATGTTGAAAAATGGTTTTTTACCGGGCAAGGATTTGGGTGCATCTCTACAAGGTATCGTACAGCCGGTTTCTCTTCCTAAAAACTTGGATACATTTGGTCTGGCGTTCAAGCTCACAGTCGCAGATGTGAGAAGAGCCAGAAAAATGAAACAGAGAGAATGGGCCCTTCCAAAGCCAGTCCCGCGTCTTTCCAGATCATTTGTCAGGCCTGGTACCAGAAAACACCCAGTGACGACGGTCCCCAGTTCGGTGGTTGATAAGGATGGAGATTTGATGGAAAAGTTCGAGAGGATATTCGACGAAGTGAACACGGTGGAAGCTGGAGAGGATTCTAGCAAGGTGGATGTGCAATTTGTTGGGCCTAGTGTAAAGACTAACAATTGGGAAGCTACTCCTCTCCCCACCATGAATGAGTTTTGGTAGTTTGCTTTGATTTTCTTTCAGTTTACCTAGATTATCCCAGGGTTGTAGTTCAGATTCTATGTTCCGTCTATTTGGATGTATAAGCCTTGTTATATCTAATTTTAATGAAATGCAATTTTCCTTTTTCTCCCTTCCTGATAGATTTATTTTTGTTTTTCTTTCAATCCTTGTACAGTTCTTTTTATGCTGGCTTCAATGATATGACATGCATGCGGAATCTCCGGCCCAATCTTAAAAGACAATCTAATTCTGAAATAGTAATTCAAGAAATAGATTGTGTTGTTGAATCAGAATATGACGAGGATGAAGCCTTTGAAGAGATTAGTAAAGAATTAAGTCATTTTGAAGAAAAACCCAAGCCTAACCTGAGTGATACAGAAGCAATCAATTTAGGGGACCAAGATAATGTCCGGGAAACTAAAATAAGTGTTCATCTTGAACCACAACTCAGAGAGGAGATAATTAAAACACTGTTCGAGTATAAAGATGTTTTTGCATGGTCCTATGACGACATGCCAGGTCTAAGCACTGGCTTGGTGGTTCATAAATTGCCCACTAATCTGGAATTCCCCCCGGTCAAGCAGAAGCTGAGGAAATTTAAGACTGATATGAGTGTGAAAATTAAGGAAAAGGTCACCAAACAGTTTGAGGCCAAAGTCATTCGGGTCACCCGGTATCCCACCTGGTTAGCAAATGTTGTGCATGTGCCGAAGAAGGATGGTAAGACCAGGGTGTGTGTTGATTATCAAGATCTCAACAAGGCAAGTCCCAAGGATAACTTCCCATTGCCGAACATCCATATATTGATCGATAATTGTGCCAAACATGAAATTGGTTCTTTTGTGGATTGTTATGCGGGTTACCACCAGATCTTAATGGATGAGGAGGACGCAGAAAAGACAACATTCATCACGCCATGGGGAATGCACTACTATCGGGTTATGTCATTTGGTTTGAAAAATGCTGGGGCAACCTACATGAGGGCAATGACGACCATATTCCACGACATGATACACAAGGAGATCGAGGTTTATGTGGATGATGTGATTGTAAAGTCTAGAAAGCAGTCTGATCATTTCCAAGATCTGAGAAAGTTCTTCCAAAGGCTTCGCAGGTACAATCTCAAGCTCAACCCTACAAAATGCGCATTCGGTGTCCCGTCTGGATAGTTGTTGGTATTCATAGTCAACCGCCGAGGTATTGAATTAGACCTGTCAAAGATCAAAGCTATCTCGGAGTTGCCACCCCCAAAGAACAAGACTGAGGTGATGAGTCTATTGGGGAGATTGAATTACATCAGCAGGTTTATTGCTCAACTCATGACAACTTGTGAGCCCATCTTCAAACTATTAAAGAAAGATGATGCGGTTAAGTGGACAGATGAATGTCAATAATCATTTGATAGGATAAAGGGGTACTTCTCAAATCCACCTGTGTTGGTCCCGCCAGAACCAGTGAGACCTTTGATTCTGTATTTGACGGTCTTGGATAATTCATTTGGATATGTGCTGGGACAACATGACATCACCGGCAGAAATGAGCAGGCCATATATTATCTCAGTAACAAATCCACATCTTACGAGGTTAAGTACACTTATCTTGAGAGGACGTGTTGCGCCCTAACTTGGGTAGCCCAGAAGCTAAAACATTATTTGTCATCTTACACTACTTACCTTATCTCTCGCTTGGATCCATTGAAGTATATCTTCTAGAAGCCTATGCCCAAGGGAAGACTCGCAAAGTGGCAGATTTTGCTCATAGAATTTGACATTGTCAACGTGACTCGGACTGTGATGAAAGCACAAGCATTGGCCGACCATTTGGCTGAGAACCCCGTGGATGAAGAATACGAACCTTTGAAGACTTATTTCCCTGATGAAGAGGTAATGCATATTGATGAGTTGGAACAGGTTGAAAGGCCAGGATGGAAACTTTTCTTTTATGGGGCTGCTAACATGAAAGGCGTTGGGATAGGAGCGGTACTTGTTTCTGAAACAGGGCATCATTACCCTGTTACGGCTCAGCTTCGGTTCTACTATACTAACAACATGGCTGAGTACGAGGCATGCATTTTGGGTTTGAGGATGGCTATGGATATGGGTGTCCAGGAAGTCTTAGTCTTGGGTGACTCGGACCTTCTGGTGCACCAGATTCAGGGAGAATAGGAAATATGGGATTTAAAACTCATACCATATCGACAATGTTTACATGATCTCTGTTAGCGATTCCAATCAATAGAGTTCAGGCATATTCCGAGGATTCACAATGAGGTCGATGATGCTTTGGCTACTCGGGCGTCAATGTTACATCACCCATATAAGGCTTATGTGGACCCTTTGCATATTCAAGTCCACGATCAGCATGCTTATTGTAATGTGGTGGAATAAGAGCTCGATGGGGAGCCTTGATTTCACGACATCAAGGCGTACATCAGGATGAGAGTGTATCCCGTACAACCCACAGGTGATCAAAAGAGAACAATTCGACGGTTGGCAAGTGGATTTTTCTTTAGTGGAGGAGTGTTGTACAAAAGAACTCCAGATCTTGGATTGCTGAGATGCATAGATGCTAGGCATGCCACAACTATTATGACTGAAGTACATTCTGGAGTTTGTGGACCGCACATAAGTGGGTATGTGCTGGCAAAGAAGATTCTCCAGGCAGGTTATTATTGGCTCACTGTGGAGCGAGATTGTATCAGTTTCTTGCGTAAATGTCATCAGTGCCAAGTGCATGAAGATTTGATTCATTCTCCACCAGCTGAATTACACACAATGTCTACACCGTGGCCTTTTGTTGCATGGGGCATGGATGTCATTGGGCCAATTGAGCCATCAGCATCGAACGGGCACAGGTTCGTTCTAGTGGCCATAGATTATTTCACCAAGTGGGTTGAGGTTAAAACATTCAAGTCTGTAACCAAGAAGGCGGTGGTTGATTTTGTGCACTCAAATATCATTTGTCGGTTCGGGGTACCGAAGGTAATCATCATAGATAACGGTGCTAATCTCAATAGTCATCTGATGAAACAGGTGTGTCAATAGTTTAAGATTACACATCGCAATTCCACCCCATACAGCCCCAAGGCGAATGGAGCAGTCGAGGAAGCCAACAAAAACATAAAGAAGATACTTCGAAAAATGGTGGAGGGTTCTGGGCAGTGGCATGAAAAGCTGCCGTTTGAATTGCTGGGTTATCTCACTACTATCCGTACTTCAGTAGGGGCGACTCCTTATTTGTTGGTGTATGGCACCGAAGCAGTGATACCCGCAGAAGTGAAAATTCCATCCCTTCGAATTGTCGCGGAGGTTGAGATCGATGATGATGAGTGGGTCAAAACCCGCTTGGAACAATTGAGTTTGATCGACGAGAAAAGATTGGCAGCAGTGTGTCACAACCAGTTGTATCAACAGAGAATGGCAAGAGCATACAATAAGAAGGTGCGTCCACGGAAGTTTGAAGTGGGTCAATTAGTATTGAAACGCGTTCTTCCACATCAGGTTGAAGCAAAAGGCAAGTTTTCCCCAAACTGGCAGGGGCTGTTCGTTGTAAGTAGAGTGTTGTCCAATGGTGCATTGTATTTGACAGATGTAGAAGACAAATGTGTAGAAATGGCTATCAACTCTGATGCAGTCAAGAGATACTATGTATGATTTTCTTTGTTTGATTGTACTTGTTTATATTTGGCATGTTTCGAATATTGAAATGACAAAGGCATTTTGTTCTTCCATCTAAACATTTCATCCTTTTTCACCCCCTTTGAGCCTTATTTATTTTCTTTCATACCCCTTTTTCGGAATCAGTAATAAATATCGGAAACACAACCGTAAAAGATAAGTAAAGGAAGGAGAGAAAAATAGAAAGAAAATAATGAAGAAAGAAAGAAAAGAATGGAAAAGGAAGAAAAGAATGAAAAGAAAAAAAAGAAGAAGAAAAACAACAAAAGAGATAAGAAAGCAAAAGAGAAAGCAAAGAAAGAGAAAAAGAAAAATCACAACAACAGAGCAATTCCTATGTCATGAACTACGTGCGACCTGATTCCTTTAAAGGTTACGTAGGCAGCCTCACGGTTCGGTCCCATCAAAGTAAAAATCCAAAAGTCCCCAAACAAGAAACTGGGGCAGAAGTTGTGGTTGTTATCAGAAATCTGATTCTGAAAGTTGTAATTTGGAACCCATTTGAATTGTTTTTAGCTTTTTATCCCCTTTCTTTCTAAACCCATCCAAAAGCTACATTACGGTCCAAAAAGACCTTCCGATCAGTCTTCGAGAAATGCCAAGTCAAGAAGGTAGAGGTGATTCATATCAGGGGCAACACTCTGGTCCAAATAGGAAAAAGAAATTAAAAATGAGAGAGTCTTATTGAAAACCCTCGCGGGCACCGTAAGGCGATGAGAGCTGAGAGAAATAAAAACGAGAGAGTCTTATCGGTGAAAACCCTCACGGGCACCATAAGGCGACGAGAGCTGAGAGAAATCAAAAAATGAGAGTCTTATTGGTGAAAACCCTCACGGGCACCGTAAGGCGAAAGTGAGTTGAGAGATGAACGAATGAGAGAGGTCTGCTGGTGAAAACCTTTCAAGGCACCGCAGGATGAACAAGGTCAGGATTTGGGTGAAGAAGTCAGGTTATGGAAATTTCGGAGCAACAAAGTATGGCAACGGAAAGTTGATTGGTTGGACAGATTGGGCCGATTAATCCAAACTACATGTCATGATCATTGGTGTTAGCTCCTCTACTCAGATAAGTCTCTTTTCTTTTCCTCTTCAGATAGTCTTCCAGTTTTGGATTTTCTTATCCTTAACTCTGAAAGTCATTGCATTTCATTTCTTTTGGGTTTATTTCTCTAAGATGTTCCCGATGCCAGTTCTATTTAAGCAAATAAGAAGGAATTTCAAAGCTCACTACCAGCTTCAAGATTGCAAACCATAGTGTGGCCAGAGCATGCCAAAGATAGCATGATGTAAAGTGGGGTAAAGTGCCACCAAGTGTTCCATCGGCAAAATGATTTGGTAATTTCATGGGAGATGTAGAGGTTCCGTTAAAGGGGTCATAGGTGTGAAATAACGGTTCAGGTATAGAACACTCGGGTCATTCAGGGTCATAGGGTTTTGAAAGTCAGTCGGAAAGTCAAGCGGTTCAGGGCCAGTTCGGGGAAGTCAGTCAAAACAAAACAATGCAGCGGAGAGACCTTTAGCAAGAATGGCATCAACTAACCACCACATTTTAAACAGACAAAATTTTTCTTTGATTAAAACAGGGGCAGGAAATTTTGGTTGTCTCGGAGAAACCCTCCGCGGAGAAAGGCAGTCACCAAACAGGTTTGATTTTTGATTTTCAGGACCCTCCTGAAAAATTGGACCTAGTTTAAAGTTCAGAAATAGCATAATCTAGCATAAATGTATCCCAAAGGAATATAAGTTAGCTTAAAAATTTGCATGTTCGAGATAGGATTCAATTAGGAGTTTCCAGGACCCTCTTGAATAATGGGACTTAGCTTTAAGATTTCGATTAGATAACAACATGTAGCGTAAAATCTGTTGTAGGGTAATATAATTCAGCCATGAAAGTTGTCACCCTTGATATAAAATTTAACCTTTGATTTTCAGTCCCTCCTGGATAATGAGTAGTTTAAATATCCTCTTAGATAGCACGATTTAGCAGAAGTCACACCTGTAGAAGATATAATGTAGATTTAAAATTGTCGTTTAATCAAGAGTTGTCAGGACCCCCCTGAATAATGGGACCTAGATTTCAAACTCTTAGTAATATTTGATGATACGATTTAGTTTTACCCTCACATTTGTACCCAGATATCCAAACTGGGGCAGAAATATTTCTTTGTTTTGTCTATATTGTTGAAGTCAGGAGCCCACCTGGAGAGCAGGGAATACATTTCAAGTTAGAAGTCAGGAGCCCGCCTGGAGAGCAGGGAATACATTTCAAGTAAGAAGTCAGGAGCCCGCATGGAGAGCAGGGAATACATTTCAAGTTAGAAGTCAGGAGCCCGCCTGGAGAGCAGGGAATACATTTCAAGTTAGAAGTCAGGAGCCCGCCTGGAGAGTAGGGAATACATTTCAAGTTAGAAGTCAGGAGCCCGCCTGGGGAGCAAGGAATACATTTCAAGATTAGAAGTCAGGAGCCCGCCTGGAGAGCAGGGAATACATTTCAAGTTAGAAGTCAGGAGCCCGCCTGGAAAGCAGGGAATATGTTTCAAGCCAGCAATCAGGAGCCCACCCGGAGAACAAGGGAGTACAATTCAAATTTTATCTTTCAAGTTCTTATTGGTAGTTGGTAATGTGATTCGTTTTACACTTACATATGTTCCCAGATACCCAAACTGGGGCAGAAAATTTCCTCTGTTTTTGTCATTTCGTTGAAGTCAGGAGCCCTCCTGGAGAGCAGGGAATACATTTCAAGTTAGAAGTCAGGAGCCCGCCTGGAAAGCAGGGAATACATTTCAAGTTAGAAGTCAGGAGCCCGCCTGGAGAGCAGGGAATACATTTCAAGTTCAACAATCAGGAGCCCTCCTGGAGAGCAGGGAATACATTCAAGTTCAGCAATCAAGTGTCCACTCGGAGAAAGGAAAAACATCTCAAAGTGTAGTTGGCAGTCAGGCATCCACCTGGAGAAGCGGAAAACATCTCAAATTACAATTCAAAGCGGCAACAAGGGGATTCCGCCGGGAGAGTACAAGTCAACAAGGCAACAAGAACCACAAGAGCAAGTCTGAAGTTACAGACAATTTTTTGTAATGAATAGATCATAGCATAGTCTAGCTTTTTTTATTTTATCATAGTGTAATAAGGGGATGCAGTAAGCAGTAGCAGCAGCAGCAACAAAAGTGAAATCATAGCTTCATGGTAGTCCCAGCTACCAAACATTCCCGAACTACACTGACCTGATTCGTTTTTAGCCAAGGATATGTAGGCAACCTCGGAAGCAGGGTGCGGTCAAATCTTTCAAAAATGCTTTCCACAGAGCATTCAAACGGGAAAAAATTGCTCGTATCCGCTCACTTTATCTTTGCACGAAAACTCTTCGTGTTTCCGAGAAAAGATGGGTAGCTGTGAGCACGTGATTTTTGCCATATATGAATTACTCCCATAAATTCAAAATAAAATAACTTCTTTCATTATTTGCAATTCTTGTGGATTTCGTGGCATTTCCTGATAATTGGCTGCATTTGTATGTGCATGTTTATTTTATTTAATTCATGAAAATACTCTGCATTTGCATTTAGGATTTAATTTTGCATTAATTAAGTGATTTAGTTGTTTTATAAAAATGGAAAAATCACAAAAATAGTTTATCTTGCATTCTTTAGTTTTAGTTTTGAATTTTGGTGGTTTTTCTTTAACTTGGTATTTAATTAGTTGTGGTAATTATTATTTATAGCTAGTCAAATTAATTGGATAGGATAATTTGATTAGGAATTAATTTAGATTTATTTTAAAAGAAGTTAGAAAAAAAAAAGAAATGAAAAGAAAAGGAAAAGAAGAAAGAGGATTGGAATTTTGGGCTAAGTAATTAATCTTTCCAGGCCCAATGTAAAACCCATCCAAACTTATCCCAATCCAGCCCAAACCCGCCCCATTACTCGGTTCCCTCTCCCCCTTAAACCAAAACGTCATCGTTTAGTCAGGATAGATCTTAGCTGTCGAGGTTAACCGATCTAATGGCTCAGAAGTGGAAGACACCTGGTATATAAATGTCCAAACAGCCCCCCCTACCCCTCACTCGTCTTCCTCACCCCTCAGAAACTTCAAACCCTAATAGCCCGCCGCCCTGAAATCCCACCACCATCCGGTGGCGGCGCCGGCTCCAATCCTCACCAAAGTTACACCCCGGTACCTCCACGACCCCCTCTTCCCAAATCCTGGGTCAGTTTCCCTCGAATGTTGCCCGATCTTCTCGAATTTTAAATCACAGAATAAACCCTAACGCCGCCTTTCAACTCAACAAGTTTTCCGGTGGCGCTACCGTCAATCCCTCCCAAATCAACACCCTTGGACCCTCCCACTCCCCTCCGTCTAAATATCAACATGGTTTTCCTCGAATCAGTCCAAATCTCCTCGAATCTGGAATCAAAATCTGGGACTTTAACTCCCTCTTCACCTCTGTCTCGTCCATTGAGGTCTGGTGTGTTTGTTCCCCAAGCTTGAAGACTTTTTGGACTAGAAACAAGTGTTAAGTGGGTTGTTCTCATAAGAAAGACCCAAATAACACTTATTTCGGGTCCAAGTTGAAACGGCCGGTTAGTCCATGCAAATTCACCATTTGTTTTTTGTTCAGGTATTTTGTACCCTTATTGCTTACTCTGCAATTTCCTTTAATGCTTCATTTGTTTCTTCTCTCTCTCGGATTTTTCCATTAATTTTGTTCTTAGTCCATTTTTCTTCTTTTATTAGTTAGAGTTTGGTTTAGTGTTTGTTTATTTTCCATTTTTGTTTGCGGAATCCTTTATTTGCTGTTTAGTTAAAATTTTAGTTTTGGACGCCAAGGCAATTCAGGTTTGCCAAATTGTTTTGGTAAGGGATGGGTTTGTTGATGGGACTTGAAAGTTCAGAGGCCCAAAGAAGAAGGGTTAGCCCAATTGGCAAGCCAGGGTTTGGGTCCTGGGTCAACTTCACCTGGATTGGATTTAAGGGTAATTTCAGGGTCTGTGGAGGGTAGTTTGGGCAGTCTAGGCTTGGGAATATCTTTGTAACTACCTGGGGAAGCTTCTAGGAAGCTGGGGAGGGGATTTGTTTGCAATACTGATTCTTAACTAAGGACATTTTAGCTAAAACAAAAATTAGAAAAGGGGCTGAAGTGCAAAAATTGACTCCTTGAGTCTGCCCTAGTAGCTTGCCTATAAAGGCATCCAAAACTTGCCTTTCAAGGGAGGGAGATAAAAAAAAGAAAGAGATTGACAAGTTGAAAAATTCAGAAAACAAATACGGCTAAGAATTTCACTGAAAGTCACTGTTTCATCGAGTTCTTTTAAGTTTCGAATTCCTGAAATGATATCTGATCTTTCTGGGGCTGAAATGGTTTGATTTGGGTGGTTTAAGAGTTTGGTTGAAGTTTTGGTCAATTTTTGTTAACTGTTGCACATCATTTTCTGGGTTTGAGCTGGTTTCTGCTGGGACTGATATCTGCTACTGTTCTGTTGATGCTCAACCACTGATCATTATTTCTTTTGTTTCCTTTCAATCTCCAGGTATCCCTTGGAACTATAACAACATGTGAAATATGAATCTGCCCTTTGAATATGAAGTACTTCGGATACAAGTTGAAACTGAAGTTTATTGCTTCTATTTCTTCCACTTCTATGTAATTATATATATGTAAATCATATATTATGTATGTTAGTCCAGCCCTTCCTCATATTGCTAAAGTCTAGAAAAGTGAATACATGCTTGCTCGTTGGATTGATTCTAAGGGGATTTGAGTATGAGGTTTGGAATTCAAATGAATTGAAGTGATAAACATATAGGTTACAAAGTTATCGAAATGGTTATTTAGACATACAGGCGTCATGAGACCACTGTAATAGAAGTTCAAGCTCAAACATGTGATTTGTACTAGCCTGTTCATCTGTTAATAGTTAGCTACTATCGAACATGTAAGGGGTTTGTCTATTATTGAACATCTTAGTAGTCTGAATTATTCTATCCTTTAGAATTGTATAATTGGTAATGTTGTTTCTTCCTTTCTGCAAATTTGTTTTGAGGTTGGCTATTGAACCAGCCCAATTTGGTTTGTTCTAGTTTAGGTTGGTGTGAGGTTTTAGTATTTTAATTGAGAATTTTAAACTCAGTTTAGTGTCTTGTTTAACTGTATCAGGTTGTTTAAATTGCAATAGTGTTAGACATTTTGGTTGATGCCATACATGTCCATGTTGTCAATTTGGGGATTAATGTGGGCATACAATAGGCAGCCCATCGAAATAGGCCTCTTGGGCCTGTTCTGCTACATTACCATCTCTCTTGATGGACTCCTAAGCCCCCTCATGTATTGCCTATCTAACCAGGCCTGGCCAGTTTGAGGCTACAAGGCCCGATGCTGACCTAGGTCTCATTAAAACAATCAAACGGTCAGTTAATTTGCCTACCCATTAAGCATTAAGTTTAGAGAACATTAGCTTAAAATAAAGGATGTAGATTCCCCTAGTCATCTAATTAATGATTTAGCCCTTTCGTTATCAAAATCTAGGCGTGCCATTCAACAAATTTCCATGGCCCTCGCCAAGTAAAATGCGTAGTTGCTTTAGGCGCGTATTTTAATAATATTACCCTCCTAAACTCGGGTGTGCATTTCATGTGACCCAAATCAAAATCTTAAAACGTTGATTAAAATGTGTTTAGGATTGCGGGTGCATTTCATGTGGCGCGATCCAAAGGAACATTTTAAATGACGTTTAATCTTATTTAAAAATTAATTGAAAGCGGTCAAAAGTTAAAATCTGCACATAGGTTCATAATTGTTTAAAATCAGATAATTAAGTCGAATCTAACAGTTGAGCGATCGTGCTAGAACCACGGAACTCGGGAATGCCTAACACCTTCTCCCGTGTTAACAGAATTCCTTACCCATATTTCTGGTTCGCAGACTGTCAAGCAGAGTCAATTTTTCCTCGATTCGGGATTTAAAACCGGTGACTTAGGACACCATAAATCTCCCAAGTGGCGACTCTGAATCTTTAAATAAATTAATCCCGTTTCGATTGTCACTTTAAGTTGGAAAAAACTCCCTTATATACATCTCTTCGGGGGTGTAGGTAAAAAGGAGGTATGACAATTGTATTGTTGTCTCACCAATAGTAGGCTTGAGGAAGCAGTAAAATCATGGTAAATACAACCCGTTTTATTTTAGATCGAGTTATCATTAAGATACGTGATATATTAGAGCAATCTAAGTTGTACATGTATTTCTTTGTTATAGGGTTGGAACGCTAGTTGTCATAAGCTTGTTTTTGATTTGCAATGACGACTTGAGGTATGTTAAAGCTACCCCTTTTTTTGGAATAATCCATATGATACAAACAAAAATAGCAAACATGAAACTTTCACAAAGGACTCTATTCTTATAAGTACTAGGGGTGCCTATGTTCTTGATTCCCCATGTGTCCTATTATTATATCATCTATTCATGGGTCTCAGAAAATACATAACTTGATAAAGTTTATTCCATGATATTAATCGAAGACATGTTGATCTTATGACATCCCGAGAGATCTTATTGACATACTTCTTATGCATTGTATTCATTTATACATGTACATTGACCCATGACCGGATGAAGTTATATAAGCGTATATTATATGTATATGTGATATGGGGCGTTATATATGCACCACCACATGATCAGTTAGTATACATTGATGATTTCTACCACGGAGGCTGAGATGATATGGTGAGATGCCCTCAGAGGCTTGATGGTGTTATGTAAGCATATACCTATGTTTGATATGATATTATACGCATATGCATGACATTATACATGTCATGATTCACAGCGCTATTCAAACTTACAAGTTGAGTTCCTTACTCAATGTTTCTTTCATGTTTTTTTTATATTACTTCCATGCCTTACATACTCGGTACTATATTTGTTCTGACATCCCTTTTACCTGGGGTCATTGCATTTCATGCCTACAGGTCCCAATAGATAGGTTGAAAATCGTCCTTGTAGTCTATCAGCTCATTGGAAGGTGTTGGTGCACTTCATTTGCTCCGAAGTTGCTTATTTGGTCAGTATGATTTGGACATGTATTGATTGATATGGCGGGGCCCTGTCCCGACCTTTGTGATGTTTATGTACTCTTAGATTCTTGTAGAGAGATATCATGTATATGGATACTAGTATTTCCTTGGAGACCAATGTTTTGAGTGTAGAAATGATCATGTCGGCTTTATAGGCCCGTATGTTACATGTATAAGCTTATATATTATGTTGGGTCATCATATGTCTAGTATTCCCTTATATTGTATTCTAGTTATATCATGACGGCCCTTTTAGCCCATTTACCCATAATAATACGATAAGAAAGACATGTTATGTTGGTACTCAATTGAGTAAGGTACCGGGTTCCCGTAGTGGCCCTTCAGTTTGGGTCGTGACAAAAGTGGTATTTTAGAGTCTATAGTCAAGTGAAGGAAAAGACGAGGCGAGGCATTGAGTCAATTAAAGAGTATAGGCCAAAGGTCATATTCTCGTTTTGATAAATGAGTTGGTGACTCTAACGTGATTACCAGAAGGCTAAGTTAGACCCCCTGTAGTAACAGAAATTAGTATGGTCTAGTAAACAAGATAAAATCGAACATGAATTAGGGACTAGATGATTTGATAATAGTCGACATCGTGATAATTTTAGAGATCGTGTTCCGACAATAATAGAATGGACAACAAAAGAATAACCTTTAAAGTTCACTCAGGAAGACGCTTCTCTAAAGCAAGCACTGTGAGTAGAGTTAAGCTTAAGGGACTAAGTGTGCCAGTTACACTAGGTGTCACCCTTGTGCGTAAGAAATTTAGTTATCCTTGGTACAAAAGGGTTACCGTAAGGTGAGTAAGGGTCATTACTGATGTGAAAAGATGTCAAAGATGAAGTGGTAAAACATCTATAGGTAGATCGTTTTAGCACTAAATCTTAGTACTCCCCTAAATGGGGGAGAAGATAGTGGGATGTATTATTAAGTCGGAGTTAAGTGGTTCAAGTAACTATAGACTGGTAAAGGAAAATGTAGTAAAAAGGCAAAAAGGATAAGGTTACATTTACTTAGATCTTACAGATATGTCGCGACTCCAAAACATTATGCAAGCACGATGTCGGGGAGAGGCAGTAAGAGTTCTTGGCTAGGATATTATTGATAAATAAGTGTGAATGGACACTTGATAGATAAGGAGCCAGTGCGAGGGGTAAGTTAAGACAAAGGGGATAACCCAAGAGAGATTACACAGAATATAGATATGAGAATGGACCAACGAGTAGTTTAGTAGTTAATTAAGGAAAAGCCTAGTTATGGCTAAACAAGAGGGTACAAACAAATTAGCAGATTATGCAAGATAAACATAGTGAACCCTAACATAGTGAATTCAGTCTCGTAGATATGATATCGTAATCCTTGAGAAATATTCAGATGTGAGTTAGGGTAGTTAAAGGTACTGTATAAGTATTACGAAAATAAACGACGGTGCCATTGGGAAGACAGTCAAAACTTTCAGTTCAGAAGCAACCCTACAAGCACAAGGGCGTGGAGGTTAGTAACTAAGGATAACTGTAAGTGAGTAAGAACATCAAAAATATTTTGGGTATACGATATAATAAGCTAGTAGCTTCACAGGAGTCAAATGGTCTCCCTTAAGTATTATAAAGAAAGGCTACCTGAGAAAATAAGGAAGAAGGCTTCAACCTAAGTATAGTAACTTGAAGAAGAAATTATCTTGTAATAACAACCTCACCACAACATTGTATGCTCTCCATAAGAAAGTGGCATCTATCATGACTAATAATGGGAATTCAAAAGTAATATTTGAGATCATACGAGTTACAGGGAATTCCAGTATTCAGGGGCAATATGATAAGCCAAATATCCATGCAGCAAGTGGCAGAACGGCTAGGAAAAGTAATTGCTTATTTTTAAAGGTAACTAAGAAGGCACGAAAGGAAATCTATGGTGCTAGTAACTTAAAGGAAGGTTGCGAGTAGTATGAATAGATATGTGTAGGTCTCAAGCTAAAATATTGTAGAGAAACAAGGTTTTAGGTAGATAGGAGTAAGGATAAGAAAAGACAGTGAGAAGGTGACAAGAATATGTAAGTCCTCGGGATTAAGCTCATCAAAACAAGAGAGCTTATAGTTGCCGTAAGTTATAGAAAGCTCATTATAGCTTGAATTAACTCAAAAAGAGTCTAAGACTAGAAGCATTTAGAAGAGATGGAATGTTGGCCTGCTAGTAGAATAAAGGTAAAATTATGATAGATAAGAGGATGGCATTTATGCCTTTGATTGAGTAATGATTTAAAGAAAAAGGATTTCATGAATTGCACAATATTAGACTACCCCCATATGATGAAACAAGTTAGGATACTATGAAATACGGTTATTGATGTATAGTATCGTCCCTAGGTGGATAAGGCAACTCACTTCAAACGTTCCCCGATACGACGTGAGCCTTAGTGACAATGTATTATGTAAGAGGTTTCAAGTTATCAGTAGTATATTATGGATCAACATTAAGGTGAATCAATAATAGACGGATAAAAGTTATATAGTATGAGATGAGATTAGGCCATCATTCTTAAGATGAACAGTAATTAAGAACTAAAAGACTTATATTTATACAAATATGATAAGCAGCGAGAGAGTAACCTGGAGTTGGATAGAAGACCTCGATAATTATAAATCAAAGTAAATGTACTGTATATTATAACCCACCTAGATGTAGTAAATCCATAAGCATAGATAACAGAGTCTATGAAACAAGATATATCAATAGTCGTAAGTTTGAAAAAGTAGCGAGCGAAGAACTTCAGTGTACCTATAGATGCCCAGAGAGACAGCTTGTCATAGTTCTGTATGCGAGACCTAGATATTGGCTAAAATCCTGAGGAAAAAGGAGGGAAGATTCACATAGGCACTTACAAGGTCAGAGTCGTACAGGCTGATAGAAGGTAGTAACAATTACGAGATTGGAAGAATTCAGACAACAAGTCAGGGTGTGAGAAAGAGGACTAAAGGGGGGGAATGTCCTGGCCTTGGGATTTATTCATAGAACAATTGCCTAGATGGCAAGGACAATATTAAAACATTAGTAAGAGCTATGGGTTATAGATTGATAAGCGCGTCAGTTAACATTCGAGGACGAATGTTCCAAAGGGGGAATGATGTTACACCTATATCTTCGTACGTGAGAGTATTTGTGAGTCAATTGATTCAATCTCAGAAATGAGATCATCTAGGAAAGTACATAAAGTAATTTGGTCATATTACCTTGGAGTTTACAAATATTTAAGATCATGGATAACAAGTACCAATAGGGTTGAAAGGCTAAGAAGCTAAACAAATTGAAGAAAATAAGTTTCGCCAAATGTCGACAAGTTGGGAATGTTATAGCATGTACGTTTAGGGTGAGACTAGGGAGCTTAACATGATAAGGAGTTTATGTTATGAGTTTTTTTTTTATTCACATGATAGTTGTGAGCACGTGATTTTTGCCCTATATGAATTACTCCCACAAATTCAAAACAAAATAATGTTTCCATTGTTTGCTATTTCGTAGAGTTTTCGTAGCATTTCTGTTAATTGTTTACATTTTTCTGTGCATGTTAATTTTGAAAAATACAAAATATGTTGCATTTGAATTCAGGATTTAAGTCTACATTTTAGGATTAATTAACAAATTACTTGTTTTATAAAAAAGGGGAAAATTACAAAAACTAATTCATTCTGCACATTCTAATTTTGGTTTTTGATTTTGGATAGTTGTCCTTTAAATTTGGTTCTTAATTAATTGTGATAATTATTATTTACGATTCATTAGTATTTTGTATAGGCTAATTTAGTTTTATGAATTAATTAAGGATTTTATTTTAATTTGAAAAAAAAGAGATTTGAATTTGAAAAAAAAGAAGAAAGAAAGAAAAACAAAAAAAAAGAAGAATTGGAGGGGATTTGATTTTGGGCCGTGTTTATTGAAATTCCCCAGCCCAACTCGTAAATTCACCTTAAACCCGTCCAAACCCAGCCCATTCCAACCCTGACCCGGTCCGATTTCCCCCCATTTATCCAAACGACCCTATTTTAATGACCCTGAGATCTGGGCCGTTGATTGCATTTGATATAACAGTCTAGAAGTGGGTTCTGATTAGTATATAACTGTCCAAACGCTACCCCCCCCCCTTTTGCCCCGCCCTAAACCACCGCCTGCTGCCCGCCGAAAATCGCCTACGACGGTGGCCGGCGTCGAAACACTACCAAATTTACACCCCTGATTTCTCTCCACCTCCCCATTCCAAATCTCCAAAACCCCTCCCTCAAATCTTACTAGAACTCTTCGAATCTTGAATCGAAGGGGACGACCAAAACCCTAACACCTCCAATCACCCTCAAAATAACACCCCATGACCACCAAGCCCCCCCATTCCAAATCCCTGATTGGTTTCCATCGAATCCTAGCCCAGTTCGTCAAATCTCGGATCCAAGACTCAGTCCCAGAACTTTAATCTCACTCACTTTGCTAGGTTCAAGCTTCTGGGCCGATACTGGCTCGAAGTTTATGCCATGTCGACTTTTCTCCTCGAGAATGAGTGACTGGCATGGACTTTGATTCATTTCGAATCCCATCGGCCTCATGCAAGACCCAAAACCAGCAATTCTATTCGAGAGATGTCTGCCTCCGATTAGTCAGTATGTATTTTTCTTCTTCTGTGTCGTTTTTCTTTCTTTTAAGAACTCGTTTGGATTAGGTCATTAGGAATAATTGGGGGCAATACTGTTAAGTCGTTTGTTTGTTTGTCTTGTTTAGCTCATTCGTTTGGTACATAAATTATTGCTAGGTTAATTAAGTTTGTTTTTCTGTTTTGCTTGAATCATTTGAGTTCTTTGAATTCAATCATTTTCCTTCCTTGTTTCATTTTCCTTTCTTTCTTTTTGGGCCCAAAACAGCCTTGTTCATTTGAGCCTTAGTGCTTGGTGATTAATGGCCTGAAGTTTGTGAACTTGGACTATAGTATTCAGGCCCATAGTTTAGATGGGGTTATGTTTTAAATTGACCCATAATTTGAAGGGTAAATAACATAGGTTTAAGGGGTAAATTGGGGAATATATGTAGGGGAATCTTATATAACTGAACTAGGAAGCTTCCTAGAAGCTGGGGTGGGGGCTTTTGAAATTCTGAGGTTTACACTAGGGATTTGTAAGCTAAAATAAAAATTTTAGAAGGTTTTAAGTGTAATTTTGAACTCTTTGGGGCTGCCCTAGTAGCTTGCCTATAAAGGCATTGTTACATAGAGCTCAAGTCAGAGTTTTAAGAGCTAAAAATCAGAAAGACACCAGACGACTAAAATTTAGGGAAGAAAATACTATTCCATTGGAATTATGCCCTAAATTTTAAGTTGTTCTTGGATTACAAAACAATTCTGAAGCATTTTGAGTGAAAATGGCTTGATCTTGTGCTGGAAAAGCTCCGGGGTTCAGTTTTGTTTGATGTTTTCACAGTTCCATTGATCTTTTGTTTGGGTTTATGAAAGTTTTCAAAGTTTTGAAGCATTTTTGGTTCACCTGAGGTTGAGTGTGAATTGATTTGGATTTGGAACTAATTCTGTGGTTTCATCACTGAATCTGGGCTATTTTGTTGCTGTTGTCAATTTCTGTTGAAGTACAAACTGCTGATCCTTCTTTATTTACTTGTTCCTTTCATTTCAGGTACTCATCTCACCTTTCAATGTATGAAAATGGATGAATATGAAGATTGGTTCACTCGAATAGAGATTTATACTAATGTAGTTGTTATTCAATGTTTTTGCACCTGCAAAATTGTTTACCTTAGCTTAATTTTCTAATACTCCATTCTATTCGTTCTGAATATGGAAAGTTGTAGTAATATCAGCGTGGTAGTTCACTGTGAGGGTATCAAATGTGCATGAAAGGGCTGGTTATGTAGGCCAGCTTTAGTATTAGGGTTGTTGAAAGAAGTATGTTTAAAGTTAAGCTATCAATGTGACTATGTAGTTAAGTGTTTCAGTGGTTAATTTCTTAGGATTTGTTAAATTTTGCTTCCCTGTTTAGTATCTAAGGGTAGCTTGAGTTTTGCGTTGTTTAAAGCTGCATATTATTCAGTAGTAAATTGAGTTTTAATTTTGTGTTTAAAAGGATTTGTGGATCAGCATATTTGCCTTTTTAGATTGATTCCTTTAAGGGCTCGACTCTGGGCCTTCGCCTCTCAGTTGCAATATCCTTGAATTCGGCCTACTTTCGAGGTTTGGCCCAAACCATTAAAAATAGACAATTCCTTGGCCGTGGTGTATTGGGCCATCGATTTTGGCCCGATCGTGTTAGTTTCCTTTTGCTCAAATTGCGTGGTTGTCGTGCTGGGCTTCACCTGGAGCCCAGTTTCTTCACGTATTGGGCTTGTATCAAGGGTTGCTCAAACCAGGCTTCGTCAATTGGGCCAGATAATCGCTGTGCTGGGTTGGTCTTTTGATTTAGCTTTAGCGAAATAAATCACCAGTTAAAGGAAGTACCAATAACATAAAAAGTTACGGCCCTCTGAATGTAGTTGAACAAATCCCTTTTAATTTAGAATTTAGGTGTTCCATGCCAAGCCAAAATGACAATTGCGTGGCCTTCCCTTAATTATTCCTTTTAAAATACTTAGAATCTGAGGTGTGCCATTTAACAAATTTCCATGGCCCTCGCAAACCTGAAGATGTGTAGTCACTTTAAGCGCGCATTTTAATAATATTACCTTCCTAAACTCGGGTGTGCATTTCATGTGACCCAAATCAAATCTTAAAACATTGAATAAAATATGTTTAGGATGCAGGTGCATTTCATGTGGCACGATCCAAAGACGTGTTTTAAATGGCGTTCAATCTTTAAAAATTAATTAAAAGCGGTCGAAAGTTAAAATTTCCACATAGGTTCATAATTGTTTAAAATCAGATAATTAAGCCAAATATAACAGTTGAGAGACCGTGCTAGAACCACGGAACTCGGGAATGCCTAAAACCTTCTCCAGGGTTAACAGAATTCCCTACCCGAATTTCCGGTTCGCGGACTGTATTGCAGAGTCAATCTTTTCCTCGATTCGGGATTCAACCGGTGACTTGGGACACCATAAATATCCCAAGTGGAGACTCTAAATCTTTTAACAATAAATCCCATTTCGATTGTCCTTTAATTAGAAAAACGCCTTTATACCCTCCCGGGGTGTAGGAAAAAAGGAGGTGTGATAGCTCTAGCGACTCTGCTAGGGATCGAACCCAGAATCTTTGGTTCAGGGTTCAGAATTCAAGCATAGAATAATTGTTATTATTTTGGCTTTATTTATCTGATTTTATCACATGTTTGAGCCTAATGTGCTAATTGTTTCTTTTACCGCTTTGATATTATCTGAACTGTATATATAAACTGTTGTGAAATCCCTCTTCTCTCTGAGTCTTCTATATCATGAAGAAGTGTGCAATTCGTGTGACTTCTTTTCTGTTAGAGTCATATTCCAAATTTAGAATGAGGTTCGGACAAGTTGCAAAGCTGGCGAAGCTTCTGTATTCCCGATACGCTGCCCCCCTGCTCGAGCTGTCCGCTCGGGTAAGCCAAGTCTAGAACAAATAAACCCAGGTTTTTAACCTAGTATAACAATACCTCATGTCGGATTCCTAGTAGGAACGTTTGTTTGCATCATGTGCATTTTGACTTTGGAGACTCAACACAGGGTTTGGGTCTGTCTAGGACAGGTGCACTCGAAATAAAAAGACTATCCTGATGCATCTTATTTGCTACTTGTGCATTTATTTGCTTCAGACTTGCATGCTGACCGACTTTTGAATAAAAGAGAGAGAATTTGGAAAAGAAAATAGCAGTGTGAGGTAATTACCTGCGGTGAAAACCAATGTCCCTAAAGTATACTGAAACTCTACCAAAATTTTGAAAAAAAGAGGGGAATTTTGTGGATTTTAAAGAAAAATAGAAAAATATCTTTGTGTTTTTGGGAAAAGAAAAAGAAGTTGGGTTTATTTTCTTAAAAAAAAATTCCCGAACTATGCCAGTTTGATTCTCACAGGGTGTGAGATACGTAGGCAACCCCCATCGGGTCCAACTTCTTTTTTGCAAAAATAACACAAAAGAAAAATAAATTTACTTTAATTTGAAAATAATTAGGGTGATGCCATTCTTGTCAGAAATAGCCAAATGTCCCTAAAAGGGCACCGGAAGGCTGTTTTTGAAAGAACAACCACTTTTAGTCACTTTTAAAGGTTTTGGCTAGTTAGCCAACACAGCCTTAAAATCTTCATTTTCGAAGTGCTGAAAGGCCATATTGACAAAGCCGGATATTTGTGTGAAAATTTTGGAAAAAAGATGGTCATTTTTCTTGAGTCAAAATGAGTCATAGTTTCCTTTTAATTAAAATCACCTTAATAAATATGCAGGATGAGCACAATTCAAAATGAACCTTTCTCAGTCCGTGAAAAGATCCCTTTGGAGCTACATATGTGGTGGCATGATTTGGGGGAAGATAGCATAAAGGCTGTGACAAAAGCATTGGGTGGTCTTATCGGGCTCTTGAAGGTTAAGCCAAGAAAAGACGTGATTGAGGCCTTGATACCATTCTGGGACCCAGCGCATAATGTATTTTACTTTGTTGATTTCGAGTTAACTCCTACACTAGAAGAGATAGCAGGCTATGCCGGTTTCGAAGGGAATCTTAGAAGTCAATACCCGGTGGCGTCGAGAACAGTAACCCCTCATAAATTTTTGGACTTATTGAGCATTAGTCGTGACATCCGAAACGGAAATTTGGCCAAAGGATTTTGTACCTTCTACTTTCTGTATCGACGTTACGGGAATCCCCGTGGCTTCGAAACGCCAGATACCGGTCTTACTCACGCGGGAAACCAAGACAAGTGGTAATCTCAGAGAGGATTAGCTTTCATAGCAGCGTTCCTGGGTATTTTGGTTTGCCCTAGAAAAGACGGGAACATAGAGTTGGGACTTGTAGGGATAGTCGATTTTATGATGAAAAAGGCAAATGGGACTATAATGCCGCTGATCTTGGCGGAAATTTACGGAGCTCTGACCCATTGTCGAGAAGGAGGGAAGTTCTTTTAAGGGTGCAATATGCTGCTACAACTATGGATGGAGGAACACCTTTGCCACCGTCCCGGATACTTGAATTGTGGTATGACTGGCTTTGAATGCATCGAAAAACATGAAAAGCGGGTAAAGGTTTATAAGTTATCGGATGGTACGGAAGCATGGAATGCCCATTTGAGATCTCTGACTGCAAACAAGATCAAATGGTCGATCGGGTGGCTCTTGATCAGTGAAGTAATATATATGTCGGCTGAGGCATGTTTTTTGCTGTTGATGGGTCTTCAGAGTTTTCAGCCTTATGCTCCGCACAGAGTCCTATGTCAGTTAGGCCGATACTAGACCATCCAACACGATGAAGATTTGAGTCGGCAGGTCATTGAGTTAGAGCCAAAATCTGCCTTCCCAAAAGAAAGAGTGCGCCGGATTTGGCATCAGTGCAGATTCTTAGGGCCTAATACTCAAGTACGAGATCTATCCAGAGGCGAGGTAGAGCCTAGTTATACTGCTTGGTATGGCAAAAGGTCCCGGCCCAAAAGGCCTGCAAAAAGACCCCATGTCCAATAGTTCACTGACGGAGCATAAGTGCAATGGGACCGGTTGGCCAAAGAAAACGAGTATAGGGCTACCATAAGCAAATTGGAAAAACAAGTCAGGGACCTTCAGTTTGAAAATAGCTTGCAAGTCGCGGCCGACGAAGGGGAAAAGAAAAAGCTAGCCATAGAAAATGAGGCCTTTCGAGCCTAGATTCAGAAAATGAAAATAGCGGCAGAAAACCTAGCCCGAGGTGCCAAAGATGAGAAACTCATAGCTAACTTAAGGCAGAAAGTGAGTGACTATAGTTTTGATTTGAACAAAGCAGAAAATCAACTAGCCAAGGCTCGAATACAGTTGGCTAAAAATGCAGATGAATGAGCACGCCTGGTTAAGCAGTTGAAAGAAAAGTACGACGATGAGGTCGCGGGATTAAGAAAAGGGTCATTGCCACAGAAAACAAAATGATCAAACATGCGAAAGACTTCAAGGTTGAAAGAGAACATTGTTATACAGTATTGGCACGATTAGAAATAGATTTGCAACAACTTCAAGAGCAGAATCATGTGGCCGAGCAAACTTTGGAAGCCAGGGCCCAGTAGATCGGGCGTTTGTTACAAGAAAAAGGTGTCATAAGAGAGAGAATTAGAAACATTGCCGATTACATTGTTATGAAGTGCCAAGTCTATGAGGATATGACTCGCACTACCTTCTTCGCGGTAGTGATGACATTCGTTAAGCAGATAATGAGTGACTTGGACCGACTTCAAAGGGATCTTGCATATAGGCCTGCGGCGAGACCGAATGATGTCCCGCGGGCACCAGGAGCATTGATGTATTCATGATTTCTCATTTGAGTCTGTATTTCCTTTTCTGTTAGAGTCTGTCAGTTGTGTTGAGTTTGTATTTTCTTTTGCTGGAGTCTGTCAATTGTGTTCAAGTCTGTATTTTCTTTTGTTGGAGTGTGATAGTTTATTTTTGGAGTCTGTATTTCGTCTCTTCATCCGCGTCTGTTAGTTTCTCTCGGAGTCTGTTAGTTTGGAGTCTTTGTAATCAAAGTTTTTGCTTTTTATGAAAATTGAAAATCCCAAAAATGTGTTATTTCACACTTATGTCCCAGAACTACGCTCGGTCTGATTCATGCGGGGTCATGATACATAGGCAATCTCCATAGGATTCGACCATAACCAAAGAAAAAGAGAGAGAAAAACAAGAGAGAAAAAGAAAAGAAAAGAGAGAAAATAAGAGAAAAGAAACAATGGCAAAACAATAGGGAAATGAAAAAAGAAGTGCAAAGGCCAGAATGAAAAGAAAGAGAAAAGGAAGGAAAGTTGTAAGTGGAAAAACCGGGATGACGCAAGCAGCCGATCAAATGCATGGTAGAAACGGTTAACTACTTAGGTGCATTTATTCCCCAAATGTGTGGTTACAAATTTGTTAAAGCCCTAACCACTAACAAGGTTGTTGTTGATGTATTGAGTCCAGGCAGGTGGTTAGTTGATCGGCATTCTGGCAACTCACTCATACAATACCCGATCAAAAGACAAGCTGAACATGGCCAACCAAGAATTGGAGGCAAGTATTGTTGACCCGTCAAAAGAGGTGGATGAACTGGATGTTAATGCAATGAAGGAAGATATGTATAAGTTAAAGCAGCAGATGGCTGAAATGTACCAAGCCTGGGCAAAGGGGCATCCACCACCGGTTTATCCCGCCAACCCTGCTTATATCCCACCATCGGCCCAACCTCAGGAGCCTCCCACTGTGAACTTATCTCCAGCCTTTCCCCTCTACCAACAATGCTATGCCACCACTTTCCATACTTCTTAAGCTCCACCACCCAAACAAGTCCCATACCCTCCTCCACCAATCACTCCTATTTTTATGGCACCTCTACCCGCTGCATTACACTAATCTTCCAGTGAACCTCTATTCCAGACTCATGACAACCACTATTACCCCCTGAACCCACCTTCAAAATCCCAGAACCATGTTCTACACCCTTCATCTTGATCTCCCGGCAGAGACCGAGAAGCCACCCAAAAATCTCGAGCATGAAGAGATGGTCAGAAAGGTCAAAAGCATAGAACAACCGTTCGGAGATATGAGGGGGTTGGGAGGTCAAGTAAGTGTGGAATATAAATATTTATGTCTGTTCTCAGATGTTCAGTTACCAGCAGGGTTCAAAATGCCCAAGTTTGATCTGTATGACGGGCATGGTGACCTAGTAGCACACTTAAGAGGATTTTGTAGCAAGATGAGAGGAGCAGGCGGAAGAGATGAATTGCTGATGGCATATTTCAGCCAACGTTTGAGTGGATCGGCATTAGAATGGTATACCAGACAAGATCACAGCAGGTGGTACACATGAGACGATTTGGCCTAAGCCTTTGCCTGCCATTTTCAGTATAATCTTGAAATTATCCCAAACCATCTGTCATTAACAAAGATTGAGAAAAAGCCCGGTGAAAATTTCAGAGAATATGGATTCCATTGGAGGGAACAAGCAGCGAGGGTTGACCCTCCGATGAATGAAAATGAGATGGTTGATTATTTTTTGCAGGTTTTGGAACCCACTTATTTTGGTCACTTGGTGTCAGCAGTGGTTAAGTCCTTTAACGAGGTTGTAAAAATGGGAGGCATGGTTGAGGAGGGACTCAAGTCCAACAAGATCATGAGTTATTCAGCAATCAAAGCAACCACCCAGGCCATTCAAAACGGTACTGGAGGTGTACTCGGGAAGAAGAAAAAGAGGATGTTGCGACAATCGAGTCGGGAGTTTGGGTCGGGTCCAGGGGCCCTTCACATTACTGCAATTAGCCTCGACCCTATCATCAAACTTACCCCCACACTCCATATAGTCCACCACAACACTACTACCCACCGCTCGATCCCCATTTTTCCGTCCATCACGCACAAACCTATACCCAACCTCCTGCTCAAGCATAATGGCATGCGCCAGCTCCCCAAAATACCTATCCACCCCCAAAAGCCTACAGAATCCCCCTGGAATAGGTTTTCGGCCCAATCAAGCCTTTAAGAATGAGAAGTTGCAGAAATAGAAGACTTTTACTCCATTGGGAGAATCATATACTAGTTTATTCCACAGAATGAGACAGTTGGGTATATTGAATCCGATCAAGGTTAAACTGCCAAATCCCTCTCCCAGAAATCTTGACCGCTCGGTGAGTTGTGAGTATTTTTCAGGGACCCCGGGTCATGACACAAAGAAATGCTGGAAATTTAAAACATCTATTCAAGAGCTCATCGATACTAATCGGATTTAGGTCCAAGCCTCGGAGATACCCAACATCAACCAGAACCCATTGCTGACCCATCATGAGACTAATATGATTGAGATAGTGCATAAGGGAGGGGAGCCTAAGAAGCCTTCGCAAACTGTCATGATGATTCGGGCTAGTGAAGCCAAGCCGTTTGAAAAGTCAACAAATGAGAAGTCTGTGATCAAGTTGAACGGGACAAATAATGAACCATCTGTGGAGGTCAAGAAGGGGTCCTCAAGTGACGTTGCAGGAAAACATGAAAGAGCAAAAGTGGTTGTGCCAGGAGTGACGAACAAGCCTTTGGTAATTGTGAAGGGCGCCCCACAGATCCTGTCATTATCAAACCGGTAACTCAATTACCGATAGTCAACAGCAAGGCAGTCCCATGGAATTATGAACAAGTTACAGTGACTTACAAGTGGAAAGAGGTTAAAGAAGAAGTGTGTGAGACCCATGGTTTGACTCGATCGGGGAGATGCTTTGCCCCCGAAGAGTTGAGAAAAGCTAAGACCTCAAAAGATAACCCAGTGTTGGTAAAGAAAGTTGTGACCGAGGAAGAAGCAGAAGAATTTCTGAGAAAGATGAAAATACAGGACTATTCCATTGTGGAGCAGTTAAGGAAGACACCGTCTCAGACCGCGCTCTTATCATTATTGATCCATTCAGACAAGCACCGTCGGGCTTTGATGAAGATCTTGAACGAAGCCCACGTTCCTGACAAAATCTCAGTAAACCACTTGGAAAAGATAGCTAACAAGATATTTGAGGTAAACATAGTCACTTTTTCTGATGATGAGTTGCCCGTGGAGGGTACTGAGCATAATAGAGCCCTCTATCTGACAGTGAAATGTGAATATTTTGTGGTTACTCAGGTACTGGTTGACAATGGTTCTAGTGCAAATATTTGCCCTTTTTCCACTATGAACAAGTTGAAGGTGGATGATGACAGAATTCAAAAGAACAGTATCTGCATTCGGGGATTCGACGGTGGAGGGAAAGACTCAGTAGGGGACATAGTGCTCGAGCTTACAATAGGGACAGTTGAATTTACTATGGAATTCCAGGTGCTTGATATGGTTGTTTCTTACAATCTGTTGTTACGTCGACCCTGGATTCATGCTGCCAAAGCGGTCCCGTCTACTCTGCATCAAATGGTTAAGTTTGAATGGGATAGATAGGAAATTGTTGTGCATGGCGAAGATAATTTGTGTGTTCCCAGTGATGCCATTGTTCCGTTCATAGAGTTTGAAGACGACAAGGGGCCATGGGTTTATCAGGTTTTTGATACGGTATCGGTAGAGAAAATTTCTGAAGGGAAGTGCGTGCCGACTCCAAGGGTAGCTGCTGCATCAGTCATGGTAGCCGTTGAAATGCTGAAAATGGTTTTGTACCGGGCAAAGGTTTGGGTGCATCTCTGCAAGGTATCGTACAACCAGTTTCTCTTCCTAAAAACTTGGATACATTTGGTCTGGGGTTCAAGCCCACAGTCGCAGACGTGAGAAGAGCCAGAAAAATGAAACAGAGAGCATGGGCCCTTCCAAAGCCTGTCCCGCATCTTTCCCGATCATTTGTCAGGCCTGGTACTAGAAAGCGCCCAGTGACGACGGTTCCCAGTTCGGTGGTTGATGTGGATGGAGATTTGATGGAAAGGTTCGAGAGGATATTCGCCGATGTGAACGTGTTGGAAGCTGGAGAGGGTTCTAGCAAGGCAGATGTGCAATTTGTTGGGCCCAGTACAAAAATTAACAATTGGGAATCTACTCCTCTCCCCACCAGGAGGGAATTTTGGTAGTTTGCTTTGATTTTCTTTCAATTTATCTGGATTATTCCAGGGTTGTAATTCAAATTCTATGTTCCGCCCATTTGGATGCATAAACCCCGTTATCTTTAATTTCAATGAAATGCAATTTTTCTTTTCTTCTCTTCCTGATAGTTTTATTTTTGTTTTCTTTTCTTCCTTGTACAGTTCTTTTTATACTGGCTTCAATGATATGACATGCATGCAGAATCTCCGGCCCAGTCTTAAAAGCCAATCTAATTCTGAAATAGTAATTCAAGAAATAGAATGTGATGTTGAATCGAAATATGACGAGGATGAAGCATTTGAAGAGATTAGTAAAGAATTAAGCCACTTTGAAGAAAAACCCAAGCCTAACCTGAGTAATACAGAAGAAATCAATTTAGAGGACCAAGATAATGTTCGGGAAACTAATATAAGTGTCCATCTTGAACCACAACTCAGAAAGGAGATAATTAAAACATTGTTCGAGTATAAAGATGTTTTTGAATGGTCCTATGACGACATTCCAGGTCTAAGAACTGGCTTGGTGGTTCACAAATTGCCCACTGATCCGGAATTCCCCCCTGTCAAGCAAAAGCTGAGGAAATTTAAAACTGATATGAGTGTGAAAATTAAGGAAGAGGTCACCAAACAGTTTGAGGCCAAAGTCATTCGGGTCACCCGGTATCCCACCTGGTTAGTCAATGTTGTGCCTGTGCCAGAGAAGGATGGTAAGACCAGGGTGTGTGTTGATTATCGAGATCTCAACAAGGCGAGTCCCAAGGATAACTTTCCACTGCCGAACATCCATACATTGATTGATAATTATGCCAAACATGAGATTGGTTCTTTTGTGGATTGTTATACGGGCTACCACCAGATCTTAATAGATGAAGAAGACGCAGAAAATACAGCATTCATCACGCCATGGGGAACGTACTGCTATCGAGTCATGCCATTTGGTTTAAAAAATGCTGGGGCAACCTACATGAGGGCAATCCAAATGATACACAGGGAGATTGAGGTTTAGGTGGATGACGTGATTTTAAAGTCTAGAAAGCAGTCTGACCATGTTAGAGATCTGAGAAAGTTCTTCCAAATGCTTCACAGGTACAATCTCAAGCTCAATCCTGCAAAATGCGCGTTCGGTGTTTCATCTAGAAAGTTGTTGGGATTCATAGTCAACCGACGAGGTATTGAATTAGACCCGTCAAAAATCAAAGCCATCCAAGAATTTCCACCTCCAAAGAACAAGACTGAGGTGATGAGTCTGTTGGGAAGATTGAATTACATCTGCCAGTTTATTGCTCAGCTCACGACAACTTGTGAGCCTATCTTCAAACTGTTAAAGAAAGATGTTGCAGTCAAGTGGACAGATGAATGTCAAGAAGCATTTGATAAGATAAAGGGGTACTTGTCAAACCCATATGTGTTGGTCCCACCAGAACCAGAAAGACCTTTGATTCTGTATTTAACGGTCCTAGACAGTTCATTTAGTTATGTGTTGGGCCAGCATGACATTACCGGCAGGAAGGAGCAGGCCATTTATTATCTTAGCAAGAAGTTCACAACTTACGAGGTTAAGTACACTCATCCTGAGGGGATGTGTTGCGCCCTCACTTGGGTGGCACAGAAGTTGAAGCATTATTTGTCATCTTACACTACTTACCTCATCTCTTGTTTGGATCCGTTGAAGTATATCTTCCAGAAGCCTATGCCCACGGTAAGGCTCGCAATGTGGCAGATCTTGCTCACAGAATTTGACATTGTCTACGTGACTCGGACTGCGATGAAAGCACAAGCATTGGCCGACCATTTGGCTGAGAATCCTGTGTATTAAGAATACGAACCTTTGAAGACTTACTTCCCTAATGAAGAGGTAATGCACATTGATGAGTTGGAACAGATTGAAAGGCCAGGATGGAAACTTTTCTTTTATAGGGCTGCTAACATGAAATGCGTTGGGATAGGAGCGGTACTTGTTTCTGAAATAGGGCATCATTACCCTGTTACGGCTCAGCTTCGGTTCTACTATACTAACAACATGGCAGAATACGAGGCATGCATTTTGGGTTTGAGGATGGCTGTGGATATGGGTGTCCAAGAAGTCTTGGTCTTGGGTGACTCGGACCTTCTGGTACACCAGATTCAGGGAGAATAGGAAACACGGGATTTAAAACTCATACTGTACCGGCAATGTTTGCATGATCTTTGTCAACGGTTTCAAGCAATAGAGTTCAGGCATATTTCGAGGATTCATAATGAGGTCGCTGACGCTTTGGCTACTCTGGTATCGATGTTTTATCATCCGGATAAGGCTTATGTTGACCCGTTGCATATTCAGGTCCATGATCAGCATGCTTATTGTAATATGGTGGAGGAAGAGCTCGATGGGGAGCCTTTGTTTCACGATATCAACGAATACATTCGAAGGGGAGTATATCCGGTACAAGCCACAGGTGATCAAAAGAGAACAATTGATCGCTTGGCAAGTGGATTTTTCTTTAGTGGAGGAGTTTTGTACAAAAAAACTCCAGATCTCGGGTTATTAAGATGTGTAGATGCCAGAAAGTCCGTGACTATCATGACCGAAGTACATTCTGGAGTCTGTGGACCACACATGAGTGGGTAGGTGCTGGCAAAGAAGATTTTTCGGGCAGGTTATTATTGGCTCACTATGGAGCGAGATTGTATCAGTTTCGTGCGTAAATGTCATCAGTGCCAAGTGCATGAAGATTCGATTCATTCTCCACCATTTGAATTACATACAATGGCTGCACCATGACCTTTTGTTGCTTGAGGAATGGATGTCATTGGACCAATCGAGCTAGCAGCGTCCAACGGGCACAGGTTTATTCTGGTGGCCATTGATTATTTCACCAAATGGGTAGAGGCTAAAACATTCAAGTCTGTAACCAAGAAGGTGGTGGTTGATTTTGTGCATTCAAATATCATTTGCCGGTTCGGGATACCGAAGGTTATCATTACAGACAATGGGGCTAATCTCAATAGTCATCTGATGAAAGAGGTATATCAGCAGTTCAAGATTACACATCAAAATTCTACCCCATACCTCCCTAAGGCAAACGGAGCAGTTGAGGCGGCCAACAAGAATATAAAGAAGATACTTCGAAAAATGGTGGAAGGTTCTAGGCAGTGGCATGAAAAGCTGTCGTTTGCATTGCTAGGTTATTGCACTACTGTCCGTACTTCAGTAGGGGCGACTCGTTATTTGTTGGTGTATGGCACCGAAGTAGTGATACCCGCAGAAGTGAAAATTCCATCTCTTCGAATTGTTGCGGAGGCTGAGATCGATGATGAGGAGTGGGTTAAAACCCGCTTGGAAAAATTGAATTTTATCGATGAGAAGAGACTGGCAGCAGTGTATCATGGCCAGTTGTATCAACCGAGAATGGCAAGAGCATACAATAAGAAGGTGCATCCATGAAAGTTTGAAGTGGGGCAGTTAGTATTGAAATGCATTCTTCCTCATCAGGTTGAAGCAAAAGGAAAATTCGCCCCAAATTGGCAGGGGCCGTTCATTGCGACTAGAGTGTTTTTCAATGGTGCATTGTATTTGACAGATGTAGAAGGCAAATGTGTAGAAATGGCTATCAATTCTGATGTAGTCAAGAGATACTATGTATGATTTCTTTCTTTGATTGTACTTGTTTGTATATGGCATGTCTCGAATATTGAAATGACGAAGGCATTTTGTTCTGCTATCTAAACACTTTATCCCTCATTACCCCTTTGAGCCACATTTATCTTCTTTCATACCCCACTTTCAGAATCAATAGCAAATATCGGAAACACAAGCGTAAAAATAAGTAAATGAAGGAGAGAAAAAGAGAAAGAAAAAAGAAAAGAGAAAGAAAGAATGAAAAGAGAAAGAAAAGAATGAAAAGAAAAAGAAAAAGAGAGAAAAAAACAACAAAAAGAAAAACAAAAAGAAGAAAAGAAGAGAAAGAAAAAGAGAAGAAAAATCACAACAAACAAAGTAATTCCTATGTCATGAACTACGTTCGATTTGATTCCTTCTAAGGATACGTAGGCAGCCTCACGGTTCGGTCCCATCAAAATAAAATCCAAAAGTCCCAAGCAAAAAATTGGGGCAGAAGTTGTGGTTGTTGTAAGAAATCTGGTTTTGAAAGTTGTAATTTTGAACCAATGATGAGTTGCTTTGAGCCTTTTATACCCTTTTCTTTCTAACCCCATCCAAAAGCCCACATTACGGTCCAAAGAAAGACCTTCCGATCAATCTTTAAGAAATGCCAAGGTGATCAAGTAGCGGTGAGTCACATCAGGGGAAACATTCTGGTCCAAAAAGGGAAAAGAAATGTTAAAAATGAGAGAGACTTATCGGTGAAAACCCTTACCGACACCTTAAGGCAAAACTGAGTTGACAGATCAACGAATGAGAGAGGTCTGCTGGTGAAAACTTTTCAAGGCATCGCAGGATGAACAAGGTCGGGGTTTGGACGAAGAAATCAGGTTATGGAAATTCCGGGGCAACAAATGTGGCAACTGGAAGTTGATTGGTTGGACAGATTGGGCTGATTAATCCAAAATGCATGTCATGATCATTAGTGACAATTGCTCTATCCAGATAAGTCCTTTTTCTTTTTCCTCTTCAGATTGTCTTCCAGTTTTGGATTTTCTTATCCTTAACTCTGAAAGTCATTGCATTTCATTTCTTTTGGGTTTATTTCTCTAAGATGTTCCCGATATCAGTTCTGTGTAAGCAAATAAGAAGGAATTTCAAAACTCACTACCAGCTTTAAGATTGCAAAGCACAGTGTGGCCAGAGCATACCAAAGATAACATGATGTAAAGTGCCAGCAAGAGTTCCATCGGCAAAATGATTTGGTAATTTCATGGGAGATGCAGAGGTTCAGTTAAAGGGGTCAGAGGTGTGAAACAATGGTTCGGGTATAGAACACTCGGGTCATCCAAAGTCATGGGGTTTTAAAAGTCAGTCAGAAAGTCAAGCAGACCAGGGTCAGTGCGGGAAGCAAGTCAAAACAAAACAATGCACAAGAGAGACCTTCAGCAAAGAATGCCATCAACTAACCACCACATTTTAAACTTACAAAATTTTTCTTTGATTAAAACAGGGGAAGGAAATTTCGGTTGTTTCGGAGAAACCCTCCGCGGAGAAAGGCGGTCACCAAACAGGTTTGATTGTTGATTTTCAGGATCCTCCTGGAAAATGGAACCTAGTTTAAAGTTCAAAAATAGCATAATCTAGCATAAATGTGTCCCAAAAGAATATAAGTTAGCTTAGAAATTTGCATGTTCGAGATAGGATTCAATTAGGAGTTTTCAGGACCCTCCTGATTAATGGGACTTAGTTTTAAGATTTCGATTAGATAACAACATTTAGCATAAATTCTGCTGTAGGGTAGTATAATTCAGCCATAAAAATTGTCACTTTTAAGATAATACTTGATTTTTGATTTTCAGGACCCTCCTGGATAATGGGGAGTAGTTTAAAGACCCTCTTAGATAACAAAATTTAGCAGAAGTCACACCTTAGAAGATATAACGTAGATTTAAAATTGTCGTTTAATTAAGAGTTGTAAGGACCCCCTGGATAATGGGACCTAGATTTCAAATTCTTAGTAATACTTGGTAAAATGATTTAGTTTTACACTCACATCTGTGCCCAGCCTCCAAACTGGGACTGAAAACTTTTCTCTGTTTTTGTCTATTTTGTTGAAGTCAGGAGCCCTCCTGGAGAGCAGGGAATATATTTCAAGTCAGCAGTCAGGATCCCACCTGGAGAGCAGTGAATATGTTTCAAGTCAGCAATCAGGAGCCCACCTGGAGAATAAGGGAGTACAATTCAAACTTTTAGCTTTCAAGTTCTTATTGATAGTTGGTAATGTGATTCGTTTTTACACCTGTATATGTTCCCAGATACTCAAACTAGGGTAGAAAAATTTCCTCTGTTTAGTCATTTCGATTGAAGTCAGGAGCCCGCCTGGAGAGCAGGGAATACATTTCAAAGTTAGAAGTCAGGAGCCCGCCTGGAGAGCAGGGAATACATTTTGTTGAAGTCAGGAGCCTGCCTGGAGAGCATGGAATACATTTCAAGTTTAGCAATCAGGAGCACACCTGGAGAGCAGGGAATACGTTTCAAGTCAGCAATCAGGAGCCCGCCTGAAGAACAAGGGAGTACAATTCAAGTTTTAGCTTTCAAATTCTTATTGATATTTGGTAATGTGATCCGTTTTACACTTACATGTGTGCCTAGATACCCAAACAGGGGCAGAAAATTTTCTTTGTTTTGTGTTAAAGTCAGGAGCCCGCCTAGAGAGCAGGGAATACATTTCAAGTTCAGCAGTCAGGCGCCCACCTGGAGAATATGGGAATACAGTTCAAGGTTTAACAATCAGGCAGCCACCTGGAGAAAAGGAAAAACATCTCAGATTACAATTCAAGGCGACAACAAAGGGATCTCGCTGGGAGAATACAAGTCAACAAGGCAACAAGAACCACATGAGCAAGTTTGAAGATATAGATATGATTTTGTAATGCATAGATCATGGTCTAGTCTAGCTTCTTTTTATTTTATCATGGTGTAATAAGGGAATACAGTAAGCAGTAGCAGCAGCAGCAACAGCAACAGTGAAATCACAGCTTCTTGGTAGTCCCAGCTACCGAAGCTTCCCGAATACAACCAAGGATATGTAGGCAACCTCAGAAGCAGGGTGCGGTCAAATCTTTCAAAAAATGCTTCCCACGGAGTATTCAAACGGGTAAAAATTGCTCGTATCCGCTCACTTTATCTTTGCACGAAAACTCTTCGTGTTTCTGGGCAAAGAGGGGCAGCTATGAGCACATTGATTTTTGTCCTATATGAATTACTCCCTCAAATTCAAAACAAAATAATTTTTCCATTGTTTGCAATTTCGTAGAGTTTTCGTAGCATTTATGTTAATTATTTGCATTTGTCTGTGCATGTTAATTTTGAAAAATACAAAACATGTTGCATTTGCATTCAGGATTTAAGTCTACATTTTAGGATTAATTAACAAATTAATTGTTTTATAAAAAAGGGGAAAATTACAAAAAATAATTCATTCTGCAAATTCTAATTTTGGTTTTTTGATTTTGGGTAGTTTTCCTTTAAATTTGGTTCTTAATTAATTGTGATAATTATTATTTATGATTAATTAGTATTTTTTAAAGGCTAATTTAGTTTTCTGAATTAATTAAGGATTTTATTTTAATTTGAAAAAAAGAGATTTGAATTTGAAAAAAAAAAAGAAAGAAAAACAAAAAAAAAAGAATAATTGGAGGGGATTTGATTTTTGGCCGTTTTTATAGAAATTCCCCAGCCCAACTCGAAAATTCCCCTTAAACCCGTCCAAACCCAGCCCATTCTGACCCTGACCCGGTCTGATTTCCCTCCATTTATCCAAACGACCCCATTTTAATGACCCTGCGATCTGGGCCGTTGATTGCATTTGATCTAACGGTCCGGAAGTGGGTTCTGATTAGTATATAACTGTCCAAACGCTACCCCCCCCCCCTATCTTCGTCCCTCGCCATCTCAGAGACCCCCCTTTGCCCCGCCCTAAACCACCTCCTGCCGCCCGCCGAAAATCGCCTACGGCGGCGGCCGGCATCCAAACACTACCAAATTTACACCTCTGATTCCTCTCTACCTCACCATTCCAAATCTCCAAACCCTCTTCCTAGAATCTTACTAGAACTCTTCGATTCTTGAATCGAAGAGAACGACCAAAACCCTAACACCTCCAATCACCCTCAAAATAACACCCCCATGACCACCAATCCCCCCTCATTCCAAATCCCTGATTGGTTTCCCTCGAATCGTAGCCCAGTTCGTCGAATCTCGGATCCAAGACTCAGTCCCAGAACTTTAATCTCGCTCACTTTGCCAGGTTCAAGCTTCTGGGCCGATAATGGCTCGAAGTTTATGCCATGTCGACTTTTCTCCTCGAGAATGAGTGACTGGCATGGACTTCGATTCATTTCAAAGCCCATCGGCCTCATGCAAGACCCAAAACTAGCAATTCTAATCGAGAGATGTCTGCCTCCGATTAGTCAGTAAGTATTTTTCTTCTTCTGTGTCGTTTTTCTTTCTTTTTAGAACTCGTTAGGATTAGGTCATTAGGAATAATTGGGGCCAATACTGTTAAGTTGTTTGTTTGTTTGTCTTGTTTAGCACATTCGTTTGCTTCATAAATTGTTGCTAGGTTAATTAAGTTTGTTTTCTGTTTTGCTTGAATCATTTGAGTTCTTTGGATTCAATCCTTTTCCTTCCTCGTTTCTTTTTCCTTTCTTTCTTTTTGGGCCCAAAATAGCCTTGTTCATTTGAGCCTTAGTGCTTGGTGATTAATGACCTGAAGTTTGTGAACTTGGACTATAGTATTCAGGCTCATAGTTTAGATGGGGTTATGTTTTAAATTGACCCATGATTTGAAGGGTAAATAACCTAGGCTTAAGGGGTAAATTGAGGAATATAAGTAGGGGAATCTTATATAACTGAACTAGGAAGCTTCCTAGAAGCTGGGGTGGAGGCTATTTTAAAATTCTGAGGTTTACACTAGGGATTTCTATGCTAAAATGAAAATTTCAGAAGGTTTTAAGTGTAATTTTGAACTCTTTGGGGCTGCCCTAGTTGCTTGCCTATAAAGGCATTGTTACTTAGAGCTCAAGTCAGAGTTTTAAGAGCTAAAAATCAGAAAGCCAGACGACTAAAATTTAGGGAAGAAAATACTATTCCATTAGAATTCTGCCCAAAATTTTAAGTTGTTCTTGGATTACAAAACAATTTCTGAAGCCTTTGGAGTGAAAATGGCTTGATCTTGTGCTGGAAAAGCTCCAGGGTTTAGTTTTGTTTGAAGTTTTCACTGTTCCATTGATATTTTGTTTGGGTTTCTAAAAGTTTTCAATGTTTTGAAGCATTTTTGGTTCACCTGAGGTTGAGTGTGAATTGATTTGGATTTGGAACTAATTCTGTGGTTTCATCACTGAATCTGGGCTGTTTTGTTGCTGCTGTCAATCTCTGCTGAAGTACAAACTGTTGATCCTTCTTTATTTACTTGTTCCTTTCATTTTAGGTACTCATCTCACCTTCCAATGTATGAAAATGGATGAATATGAAAATTGGTTCCCTCGAATAGAGATTTATACTAATGTAGTTGTTATTCAATGTTTTTGCACCTTCGAAATTGTTTAGCTTAGCTTAATTTTCTTATACTCCTTTCTGCTCATTCTGAATATGGACTGCTGTAGTAATATCAGCTTGGTAGTTCACCGTGGGGGTATCAAATATGCATGAAAGGGCTGGTTATGTAAGTCAACTTTAGTACTAAGGTTGTTGAAAAGAGTATGTTTAAAGTTAAGCTATCCATGTGACTATGTAGTTAAGTGTTTCAGTGGTTAATTTCTTAGGATTTGTTAAGTTTTGCTTCCATGTTTAGTATCTAAAGGTGGCTCGAGTTTTGCGTAGTTTAAAGCTGCATATTATTCAGTAGCAAATTGAGTTTTAATTTTGTGTTTGAAAGGATTTGTGGATCAGCATATTTGCCTTGTTAGATTGATTCCTTTAAGGGCTCGACTCTGGGCCTTCGCCTCTCAGTTGCAATATCCTTGAATTCGGCCTACTTTCGAGGTTTGGCCTAAACCATTAAAAATATCCAGTTCCCTGGCCGTGGTGTATTGGGCCATCGATTTTGGCCAGATCGTGTTTGTTTCCTTTTGCTCAAATAGCGTGGTTGTTGTGCTGGGCTTCACCTGGAGCCCAGTTTCTTCACGTATTGGGCTTGTATCAAGGGTTGCTCAAACCAGGCTTCGCCAATTGGGCCATATAATCGCTATGCTGGGTTGGTCTTTTGATTTAGCTTTAGCGAAATAATTTACCAGTTAAAGGAAGTACCAATAACATAAAAAGTTATGGCCCTCTGAATGTAGTTGAAATAATCCCTTTTAATTTAGAATCTAGGTGTGCCATGTCAAGCGAAAATGACAATTGCGTGGCCTTCGCTTAATTATTCCTTTTAAAATACTTAGAATCTGAGGTGTGCCATTTAACAAATTTTCCATGGCCATCGCAAACCTGAAGATGCATAGTCACTTTAAGCGTGCATTTTAATAATATTACCTTCCTAAACTCGGGTGTGTATTTCGCGCGATCCAAAGACATGTTTTAAATGGCGTTCAATCTTTAAAAATTAATTAAAAGTGGTCGAAAGTTAAAATCTGCACATAGGTTCATAATTGTTTAAAATCAGATAATTAAGCTGAATATAACAGTTGAGCGACCATGCTAGAACCACGGAACTCGGGAATGCCTAACACCTTCTCCCGGGTTAACAGAATTCACTACCCGGATTTTTGGTTTACGGACTGTATTGCAGAGTCAATCTTTTCCTCGATTCGGGATTCAACCGGTGACTTGGGACACCATAAATCTCCCAAGTGGCGACTCTGAATCTTTTAATAATAAATCCCGTTTCAATTGTCCTTTAATTGAAAAAGCTCTTTTACACCCTCCCAGGGTGCAGGAAAAAAGGATGTATGACAATAGTCGTGTATTAGGTTTTAAATTCAAGTGAGTTGTCGAATAAAAGTTGGCAAAGGTCATCACAAGTTATATTCATAAACGTGCTAAACATTAGGTCAAATATAGAGGATCTTTTCTCCCAATATACTTTGAATTACAGGATGATCCACATATCAAATTGAATATCTATGAGTCTAGTTTCTAACGCATTAAACCTTTTATCGATACGATATTGGAGTAGAGAGATATTTGCAGTTTTGTGAGATTGCGCAGTCTGCGTAGGTGACAAGTAGGTGTGTCACTGAAGCTTTTTGAGTAATACATTTCGTGTGTTATATGAAATCTTTATGGAACATACTATATACCAAATTGAAGGTCTTGTAATTTATTTTTCAAATTCCTTAACCGTTCATTTATACAACATCCGGATAAAATGATATAAACGTCGAAAAATAGGTCAATGCTAGGGTGCCAAGCTAGCACCTCTTTGACTTTTCAAAAATTGATATATATAGGTTTTAAATATAGGTCTTAGGTTATCTCTCTCATTATTTTTACATAGAACCCAACCAGAGAACATCCATAAGCTCTCTTCTAGGGTTTCAAATAATATTAACATCCTGGGTACGAAATCAAGAAGCGATAACATTAGAACGATCCCTATGACGTAAATATTGCTAGTTTGCCTCTCTTTTTCTTTGTAGTTTGAGTTTCGGAAGGTACTTTATAGTTAAGAAAATGCCTAATTTTTTTATTTAAGCTTTTTAATATCAATGAAAGTTGATAAATTTGTTTCCTAATAGTTATAACTCACGGAACAGTGATCGGAAGCTGTGAGTTTAATTTATTTCACTTTTAGTGGACAGTTGTGTAGTTCACTCGTGTTGGCCTATCATGCTTCTGATTTATGGAGTTTGGGAGGATAAAGGGCATGAAGAAATGCCACCTATGATAGGGTAGTATACTGGTCATTCGTCATTGCAATTTCAGGCTAATGGATAACTTATTGATTGGGTGTGTTATGGTATGTTTGGGGTTTTTGTTGTATTAAAGGTCCCGAATAGTAGTTAGGTTGTTTTAGAATTGCTGGTTGTATTGCGTTTTTGTCTCACCTATAGTAATCTTGTGGGAGTAGTAAAATCAGGGGAAATGCTACCCATTTTATTTTAGAATCGTGTTATTGTTTAATATACGTTATTTACTAGCGCCATCTAAGTTTTACACGTATTTCTTTGTTATAGGGTTGGCGCGCTAGCTGTCTTAAGCTTGTTTTAAGTTGCATTAATGACTTGAGGTATGTTAAGTCTATCCCTTTTTTCTTTTGGTATGATCCATATGACACAAACAAAATGAGCAAACGCAGAACTTTCACAAATGACTCTATTCACAAATGACTCTATTCTTAGAAGTACTAGGGGTGCCTATGTTCTTGATTCTCCATGTGTCCTATTATTATATCGTCTATTCATGGATCTCAGAAAATACGTAAGTTGATAAAGTTTATTCCATGATATTACCGAGGACATATTGATCTTATGACATCCCGAAAGATCTTATTGAATTACTTCTTATGCATTGCATTCATTTATTCATGTGCATTGACCCACGACCAGATGGCATTATATACGTATATGTTATATGTATATGGGATATGGGGAAAGGTTATGGCATTATATACCCACCACCACCTGATCAGCTGGTATACATTGATGATTTCGCCCACAGAGACCGAGATGATAAGATGGGATGCCCTCAGAGGCTTGATGGTGTTATATACGCATATACCTATGCATGATATGATATTTATATTCATATGCATAACATTACACATGTCATGATACACAGAACTATTCAGACTTATAGGTTGAGTTCCTTACTCCATGTTTCTTTCATGTCTTTATATACTGCTTTCATGCCTTACATATTAGGTACATTATTTGTACTGACATCCCTTTTGCCTGGGGATGATGCGTTTTATGCCCGCAGGTTCCGATAAATAGGTTGGCAATCGTCCTAGTAGGCTATCAGCTCAACAGAAGGTGTTGGTTCACTTCACTTGCTCCGGAGTTGCCTATTTGGTCAGTATGCTTTGGACATATATCGATTTGTATAGCGGGGCCTGTCCTGGCCTTTATGACACTTATGTACTCCTAGAGGCTTGTAGATAGATGTCATGTATATGGATGATTGTATGTCCTTGTCGGCCCATGTTTTGAGTGTACAAATAATCATTTCGGCCTTATAGGCTCGTATGTCACATGTATAAGTTTGTATAACATTTTGGGTATTCATATGTTGAGTATTCCCTTATGTTTTATTCTTGATATCTCATGACCGGCTTTCTGATCATTTAATCATGATAGTATGATAAGAAAGATATGTTACGTTGGTACTCGATTGAGTAAGGTACTGGGAGCCCGTCGTGGCCCTTCAGTTTGGGTCGTGACACGTGCCACCCTATGTGGCCGCGCACATGGAGTTTTTCAAAGAGCTACTTATTTTTAACTAGCAGCCCAGCGTCCCGTGATGTGGTAGTGCATTTTTCTTATTGTAGAAATTTTTATCATCTAGATTATGTCCTCACCCCCCCCCCCCAATCGCGATCCCGATTTAACACTTGGGCTTTTACTCATACTTCAAAGCTCCCAATCATCCAAATTAGCTTCAAAATCGCTCCTTACGCGAAATCACCTCCTACAAAGCATAATATATGCAATAAGTACAAAGTACTAGCTGTGAGCACGTGATTTTTGCCCTATGTGAATTACTCCCATAAATTCAAGAAAAATAAATTTTCCCGTTGTTTGCAATTTCGTAGATTTTTGTAGCATTTTTCGTTAATTGTTTGCATTTGTCTGCGCATTTTAATTCTATTTAATTCATGAAAAATACAAAAATATATTGCATTTTCATTTAGAATTTGATTTTGCATCTTTGGATTAATTAATAATTTAGTTATTTTACAAAAATAGAAAATCACAAAAATAACTCATTTTGCGTCCTTAACTTTTTAATTTTAAATTTTATAGTTTTTCTTTTAATTTTGGAGTTATTTAATTTTAGTAAAGGCTATGAATAGTAATTGGTTTAATTTGGTGAGTTAATTTGGGTTTTTAATTTTGATTTGAAAAGAAAAGGAAATTGAATTTGAAAAAGAAAAAGAAAAGAAATTGAAGCAAATGTTGTCTTGGGCCAATTCAGCAGGCCTAAATAATTCCCCTTCCTTACCCGCCCCTCTCCAGCCCACAACCCGTTCTTTGACCCGCCCCAACCCAGATCCGTCCGTCCCAAATTTCCTTTTAATCTCACTCGTCACTTCCTCTCATCCAATGGCCCACAGCACTTCAATTATCCAAATATACCTCAAATGCAAGAAAACCTAATCCTAAAGTCCCAAACTCCGAAACGGCATGGTCATCCTCTCTTCACCTTCAATCTGCGTCCAGACTCGCCAAATTTCAGGCGAGTGAGCACAAACTCGACTCACGCACCCCCCATCTCACCACGTCACCAAATATTCTAACGGCTTCTGACAATTTTTCCACCCCATGTGCTGAATTAGTTGAAATCTCTGAGGGATAAATTCTAAAAAATGGGATTCGTGGATTGATTTGAGGATCAATCCCCTCCTTCCATATGTCAGAATTGGTTCCGAAAGAGATCTTCAGGTTTCCTGTATGTGAAGAAAGGAAGAGGAGGTTCGAGATTTTGGGGAGGAGGTATATATATAAGGTAAGCTTCTTCGTTAAGGAGGATTTTTTTTTGGAGAGATTTTTCGGCAAGAGGGCTAGCATTAAAAGTAATTCTTCTTCTTCTTCTTCTTCGTTTTTTTAATTTTGGCTTAGTTTTTCCAGAACAAGCGAAATATACATAAAGAAAAATGTTCATTGTTGTCTAAGTTTGTTTTTTATTTTCGACTACTTTTCAAAAAGAGAAAAAAATAAAAAATATATAGTCTGTCCTTTCTCTCTGGGGCTGAAGGCTATTTGAAAATCATGCTCGATTGAGAGTTGCTGAGTTTTGTTGCTGTTACAACCCATATCCACACATGTTAGTTCATTCCATATATTAGTTATATAAATTCAAGAAGGAATTACCTTTGAGATGATAAGAAGTTAATCCTATTGGTCTTAAGTGATACAAGGGTGTATAAGGGTGATTAACAAGTATAAGAAGTTAAACGAATCAAGGATGTTGTAACTCATATTTTCAGGTAAACCTAGAGGTTCTTAATACACTCAAGGTCATGTATTAAAGTGTTTGAATCATATAATATCCGTATCATAAGTCTTGAAGTCAAACGAGTTATGAAACAAAAGTCGACAAATATTGTCGCAACTTAGGTTCATAATTTTACTTAAACATTAGGTTAAATGTTTCTAAGCTTTTCTCCTAATTTACAAGGAATTACGGGGTGATCTACCCATAAAATTAAAGATCTATGAGTCTAGTTTTCAACTCATTAAACCGTTTGTCAATACAATCATGGAGTATAGAGATATTCATATTTTGACAAGCCTGCGCAGATTGGTATATGACAAGTAGGTGCATCACCTACTTGCCAAAATGATAGGACAAAATTAAAAGCCCTAAGTCGGTCAAGAGAGGAATTTTAAGGGGTTATGAACTCAGTTATTTCATCCATTTTTCAGACCCTCAAAACCAAAATTAACCCCTGCAACTCCTCCCCAAAAATCCCACACAAACCCTAATCGATTTTCCCTCTCTTTCAAGTTCTATTTGAAGGTAAAACCTAGAGTTTGAAGAACCAAGGGAAGGGTTGAGTTATCCAACAAGTAAGGTAAGTTACTGCCATATTTCATACATTTTTCTCTGCTGTGAATTCATGGTAATTAGTTCTATACATGTAAGAACTCACGGGACGGTGATCAGAAGCCGTGAGTTCGAGTTATTCACTTGTAGCGGACTGTTTTGTGGACTGTTTTGTGTTGCTATTGGGCTGCGTGTTTTACTACTATTTTGTGGAGTTTTAGAGGTGGAAGTGTGTGGAGAAATACCATATATATGTAGGGTTGTGGATTTATAGTTATTCGTAACATTTCCGGGTCGTTTGACACGACTACGGTGGTCGTCGTATGTATGATGTAATTAGGTTGTGCGTGGACTGTTTTGGGAGGCTCAATATGTTTATTATTGATGTTGTTTGGGCTGTTTGGTGATTGTTTGGAATGGTGTGAAGTCATATATATAGGGGAGGTGCTGTCCGTTTCAACGTAAAATAGGTTGTGGTCGATACATAATAGTTATGACGCTTAAATGATAACGATAGTATCGTTTCTCTTATTGTAGACTAAGGAGTTGTGACAATTGCATAGCTTGTGATTGGGGAAGTATATACAAGGTATGTGAGGCTATCCCTTTTCTTCTTTTGCACGACTCCGATTGTACATAATGTAATGAACGAGCTTCCAAAGATACTCTACTCTTAGAAGCTAGCAGTACTTACATTGCTTTCCCTCTTATGGAACGATTGATGTTAATGTTGCTTCTCTTATTCTTATGTTATCAATGTTGTTGGTACTTCCTGATTCTTATAAGGTTCGTAATGAAGAGTTGGTCCTAATAACGTGTACAGAGGATACCGACCTTACGTCACTCCGAAAGGTTTAGAATGTGATTCCATGAGTCGAGCATGCATTATATATATGTATCTATTTTACTCTACCGAGCCGCGCTATAGTCGGCCGGGAACGGCACATATTGTGCAACCACTGATCAGTTGGGTTTTACCGAGCTCCACGTGGCCGGGTACGATTCTACCGAGCCTTATGATGGCCGGGTACGTTTTTACCAAGCCTATTATGGCTGGGTACGATATGATGATGATGATGCCCACAGAGGCGTATGTTTTAAAAAGTTTATGTATACATATATATGTATCATGCATTTCATGTCAGTAGCCCTCAGAGGTACTCAGATGTTCCAGGTTGTATATTCTCTATCCCTGCTTACATTACTGTTCATATTTATGATTCCCTGCCTTACATACTCAGTACTTTATTCGTACTGACGTCTTTTTGTTTGTGGACGCTGCATGTCGTGCTGCAGGACCTAATAGACAGGCAGGTGCAGCTCCCCCACCATAGTAGGTTGTCCAGTTCACCAGTGATTGGCGAGTTCCCTTCTCCGGACTTGCCGTGGTCTTGGTATGCATTTTTGTTATAGCATTATGGGTATGTCGGGGCCATGTTCCGGCTATGTTGCAGTACTTATCTTCCTATAGAGACTCATAGACAAATGTCGACTCATGTATAGTTTTGTATGCCTTGTCGGCTGGTTTTTGTTGTATAGTCTTTCATGGTAGCGTGGTAGCTCATACTTATATGTAGTTTCTTGATTGTCTGGTCATCCCCTGCTGTGTATGTTCATGCCATCATATTTTATTGCTAGTTGTTCATGATTCAGGTCTACCATTTATATTGATCTCGTCAACCCTAAAAGATAATAAAAAATGGTTAGATAAAATGTACGTTGGTGCTCGGCAAGTATGGTCGGGTGCTAGTCATGACCCTCCAGTTTGGGTCGTGACAGTTGTTGTCCAAGCTGTTGATTTCTACTCAACTCTGTTTACTATTCGGATTAGCATTAGCTTCTGGATTTCAGTTGTAATTAGCATTTAAACAAAGTAAATCAGAGTTGTTACTGATTCCAGGTTCATTTCTTCTCCATTTTATTTATTGCTCGTGATTTGGTGTAGTGTGTTCATGTTCTGTCATGATTTTATTTAAGACTACCTGAAAGTCAGTATTCGTTGCTTTGGTTAAATGATAAGTTCTTTTGGCCTTTATTCGGTTCTGTTTGTGTTTTTTATTTATTCTATATTGAACAAGTGATTGTATGCACTGATGTAATGGCTGCAGTAGTATAAAATCGTCCCATTCGTTTTGTTAAAATTGAGCACTGAAACAGATTCATGAAACCCTAAAGGTTGAAGCCTGCTTGTTTGATCATTTTTGTTGGTTTACTTGAAGTTTGAGCACTAAGTAATTCGCGTGCTTGGTTCATTCTTGAATTAGTGAGTCAACACACATTTAGCTTCACCTCTAAGGCCACAGAGGTTAATGTTCATGTTTCCAGTAGTCGTTTGTCACTGAATCTCTTGAAACAGTAGTTAATATGAAGCATGTGCAGCATTGCTTTGTTCTCTCAAATCATTTTATTTGCTAGTCGAGTTTGTTTAAGTTTTGGTAAGAAAACAATGTTCAAGAATCTCCTTCCCTTTCTCCGAAATGGTTTAAGTGCCTTATGCCACAGTTGATCCTTCATGTCACAGTATCCACATTCATAGTAAAATCATGTTTAAAACGTTAGTTCGTGTGAGATTTTGGAGTTTCTAGCATTACGTGAGCTATGTGCCTTTTGTCCATTCTGATAAGTGTTGCATTAGAAGCAAGGTCACATTAAGTTGTGTGGGCTCGCCATGATCCAGCTTGCCCTATTTAAGACTTTCGCGTGTTTGAGTGCCATTTCAACTGTCCTGATTGCCAATTCAGTTTGCCTTAATATCCTGGATATCAATATGTCCTGTTATTTTTTCCCCTTTATGTTTCTATGATGATAAATGAATAGACAAACCATGGATAATACAGAACTGAATGGTATAACTGAATACTGGAGTTAAATGGATTGACTGCATTTTTTGGGCCGGAAGGACTACTGTTTTTGGCAAGAATTTACAATTGTTGATTGCCATTTACTTTCTGTTGCATAAGGTTAGTTTGCATAGCTTTTGAAGCATTTGTAAGAATTGCATGGCTCATATGTCATAGTTCTTACAGGTTACATATTGACGACAGTAAATTTTGAATCTGTAAGTTGTGAGTTTCTTTATATGTGTATAGCGGGGGGGTAGGGGGTGCTTGTCGATGTTGTTAAAAGTTTGTACGTGGCTGAAATTTCTGCTTAGTTACAATCACATGTCAATTTGATATGCTTTCGTAGTTCTAATTGCCATATTGTATCATGTCATTCCCACTGTAACAAATTAGATACACATTTGCATGTTTGTTATCTTCCCTTTTATCCATTCAGGTGCATGAGAGATAGGAGTGCATAAACATATTGCATAAAAATGCATTTTTTTGTTAACTAGGAAGTCAGAAGTGAGGGAAAGTGGGTCAACTTGATAATAACTTCATTTCCTATTGGCTTATGTTTACAGATGACTTCGTTGGTCGTTTATAGGTTAATTGATTGTGTGCAGATAGATTTTGTTAATCCTACTAGTTAGAAAGTGATGCGAGTGAGGAAGAAGAAACAATTAAGTCATGAACGTTCTAGTTTATTTTAGGCACATAATTAAATTATTGCAACTACGGGTACGGTTCCCGTGACGTGGTTGTGATACTTAGTTTTTTTTAAGTTAGATATAAGTAGGAGTATTTTTGGTTTGCCTTAGATAAACACAATTCTTTTCTTAAAATAATTTGAGGTGCGCTATACACAAAAAAATCCTATAATGTATGGCCCTCACATAAATACAAAATTAGTATAGAAAATGCCCTGAACTTGCATAGTTTTCTTTAGGCGCGTAATTTAAATTACTTTCCTAAATTCAGGTGTGCATTTATGTGACCCAAATCCAAATCTCAACAACGTTCGATAAAATGTGTCGTGGACCGCGGGTGCATTTATGTGACGTGGTTCAAGACGTGTTTAGATGACGTTGAATTTGTCCTAAAAATAATTAAATAAAAGCGGTTATAAAGTTAAAATTGAACCATAGGCTAATAGATGTATTAAAATCAGATAATAGGCCAATTATAACAGTTGAGCGGCCGTGCTAGAACCACGGAACTCGGGATAGCCTAACTCCTTCTCCCGGGTTAACATAATTCCTTACCCGGATTTCTGTATTCGCGGACTATAAAACAGAGTCAATCTTTCCTCGATTCAGGATTTAAAACCGATGACTTGGGATACCATAAATTATCCCAAGTGGCGACTCTGAATCTTTAAATAAATAAATCTCGTTTCAATTGTCACTTTAAGTTGGAAAAAACTCCCTTACACCCTTCCGGGGGTGTTAGGAAAAAGAAGGTGTGACAGCTCTGGCGACTCTGTTGGGGACCCGAACCCAGAATCTCTGGTTCAGGGTTCAGAATTCGAGCTTAGATGAATTGTTATATTTGGCTTTATCTATTATCTGATTTTATTACACGTTTGGGCCTAATGTGCTAAATGTTGCTTTTACCACTTTGATATTATCTGAACTGTATATAAACTGCTACGAAACCCTTCTCTTCTCATCTTCGGGGATGTGCACGCTGGTCGTGACTCCTTATTATGTTAGTGTCATACCTTGAAATAAGAAAGAGACTCGGAAAAGTTACTAAGCCGGATGAACTTTTGGTTCCCGGTACGTTGCCCCCTCCTCGGCTTGAGTTATCCGCTCGGGTACACAAGTCTAGAACAAATACCCAGGTTATGAACCTAGAATAACTCAGCCTCATGTCGGATCCATAGTAGGAATGTTTGTTTGCATCATGTGCATTTGACTTTGGAGAATCAACACAGGGGTTGGGTCTGTCTAGGACAGGTGTACCCGAAATGAAAAGACTATCCTGATGCATCTTAATTGCTACGTGTGCATTTATTTGCTTCGGATTTGAATGTTCACCGACTGAGAGAAGGAATGTCAATGTGAGGGCTGAGAGAGATAACTGTGTGTTTTTGAAAAACCAATGTCCAAAATATACTGAAACTCTGCCGAAATTTCGAAAAAAAAGGTTTTTTGAAAATAGTTGGTTTTTGTTTTGTCAAAATTGCCCGAACTATGCCAATTTGATTCTCACCAGATGTGGGATACGTAGGTAAACCCCGTCGGGTCCAACTTCCCTTTTGCAAAAGTAGCCCAAAAAGAACAAAAATATTATTTTAAATAAGCAGGGTGATTCCTTTTTTGTCTAAAATAGCAGAATGTCCCCAAAAGGACGCCGTAAGGCTGTTTTAGCAAGAGCAGCCACCTTTGGTCTCTTTGTCGAATTTTTGGCTGGTTAGCAAGCACAACCTTAAAATCTTCTTCCCGAAAGTGCTGAAAGACCGTATTTTCAAAGCCGAGATTTATTTTTGAAATGACAATTTGAAAAAATATTAACTTTTCTTGAGTCAAATGTGTCATGATTTTGCTTAATCACCCTAATAAATGTGCAGAATGAGCCCGGGTAAAAATTTGTCAATAACATTCATGAACAAGATCCCTTTGGAGTTGCATATGTGGTGGGATGATCTGGATAAATCAGGGCAAGACAAGGTCAATCATTATTTGGGAGGTCTCACCGGGTTGTCGAAGATTAGGCCTAGAGGAGATATCATAAAGGCGTTGGTTACATTCTGGGACCCGGCCCACAACGTGTTTCATTTCTCAGATTTTGAACTCACCCCAACTTTGGAAGAAATAGCCGGATATATTGGGAGCGCTGAGGTTCCTCTGAGACACAAGTATCTGGTTGCTCCAAGAGTCGTCGCTGTGCACAGATTCTTAGACTCTTTAAAGATAAGCAGGGTGTCCACAATCCAGATTTGGCAGCTGGTTTTTCCACTCCGTAGTTTATATACCAGCGATACGGATAGGAGGGTTTAATAATCCAGAAAGCAAAATTTGTAGCAAAGGGAATTGCCTCAAATGGGAAGAACACGGGTGTTTTGCTTTTATGTTGGTATTCTTGGGTCTTCTGGTGTTTCCTAGGAAATATCGATATACGGATAGCTGGGGTCATCAGCACTTTGCTTACTCAGGCCAAAAGCACCCTCGCACCCATGATAGTGTCTGAAATCTTCTGCGCTCTCACAGCCTGCAAAGTTGGAGGAGACTTTTTTGAAGGGTGCAACTTGTTGCTACAGATAAGGATGATTGAACATCTATGTCATCGTCCTCAATACATGAGCTATGGGTCGATAGAGAAAAACTGTATAGAGAAATTTTATACAAGGGTCGACGGGTTTAGCCTGCCAGAAGGGGTCACAAAATGGATATCACATCTCCGTTCCATCACTGCAGACCAAATAGAATGGATGTTCGGGTGGCTTCCTATAGATGAAATTGTATACATGCCAGCTACCAAACCTCACTTCCTCCTGATGGGTCTCAAAAGTATGCAGCTTTATGGCCCATACCGGGTTTTGAGACAGTTGGGGAGATGTCAAACAGTTCCAAAAGATGAAGACCTTAGTGCTCAGGTAGTCGAGATTGGTCCTGATGGTCAGTTTCATGAAGCAGCAGTCCGCCAGATTTGGAGCGAGTGTCAGTACCTGACAGCAAATAGCTGTGTGCGCGATCTATCCAAAGGTGAAGTTTCACCAGGGTACCTTGCTTGGTATAAAAGGGAAATTGAGTTTAGAAGGCCGGCCAAAAGACCCCATCTTTAAGAATTTGTTGAGGCATCACAAGCGCAATGGGATTGGTTGGCCAAAGAAAATGAATATAGGGCTACCATAAGCAAGCTGTAAAAGCAAGTCAAGGACCTTCAATTCGAGAATGGTTTGCAAGTCGCTGCAGATGAGGGTGAGAGGAAAAAGCTAGCCAAGGAAAATGAATCCCTTCGAGCCCAAATTCGGTAAATAAAAATAGCAGCTGAAAATCCCGCCAGAAGTGCAAAAGATGAAAAGCTTATAAAGAACCTTAGGCAGAGGTGAGTGAGTATGGTTTTGATTTGAACAAGGTGGAGGGTGAATTAGCAAGGGCTCGAACAAAATTGGCTAAGAATGCGGAAGAACGAGAGCGCTTGGTTAATCAGTTAAAAGAAACATATGACAATGAGGTTGTGGAGTTGAAGAAAAGGGTCACTATCTTTAAGAACAAAATGATCAAGAAAGCAAAAGACTTTAAGGCAGAAAGAGAACACTATTATGCAGCGATGGCACAGTTAGAAAGAGATCTGCAACAACTTCAAGAACAGAATCATATAGTTGAACAAACCTTGGAAGTTAGGGCCCAACAGATTGGGCGTTTGTTGCAAGAAAAGGGTGTCATAAGAGAAAGGGTCAGAAGGATCGTCGACTACATCACAATGAAATGCAGTAAGTGTGAGGTCATGACTAGATCCATGTTCTTCACCACTGTGATGACCAAGGGGATTTGGCGCGTAGGCCTGTGGCGAGATCGAATGATGTCCCGCGGGCCCCAAGAACAGTTGAGGCATTGATGTATTCATGATTTTCATTGGATTCTATTAGTCTGTTTTTTCATCTTGAAGTCTGTTAGTCTGTTTTCGAGTCAATTTTTTCATATTTCCATTGGAGTCTGTTAGTTTCTTTTTAGAGTCTGTTAATTTTTGAGTCGTTGTAATCAAAACGTTTATTTTATGAAAAATTTTGAAAATCCCAAAATATTTTTATTATTTATTTTTACACTTATCTCCCAAAACTACGCAAAGATCTGATTCATGAGGGGTCATGATACATAGCCAATCTCCATAGGATTCGATCATAACCAAAAGAGAAAAAGAGAGAGAAAATAAAAAAAAGAAAGAGAGAGAAAAGAAAAAGAAGAAAAAGATAGAGAAAATAAAAAACCGTGAGAAGGGAGCAATGGCAAAATAAGAAAGAGAAATGAGAGAATAAAGAACAACGAGAAATCAAGCAAAAAAAGGGGAAGGAGTGAAAAAGAGAAAAGGGTTGAAAAAAAGAGGAGAAAAAAAGAGAGAGAAAAAGAGAAGTTGCAAATAGAAATAAGAGAAAAGTCGGGATTACGCAAGCAACCGATCATATGCATGATAGAAATGGTTAACTGCTTAGGTGCATTACATTCACCCAAATGTGTGGTTGCCTATCTGTTAAGCTCTAGCTGCTAACAAGTTTGTTGTTGATAGTAGTACAGGAAGGTGGTTAGTTTGTTGGCATTCTGGCAACTCACCCATACAACACCCGGTCCAAAAACAAGTTGATCATGGCTAACCAAGAACTTGATGCAAGTGTTATCGATCTTTCGAGGGAGGGGGAAGAGTTGGATGTAAATTTGAAAGAAGAGATGTATAAGTTAAAACAACAGATGGCCGAGATGTATCAAGCATGGGTAAAAGGGCACCCACCACCACTTTATCCCACCAACCCTACCTTTGTCCCTCTATTGGCTCAGTCTCAGGAACCTCCTGCTACCGATTCATCCCCGAGATTTCCCATTTACCACCACTACCAAAGCACCACCTCCCAAACACCACAAGCTCTACCACCCAAACCAGTTTCATACCCTCCTCCACCAGCCACTCTTTTCTTTGTGGCACCCCCACCCGCTACACTCCAACGATCCTCCAGCGAGCCATTATTCCATGCCCACGATAACCAATATTACCCCCCGGAGCCCACATTCAATGCTCTAGAACCCTATTCCTTCACTCCTCCTTTTGATCTCCCTATGGAAACTGAGAAACCATCTAAGAATCCCGAACATAAGGAGATGTTCAGGAAAGTTAAACGCTTGGAACAGTCATTCAGAAACATGCAGGGGTTGGGAGGTCAGGTAAGCGTGGCTTACAAAGATCTATACTTATTCCCAGATGTTCAATTGTCAGCTGGGTTTAAGATGCCCAAGTTTGATTTGTATGATGGGCACGGAGACCCGGTGGCGCATTTGAGAGGTTTTTGTAGCAAAATGAGATGAGCTGGCGGGAGAGACGAGTTACTAATGGTGTATTTCAGTCAGAGTTTGAGTGGTTCGGCGCTAGAGTGGTACACTCGGTAGGATCACGGAAAATGGTATACATGGGATGATCTAGCCCAAGCATTCGCTTGTCACTTCCAGTACAATCTCAAGATTATTCTGGATCGTCTGTCTTTGACAAAGATTGAGAAAAAGCATAATGGGAGCTTCAGGGAGTATGGTTTTCGATGGAGAGAACAGGGAGCAAGGGTTGACCCTCCAATGAAAGAAAGTGAAATGGTGGATTATTTTCTGTAGGCCTTAGAACCTACTTACTACGGTCATCAGGTATCAGCTATAGGCAAGTCCTTCAATGAAGTGGTGAAAATGGGCGGTATGGTAGAAGAAGGACTTAATTCAAACAAAATCATGAGCTATTTGGCTATTAAGGGAACCACCCAGGCTATTCAAAGCGGAACTGGGGAGTAATTGGAAAGAAGAAGAAAGAGGACGTGGCAATGATTGATTCAGGAGCTTGGTTTGGACCTAGGGGTTCATCTCACCACTATAATTAGCCTCGACCCCACCACCAAACCTACCCCCATACCCCGTATAATCCACCCCAACACTACTACCCACCACCAGACCTCCACTTTTCTGTCCACCATTTCCAAACATACACTCAACCTCCTGCCCATGTACAATGGAGTGCGCCAGCCCCACAAAACACCTACCCGCCCTCACGAGCCTACTGAAACCCTTCTAGACCAGATTTCCGGCCCAATCAAGCATTTAAAAATAAGAGGTTGCAGAAGAATAAAACCTTCAGTCCATTGGGAGATTCCTATACCAGTTTGTTCCACAGGCTGAGACAATTGGATATGCTAAGGCCGATCAAGTTAAAATTGCCAAATCTTCCCCTGAGAAATCTTGATTATTCTGTAAAATGCGAATATTGTTCTGGTGCTCCGGGGCACGACACGTAGAAATGCTGGCAATTGAAAAATGCTATCCAAGAGCTCATTGATACAAATCGGATTGAAGTACAAGCTCCGAAGGCACCCAACATCAACCAGAACCTGTTGCCAACCCATCAGGAGACAAATATGATCGAGATAGTGCATTAGGGAGGGGAGCCCAAGAAACCTTCACAGACCGTCATGATGATTCGGTCCAGCGAGGTTAAGCCGGTTGAAAAATCAATAAGTGATAGATCAGTGATCAAATTGAGCGGGACAAACAGCGAACCATCTGCGGTAGTCAAGAAAGGGTTCTCAAGTGATGTTGCCACGAAACAGGAAAGGGCAAAAGTGGTTGTGCCAGGAGTGGAAAACAAGCCTATCGTAATTGTAGAGGGTGCACGCATAGATCCGGTCATTATCAAGCCTGTAACCAAGTTACCAATAGTCAACAGCAAGGCTATCCCGTGGAATTATGAATGGGTGACAATGACTTACAAAAGAAAAGAAGTTAAAGAAGAAGTCTATAAGACCCACGGATTGACTCGGTCAGGTAGATGTTTTTCCCCCGAGGAGTTACGAAAAGCTAAAACCTCCAAAGATAACCCAGTGCTTGTGAAGAAAGTTGTTACCGAAGAAGAGGCAGAAAACTTTTTGAGAAAGATAAAGGTGCAAGACTATTCCATTGTGGAGCAGTTGAGGAAGACGCCTACTCAGATTTCACTGTTGTCATTGTTAATCCATTCAGACGAGCATCGACGAGCCTTGATGAAAATCCTGAATGAGGCCCACATTCCTGACAAAATCTCAGTAAACCATTTGGAAAAGATAGCCAACAAGATATTTGAGGTAAACAGAGTCACTTTTTCTGATGATGCATTGCCTGTAGAGGGTCCTGAGCACAATAGAGCCCTCTATCTTAGAGTGAAATGCGAAGATTCTGTGGTTACCCGGGTATTGGTTGAAAATAGTTCCAGTGCGAACATTTGCCCTCTCTCCACTCTGAACAAGTTGAAAGTGGATGATGAAAGGATTCACAAGAACAGTATTTGCTTGCGGAGATTTGACGTTGGAGGGAAATATTCAGTCGGTGATATAGTCCTTAAGCTGACAATAGGACCAGTTGAATTCATCATGGAATTCTAGGTGCTGGATGTGGTTATTTCCTACAATCTGTTGTTAGGTCGACCCTGGATTCATGTTGCCAAAGCAGTCCCGTCTACTCTGCATCAGATGGTCAAGTTTGAATGGGATAGACAGGAAATTGTTGTGCACGGCGAAGATAATTTGTGTGTTCCCAGTTATGTCATTATTCCATTCATTGAGGTTGAAGACGACAAGGGGCCTTGGGTATATCAGGTTTTTGACACAGTATCAGTCGAGAAAATTCCAGAAGGGAAATGCGTTGCAATGTCGAGGGTAACCACCGCATCAGTCATGGTGGCTTTTGAAATGTTGAAAAATGGTTTTGTACCTGGTAAGGGTTTGGGTGCATCTCTTCAAGGTATAGTACAACTGGTGTCTCTCCCCAAAAACTTGGATACATTTGGTTTGGGATTCAAGCCCACAGCCGCAGACATGAAAAGAGCCAGAAAATTGAAACAGAGGGCATGGGTCCTCCCAAAGCCGCTCCCACGTCTCTCCAGATCGTTTGTCAAGCCTGGCGCCAAGAAGCGCCCAGTAACAACAGTTCCCAGTTCTGTGGTTGGTCTTGATAAAGAGTTGATTGAAAGGTTTGAAAGGTTGTTCGACGATGTAAATATGGTGGAAGTTGGAGAAGGTTCCAACAAGGCGGATGTGCAATTTGTCGGGCCCAGTGCAAAGATTAACAATTGGGAAGCTACTCCTCTCCCTACCCGAAAGGAGTTTTGGTAGTTTGCTTTGATTTTCTTTCAGTTTATCTGGATTATTCTAGGGTTGTAATTCAGATTCTATGTTCCGTCCGTTTGGATGTATAAACCTTGTTATCTTTTGATATCAATGAAATGCAATTTCCCCTTTTTCATCATTCCTGATAGTTTTATTTTTGTTTTTCTTTTCTTCCTTGTACAGTTCTTTTCATGCTGGTTTCAATGACATGACATACATGAGGAATCTTCTTCCCAGTCTTAAAAGCCAATCTAATTCTGAAATAATAATTCAAGAAATAGAGTGTGATGATAAATCAGAATACGATGAGGATGAGGACTTTGAAGAGATTAGTAAAGAATTAAGCCATTTTGAAGAAAAACCCAAGCCCAACCTGAGTGATACCGAAGCAATCACTTTAGGGGACCCAGATAATATAAAAGAGAAACTAAGATAAGCGTTTATCTTGAACCGCAACTCAGGGAAGAGATGATTAAAGCATTGTTTGAGTACAAAGATATTTTTGCATGGTCATATGACGACATGTCGGGTCTAATAACTGACTTGGTGGTTCACAAATTGCCCACTGACCCGGCATTTCCTCCCGTCAAATAGAAGTTTAGGAAGTTGAAAACCGACATGAGTGTGAAGATCAAAGAAGAGGTCACAAAGCAGTTCGAGGCAAAAGTCATTCGAGTCACGCGGTATCCCACTTGGTTAGCCAATGTTGTGCCTGTGCCAAAAAAGGATGGTAAGACTAGAGTGTGTGTTGATTACCGTGATCTCAACAAGGCAAGTTCAAAGGACAACTTTCCACTGCCAAACATCCACATTTTGATTGATAATTGAGCCAAACGTGAGATTGGGTATTTTGTGGATTGCTATGCGGGCTATCATCAGATCCTAATGAATGAGGAGGATGCAGAAAAAATGGCATTCATCACGCCATGGGGAACATACTGCTACCGGGTCATGCCTTTCAGTTTGAAAAATGCTGGGGCAACTTACATGAGGGCAATGACGACCATATTCCACAACATGATACACAAGGAGATCGAGGTTTATGTGGATGATGTAATCATAAAGTCTAGAAAGCAGTCTGACCATGTCAGAGATTTGAGAAAGTTCTTCCAAAGGCTTCGCAGGTACAATCTTAACCTCAATCCTGCAAAGTGCGCATTCGGGGTGCCGTCTGGAAAACTGTTGGGATTCATAGTCTACCGTTGAGGTATTGAATTGGACCCGTCAAAGATCAAAGATATCCAAGAATTGTCACCCCCAAGGAACAAGACTGAGGTGATGAGTTTATTAGGGAGGTTGAACTACATCAACAGGTTTATTGCTCAGCTTACGACAACTTGTGAGCCTATCTTCAAACTACTGAAGAATGATGTTGTGATGAAGTAGACAGATGAGTGTCAAGAAGCATTTGATAAGATAAAGGGGTACTTTTCAAACCCACATGTGTTGGTGCCACCAGCATCGGGGAGACATTTGATTCTGTATTTGATGGTCATGGACAATTCATTTGGTTGTGTGTTGGGTCAGCATGACATCACTGGCAGGAAGGAGTAGGCCATCTATTATCTCAGCAAGAAGTTCACATCTTATCAGGTTAAGTACACTCACCTGGAAAGGACATGTTGCGCCCTAACTTGGGTAGCACAGAAGTTGAAGCATTATTTGTCATCTTACACAACTTACCTTATCTCTAGTTTAGATCCGCTAAAGTATATCTTTCAGAAGCCTATGCCTACAGGGAGGCTCGCAAAGTGGTAGATCTTACTAACAGAATTTGGCATTGTCTATGTGACTTAGACTGCAATGAAAGCCCAGGCATTGGCCGATCATTTGGCCGAGAATCCAGTGGATGAAGAATATGAGCCTTTGAAGACTTACTTCCCTGATGAAGAGATAATGCACATTGACGAGTTGGAACAGGTTGAAGAGCCAGTTTGGAAACTTTTCTTTGATGGAGCTACTAACATGAAAGGCGTTGGGATAGGAGCTGTACTTATTTCTGAAACAGGGCATCACTACCCTTTTACGGCTCAGCTTCATTTCTATTGCACTAACAATATGGTTGAGTACGAGGCATGTATTTTGGGTTTAAGGTTAGCTACCGACATGGGTGTCTAGGAAGTCTTGGTCTTGGGAGACTCGGACCTTTTGGTTCACCAAATTCAGGGAGAATGGGAAACACGGGATTTGAAACTCATACTGTATCGATAATTTTTGCATGATCTTTGTCAGTGGTTTCGATCAGTAGAGTTCAGGCATATTCCATGGATCCATAATGAGGTTGTCTATGCTTTGGCTACTCTGGCGTCAATGTTACCTCACCTAGATAAGGCTTATGTTGACCTTTTGCATATTCAGGCCCATGATCAGCATGCTTACTATAACATGGTGGAAGAAGAACTTAATGGTGCGTCGTGGTTCCACGACATCAGGGAATACATCAGAATGAGAGTATATCCGGTACAAGCCACAGGTGATCAAAAGAGAAGAATTCGTCGTTTGGCAAGTGGAGTTGTCTTTAGTGGAGGAGTTTTGTACAAAAGAACTCCATATCTTGGATTGTTAAGATGCATAGATGCTAGACATGCCACAGCTATCATGACCGAAGTACATTCTGGAGTCTGTGGACTACATATAAGTGGGTACGTTCTGGCAAAGAAGATTCTCCGAGCAGGTTATTATTGGATCACCATAGAGAGAGATTGTATCAGCTTTGTGCGCAAATGTCATCAATGCCAAGTACACGGAGATTTGATTCATTCTCCGCCATCTGAATTGCACACAATGTCTGCACCATGGTCTTTTGTTGCTTGGGGCATGGATGTCATTGGACCGATTGATCCAGCAGCATCCAATGGGCACAAGTTCATTCTAGTAGCCTTTGATTATTTCACTAAGTGGGTTGAAGCTAAAACTTTCAAGTCTGTGACCAAGAAAGTGGTGGTCGATTTTGTACTCAAATATCATCTGTCGGTGCGGGATCCCAAAGGTGATCATTACAAATAATGGTGCTAATCTCAATAGTCATCTGATGAAAGAGGCATGTCAGCAGTTTAAGATTATGCATCGCAATTCCACCCCATACCGCCCCAAGGCGAATGGAGCAGTCGAGGCAGCCAACAAGAACATAAAGAAGATACTTCGGAAAATTGTGGAGGGTTCTAGGCAGTGGCATGAAAAGTTGTCATTTGCATTGTTGGGTTATCGCACTACTATTCGCACTTCAGTAGGGGCAACTCCTTATTTGTTAGTATATGGCACTGAAGCAGTGATACCTACGGAAGTTGAAATCCCATCCCTTCGGATTGTCGCTGAAGTCGAAATTGATGATGATGAGTGGGTCAAAACCCGCCTGGAGCAATGGAGTTTGATCGATGAGAAAAGATTGGCAGCAGTGTGTCATGGCCAGTTGTATCAACAGAGAATGGCAAGAGCATATAATAAGAAGGTGCGTCCACAGAAGTTTGAAGTGGGTCAACAAGTATTGAAACGTATCCTTCCACATCAGGGTGAAGCAAAAGGCAAGTTCGCCCCAAATTGGCAGGGGCCGTTCACCGTAACGAGAGAGTTATCCAATGGTGATTTGTATTTAACAGATATAGAAGGCAAATGTGTAGACATGGCTATCAATTCTGATGCAGTCAAAAGATATTATGTATGATTTCTCTGGTTTAAATTGTATTTGTTTGCACTTGGCATGTTCTGAAGATTAGAATGACGAAGGTATTTTGTTCTGCTATCAAAACAATTTATCATTTGTTACCCCTTTTGAGCCTTATTTATTTCATTTCATACCCCTCTTTTGGAATCAGTAGCAAAGTTCAGAAACACAGTCACAAAATATAAGTAAAGGAAAAGATAGAAAAGAAAAGAGAAGGAAAAAAAAAAGAAAAAAAAAGAAATAAAGAAAAGAAAAAGGAGAGAACAACAAAACAACAAAAAGAAAAAAAGGAGGAAAGAAAAAAAGAGAAAGAAAAGAAAGAGAAAAGAGAAAATCACAACAGCAAAGCCATTTCTATGTCATGAACTCCGTTCGACCTCATTCCTTTTAAGGATACGTAGGCAGCCTCACGGTTCGGTCCCATCAAAGTAAAAATTCAAAAGTCCCCCAAGCAAAGAAATTGAGGCAGAAGTTGTGGTTGTTGTAAGAAATCTGATTCCGAAAGTTGTAATCTTGAACCCATTTGAATTGTTTTGAGCCTTTTGATACCCTTTCTTTCTAACCCCATCCAAACTCACATTACGGTCCAAAGAAAGACCTTCCGATCAGTCTTCGAGAGATGCCAAGTCGAGCAAGTGGAGGCGATTCATATCAGGGGCAACACTCCAGTCCAAACAAAGAAGATGAAAATGAGTGAGTCTTATTGGTGAAAACCCTTGCCGTCACCATAAGGCGACGAAAGATGAGAGAAATCAAAATGAGAGAGTCTTATTAGTGGAAAACCTTCACGGGCACCTTAAGGCGAAAGTGAGTTGAGAGATGAACAAATGAGAGAGGTTTGTTGGTGAAAATCCTTTAGGGCACCGCAGGCCGAATTAGGACAAGGTTTTGGTGAAGAAATTGGGGTTTGAAGATCTTGGGGCGTAAAGTACGACAACTGAAAGTTGGTTGGTTGGACAGACTGGGCCGATTAATCCGAAATGCATGTCATGATCATTGGTGTCGGCTGCTCCACTCAGATAAGTCTCTTTTCTTTTTCCCTTTCAGACAGTCTTCTAGTTTTGGATTTTTCTTTTCCCTAACTCTCAAAGTTATTGCATTTCATTTCTTCTAGATTTATTTCTCTAAGATGTTTCCAATGTCAGTTCTGTTTAAGCAAATAAGAAAGGATTTCAAAGCTCTCTACCAACTTCCAAAATTGCACAAAAGCACAGCGTTGCCAAAGCATTGTTAGAGATAGTATGATGTGAAATGGGATATAAAGGGTCAGCAAAAGTTCCATTAGTGAAATGGTTTAGTAATTTCGTGGGAGATGCAGAGGTGCAGATAGATGGGTCAGAGATATAACACAACAGTTGGGTATAGAACACTCGGGTTATCCAAGGTCATATGGGTGAAAGTTAGTCAGAAAGTCAAACGATTTTTGGCCAATCCGGGGAAGCCAGTCAAAACAAAGCACGGTAGTAGAGAGGTCACCTTCAGCAATAATGCCACAAACTAACCACCACATTTTAAACTGACAAGATTTTTCTTTGATTGAAATAGGGGCAGGAAATTTTGTTTGTTTCGGAAAAACCCTCCGTAAGGGAAAACAAGCACCAGATAGGTTTGATCATAAATTCTCAGGACCCTCCTGGAAAATGGGACCTAGTTTAAAATTCAAAACATTCATGAATAGCAAAATCTAGCATAAATGTACCCCAAAGGAATATAAATTGGCTTCAAAGTTTTCATGCTTGAGATAGGATTCAATTAAGAACTTTCAGGACCCTCGTGAATAATGGGACTTAGCTTTAAGATTTCCCTTAGATAACAAGATTTAGCGTAAGTTCTGTTGTAGGGTAGTATAATTCAGCCGTAAAAGTTGTCACTCTTAAGATAAGACTTGATTTTTGATTTTCAGGACCCTCCTGGATAATGGGATGTAGTTTTAAGACCCTCCTAGATAACAAGGTTTAGTGGGAGTCATACCTTTAGAAGATATAATTTAGATGTAAAGTTGTCATTTAACTAGGAGTTTTCCGGACCCTCCTGGAAAATAGGATTTAGCTTTCAAATTCATAGAGATATTTGGTGACGTGATTCAATTAACACTCATAGATGCGCACAGCACCAAACTGGGGCAGGAAAATTTCTTTTGTTTTGTTTGTTTTGTTGTAATCAGGTTCAAAGGCAGCAATTTCAGATGATCAGTTCAAGTTTTGGTAATCAGACGCCCACCTGGAGAGTAAGGGAATACAGTTCAAGTTTCGGCAATCAGGCGCCCACCTAGGGAGTAAGGGAATACAGTTGAAGTTATGGCAATCAGGTGCCCACCTGGAGAGCAAGGGAATACGGTTCAAGTTTTGACAATCAGGCACCCATCTAGAGAGCAAGGGAATACAGTTAAAGTTTTGGCAATCAGGTGCCCACCTGGAGAGCAAGGGAATACAATTAATGTTTCGGCAATCAGGCACCCACCTGGAGAGCAAGGGAATACAATTAAAGTTTCGGCAATCAGGCGCCCATCTAGAGAGCAAGGGAATACAATTAAAGTTTTGGCAATCAGGCGCCTACCTGGAGAGCAAGGGAATACAGTTCAAGTTTTGGCAATCAGGCACCCACCTGGAGAGCAAGGGAATACAGTTAAAGTTTCGGCAATCAGGTGCCCACCTGGAGAGCAAGGGATTACAGTTCAAGTTTCGGCAATCAGGCACCCACCTGGAGAGTAAGGGAATACAGTTCATGTTTCGGCAATGAATACAGTTCAAGTTTTGGCAATCAGGCGCCCACCTGGAGAGCAAGGGAGTACAGTTCAAGTTTCGACCGTCAGGCGCCCACCTGGAGAGCAAGGGAATACAGTTCAAGTTTTGGCAATCAGACGCCCACCTGGAGAGCAAGGGAATACAGCTAAGGTTTTGGTAATCAGGCGCCCACCTGGAAAGCAAGGGAATACAATTAAAATTTTGGCAATCAGGCGCCCACCTGGAGAGCAAGGGAGAACAACACTAGTTTTAAGGAAGGGAAACAATTTAAGTGTCGGTAATCAGGAGCCCACCTGGAGAACAAAGTAACTCAAAGTATTGGTAATCAGGAGCCCACCTGGAGAACAAAGGGAAAGCAGCAATATTCGAAGGAAGACGGTTCAAGTTCAGGAATCAGGCACCCACCTGGAAAAAAGGGAAAGCATCTCAGATTACAATTCGAGTCGGCAACAAAGGGACTTCACCTGGAGAATACAAGTCAACAAAGCAACAGGAATCGCAAGATCAAGTTTGAAGATATAGATAGGATTCTTGTAACTCATAGATCATAGTTTAGTATAGCTTCTATTATTTTGTCACGGTGTAATAAGGAGTTCAGTAAGCAGTAGCAGCGGCGACAGCAATAGTGAAATCACGGCTTCATGGTAGTCCCAGCTACTGAAACTTCCCGAACTACACTGACTTGTTCCCTTTATAGCCAAGGATTTGTAGGCAACCTCGGAAGCAGGGTGCGGTCAAATCTTTCAAAAATGCTTCCCTCGTATCTGCTCACTTTATCGTTGCACGAAAACTCTTCATGTTTCCGAGCAAAGACGGGCAGCTGTGAGCACATGATTTTTTCCCTATGTGAATTACTCCCATAAATTCAAGAAAAATAAATTTTCCCGTTATTTGCAATTTCGTAGAGTTTTGTAGCATTTTTCGTTAATTGTTTGCATTTGTCTGCGCATTTTAATTCTATTTAATTCATGAAAAATACAAAAATATATTGCATTTGCATTTAGAATTTAATTTTGCATTTTTGGATTAATTAGTAATTTAGTTGTTTTACAAAAATAGAAAATCACAAAAATAACTCATTTTGCGTCTTTAACTTTTTAATTTTAAATTTTATAGTTTTTCTTTTAATTTAGGAGTTATTTAATTTTTGTAAAGGCTATGAATAGTAATTAGTTTAATTTGGAGAGTTAATTCAGTTTTAAGAGTTAATTTGGGTTTTTAATTTTGATTTGAAAAGAAAAGGAAATTGAATTTGACAAAGAAAAAGAAAAGAAATTGAAGCAAAGGCTGTCTTGGGCCAATTCAGCAGGCCCAAATAATTCCCCTTCCTTACCCGCCCCTCTCCAGCCCACAACCCACAACCCGTTCTTTGACCCACCCCAATCCAGATCCGTCCAGCCCAAATTCCCTTTTAATCTCATCCGTCACTTCCTCTCATCCAATGGCCCACAGCACTTCAATTATCCAAATATACCTCCAATGCAAGAAAACCTAATCCTAAAGTCCCAAACTCAGAAACGGCATGTTCATCCTCTCTTCACCTTCAATCTGCATCCAGACTCGCCAAATTTCAGGCGAGTGAGCTCAAACTCGACTCATGCAACCCCCATCTCACCAAGTCACCGAATATTCTAACGGCTTCTGACAATTTTTCCACACCATGTGCTGAATTAGTTGAAATCTCTGAGGGATAAATTCCGAAAAATGGGAGCTATGGATTGATTTGAGGATCAATCCCCTCCTTCCATCTGTCAGAATTGGTTCCAAAAGAGATCTTCAAGTTTCATGTATGTGAAGAAAGGAATAGGAGGTTCGAGATTTTTGGGGGAAGGTATATATATAAGGTAAGCTTCTTCGTTAAGGAGGATTTTTTTGAAGAGATTTTTTGGCATGAGGGCTAGGGTTAAAAGTAATTCTAATTCTTCTTCGTTTTTTTTTTAATTTTGGCTTAGTTTTTCCAGAACAAGCGAAAGATACATAAAGAAAAATGTTCATTATTCTCTGAGTTTGTTTTTCATTTTCGACTACTTTTAAAAAAGAGAGAAAAAAATCAAAAATATATAGTCCGTCCTTTCTCTCTGGGGTTGAAGGCTGTTTGAAAATGATGCTCGATTGAGAGTTGCTAAGTTTTGTTGTTGTCCAAGCTATTGATTTCTACTTGACTCTGTTTGCTGTTCGGATTAGCATTAGCTTCTGGATTTCAGTTGTAATTAGTGTTTAAGCAAAGTAAATCGAAGTTGTTACTGATTCCTGGTTCATTTCTTCTCCATTTTTTTATTGTTCCCGATTTGGTGTCGTGTGTTCATGTTCTGTGATGATTTTATTTAAGACTACCTGAAAGTCAGTATTCATTGCTTGGGTTAAATGATGAGTTCTTTTGGCCTTGATTCAGGCCTGTTTGTGTTTCTTGTTTATTCTATATTGGATGAGTGATTGTATGCACTGATGTAATGGCTGCAGTTGTATAAACTCATCCCATTCATTTTGTTAAATTTTAGCACTAAAACAGATTCTTGAAACCCTAAAGAGTGAAGCCTGCTTGTTTGATCATTTTTGTTGGTTTACCTGAAGTTTGAGCCTTAAGTAATTCGTGTGCTTGGTTCATTCTTGAATTAGTGAGTCAACACACATTTAGCTTCACCTCTAAGGCCACAGAGGTTAATGTTCATGTTTCCAGTAGTCGTTTGTCACTAAATCTCTTGAAACAGTAGTTAATATGAAGCATGTGCAGCATTGCTTTGTTCTCTCAAATCATTTTATTTGCTAGTCGAGTTTGTTTAAGTTTTGGTAAGAAAACAATGTTCAAGAATCTCCTTCTCTTTCTCCGAAATAGTTTAAGTGCCTTATGCCACAGTTGATCCTTCATGTCACAGTATCCACATTCATAGTAAAATCATGTTTAAAACGTTAGTTCGAGTGATATTTTGGAGTTTCTAGCATCACGTGAGCTATGTGCCTTTTGTCCATTCTGATAAGTGTTGCATTAGGAGCAAGGTCACATTAAGTTGTGTGGGCTCGCCATGATCCAGCTTGCCCTATTTAAGACTTTCGCGTGTTTGAGTGCCATTTCAACTGTCCTGATTGCCAATTCAGTTTGCCTTAATATCCTGGATATCAATATGTCCTGTTATTTTTTCCCCTTTATGTTTCTATGATGATAAATGAATAGAAAAACCATGGATAATACAGAACTGAATGGTATAACTGAATACTGGAGTTAAATGGATTGACTGCATTTTTTGGGCCGGAAGGACTACTGTTTTTGGCAAGAATTTGCAGTTGTTGATGGCCATTTACTTTCTGTTGCATAAGGTTAGTTTGCATAGCCTTTGAAGCATTTGTGAGCATTGCATGACTCATATGTCATAGTTCTTGCAGCTTTACATATTGACGACAGTAAATTTTGCATCTGTGAGTTGTGAGTTTCTTTATATGTGTATAGCGGGGGTAGGGGGTGTTTGTCGATGTTGTTACAAGTTTGTACGTGGCTGAAATTCCTGCTAAGTTACAATCACACGTCAATTTGATATGCTTTCGTAGTTCTAATTGCCATACTGTATCATGTCATTCCCACTGTAACAAATTAGATACACATTTATATGTTTGCTATCTTCCCTTTTATCCATTCAGGTGCATGAGAGATATTAGTGCATAAACATATTGCATAAAAATGCATTTTTTTGTTAACTAGGAAGTCAGAAGTGGGGGAAAGTGGGTCAACTTGATAATAACTTCATTTCCTATTGGCTTATGTTTACAGATGACTTCGTTGGTCGTTTATAGGTTGATTGATTGTGTGCAGATAGATTTTGTTAATCCTACTAGTTAGAATGTGATGCGAGTGAGGAAGAAGAAACAATTTATTCATGAACGTTCTAGTTTATTTTAGTCAAGTAATTAAATTATTACAATTACGGGTACGGTTCCCGTGACGTGGTTGTGATACTTAGTTTTTTTTAAGTTAGATATAAGTAGGAGTATTTTTGGTTTGCCTTAGCTAAACACAATTCTTTTCTTAAAATAATTTGAGGTGCGCCATACACAAACAAAATCCTATAATGTATGGCCCTCACATAAATACAAAATTAGTATAGAAAATGCCCTGAACTTGCGTAGTTTGCTTTAGGCGTGTAATTTAAATTACTTTCCTAAATTTGGGTGTGCATTTATGTGACCCAAATCCAAATATCAACAACGTTAGATAAAATGTGTCGTGGACCGCGGGTGCATTTATGTGACGTGGTTCAAGACGTGTTTAGATGACGTTGAATCTATCCTAAAAATAATTAAATAAAAGCGGTTATAAAGTTAAAATTGAACTATAGGCTAAAACATGTATTAAAATCAGATAATAGGCCAATTATAATAGTTGAGCGACCGTGCTAGAACCACGGAATTCGGGAATGGCTAACACCTTCTCCCGGGTTAACAGAATTCCTTACCCGGATTTCTGTGTTCGCGAACTATAAAACTGAGTCAATATTTCCTCGATTCGCGATTTAAAACTGGTGACTTGGGACACCATAAATTATTCCAAGTGGCGACTCTGAATCTTTAAATAAATAAATCCCGTTTCGATTGTCAGTTTAAGTTGGAAAACACTCTCTTACACCCTTCCGGGAGTGTTAGGAAAAAGGAGGTGTGACACTAGTCAATTCTCGCACTTGACAAAGTTTTATCTCCCTTCTCTCTAGTTTCCCTTTCTAAGTTTTATAATGTCAGTAAATGACCCAATCTCAACCCCACCACCAGCCCCACCTACAACCAATGAAAACTTAACAGAAAACCTAAACTCAGCTACAAACACCTGCACACCACCTATTCACCTCAAACCATCGGCTAACTCAGACCAACCAACCCAAAATACCACAGCTAAAACCAACAATTCGAATTTACTAACAAATGTTAATGGCGTAAACAGACCAGTTTCCACCACCATAATACCTCAAACCACCACTATAACATCAATTATCTCTTCACAACCCAAAATTTCCTCCAATTTGACAGACCAGAGTGACAAAATGGCAATACTTTGAATAATGAAGAAAACATTATTCTTCAATCGTCCATCATTCCTAATGAAAATTCAAACCTAGAGAAGCTATTAGCCATAAAGGGTCAGACACACAACCTATACCAAAACCACATGCAACAACCTAAAGGTTATTGGTAACAGACCATCATCACATAGTGGACGTAGAGATGACACACAGAGTATCTCCAAACTTTCCTTTGCAAGCTTCATTTAAGACAAAGAATACACGACCAGTGGAGATTAGACATGGAACACATCTAGGTAAGTTGGCAGTTTACTTATCTTCTCCAGATTATTTTATCAACCTTGTTCAGGATTGAAGACTCACGATAGTGGGTAAGTTTTATAGAGGTAAACCAACTATGGAAGAAATATGGGAAGTTTTCATAAGGCAATTTTATCTTAAAGGGCCAGTGAAGATTCCTTATTTTGATCCTAAATATGTCTACATAGATGTTCCGAATGATGTCGATTATAAACATTTTAGATTCAAAGAATATGTAGATATTAGTGACTCTCCAATAAAATTTATGAAGTACACCCCTGACTTCATACCAGAAGTAGAGACTTCTATTATTCAAGTATGGATTTTGATACATCAACTACCATGGCACCTGATCAAGTAGAATATTATTTCTAAGATGATGCAATCTATAGGGGTGGTTGTTTCTCCTGATTAGGCAACATACTCTAAATCTAGAGGAAAAGTTGCTAAAGTGAAAGTTAAAATCGACCTTCTAAAGCCAGAATTTGACTAGTTATGGTTGGGCTTCAATAGGCTTAGAGGTGCAGAAAATGGTGTGATATTAAGTATGAAAGGGTACCAAGTTATTCTCTTTATTGTAAATTATAAGGTCAATAAATTTAATGTAGAAATAGAGTCAGAGATGAGAGAATCAAAGCACAAAAAGAAGAAATTGCTAGAGCTCAGAAGGGGGAAATTGCTAATAGAAAAACAGGAAGCAAAAGTGATGATGAATTCAAAATTGTAAGCAGAAGGAAGGGACCAAAAGAAAGGAAGATAGGAAGCACACAAAGTCAAAACAAAAATCAAGATCAGAATACTACACATCAAAATGAAAGAAACAGCCAAACCAACAAAGCTAATAGGGGCATTGTGATCAGGGAACTAATAGAAGGAAACCATACAATTATGTTAGAAGAAGTTTAGGGCAAGGGTAAAGGAAAGTTATATAAAGAAAACAATGATTAAGCCATTGAAGAAGAGGATACGGAATAGGATAATGATGCACTTCCGAGATACAATGTTGAGGAGCCAAAATTGAAGAAAGAAAGAACCGGAGGCAAAAAGAAATTCAAAGGGAAAATGAGAATGAGACAACTCAAAAGTGTGATGAAGAAGTACAAGAACCTATCAACCTAATGAACAAGAAAAGGTTAATAATGCTAGTACTTTAAAAATCAAACCAAGTGAGAAGGTTGAACAAAAGTCAAAGTTCCAGGAGCAAAGTAGCATTCACTCAATTCCTGAGAATCAAGAACTTAAACCACTTAGTAGAGTCACAGATTAGACTACAAACCATGTTATTTAACCATGAGAGTGCCATCACAACTATATTAAATTAATATCTGGAACTAACCTTGACAGAAATCACAACAATGGAGAGACACAACATATCATATCAGATGAAATTTTGAATTCATCTGAGAATGATGAAAGTGCAGGAGACATGGATTATGTAGATGAAGAAAGTTCAGAAGATGGTGATGATTATGCTTATGATAATCCGCGTAGACCAAAGGAAAACACTCATTGTTTATGGCATGGACTACCAGGGTATCTAATCATGTTCGTTCCCCATGCTTTCGCACCATAGCGTCATATGGTCCTGGATAGAGGTTCCATCCTAAAAATAAAAGAGAGCCTTCATGAAAAACTATTTGAATGAGATCTCTCATACAAAAAGTTCTTAGCTAGTGTTTCGGGAGAATCTAGTCATTTAGTCAATTCATATCTATCTCTGTAAATCAAGGGGTAAAGCTTACCTCTCATGTAGTCGTCGGCCTTCCTAACTCAAGGGTAGAGTACTCAGCTTTTAAGTGCGGCTAGTCTTTTTTATACATATGGATGAAGTGAGGGATTTGTTCTGAATTCCATCTATACTATAGAACTAGACGTGAGAGTTTCTTCTCATCCAGCTCCTCGCGAATAAAAGGATCCAAAAAATTTATATTGGAGCAAAAAATAGGGGGTCGTAGAACTGACCTCTTATTTTTATTGATTCAATACATTAGGGAAAAAGATCGTATAGTTCCCTATCGAGACAAACTCTCAACGGATTCTCCACGTGTTGGGAATGCCTCTTCCGTGCGTCTTTCTCGTGGCGGGAACAGAACAATAGGGAAAGACCCGGCCCAGGGCAAGGTTTATTTATTTAAGAGAGAATGACAAAATGAACCACATGTCCTGATCGGAACGATTGAAGAAAGAAAGAGAATGGTAGCTTCTTTCGCCTAGGGGACATCATCGGAGAACAATGTCGGGGACAGGGTGAGAATCTTCTGTTGGTTACGCCCTTGTTGTGTCAGTTCTTCCATATTTAGAAACTTCATAGAAGTCAAAATAGGAAAAAATAAAAATACCTAGCAATTTTTTTCTATGGATATAAGGCTTTAATTGATAGAGATAGAGGAAGCAGCGTAAATATCAAATAGCGAGGTTTTGGGCCGATACAATAATAACTGCGTACGGATGTCATGATGGAAGAAATACTTATCTCGTGATGTGAGATCAATCTTAGGGATTTTCTTTCAGTGCCTCGAAGACTCAATAGCAATTCCATCTCGTCTATTCTAATAGATTCCACTTCGCTTACTTGCATGACTTCCTCTTTACTTAAAAAAGGGGGGTGAGTCAAAGGTCTTCATTCACTCTTCTCTTACTTTCCCTACTTCTAAAAAAAATGTTGAACAAAAATGATCTTTCTAAAGTTAAGGCATCAAATCGGTCGGCTGCTGGACGGGGTCAGGAGCAGCAGTAGGAGAAGCGATAAGCCCTTCAATCTACTCCTCAATGCAGGAATGGAGGGCCGCTTTGGACCACTTTCTCCCGTATTACTGCCTTGTTTTCTTGTGCCAATAGTTTCCCACTGAGAAAGAGATCGAGGATCGGTCGGAAGCTTCTTCCTTCGAAGGAATTTCTCCTTCATCAAATGAATTCTCTTTCAAAGTAGATAAATGATATCAAAAATCGATAGATTTAAACTACTCGTTCGACAAATAAAGAATTTATAGTTGTCCAATAAAATAAAACCATCTACGTAAAATGAATATTCATTTAGACGAAATATGATATTAAGTGAAGGAAAGGGGAATTTTAGGAAAAAGATATTTTTTTTAGATCTTTTTTCCCTTACTCTTTAATATCATTGTAATTTTTTTGCATGCCTCCTTGACTTCTCAAACTGAACTAAGACTGTCCAACTAGAGTATAGCCAGAAGGAGCTCTTTTTGTGGTGAAAGTATTTCCAAATAGAAATCCATAGCGTCAGTATTAAGACTTAGAGTAAACGAACAATTGAAGCTTCTTACAAAAGGTAGATCAGCTTGATAACTCGGTACACTGTATTGACAGAACTCTATTCATAGACAAACTTGAGATTTGCGATCCCAAGTAAGATCAGTTAAGGACCATGGGATCCTTTTCTATCAGATAGGACATCTAATTCCTCTAACACGGATAACATAAAAACTAGGATTAGATGCTTAACATAACGACTCGTATGCTTTCACAAAAGATAGAGGAGCGACTCCGGAGAGAGACATCTAACAACTCAACTAGAGCAGATCCCGAGACTTCACCCTTTCTATTAAACTGTTGGGCACTATATTCTGTAAAAATAAAGAGAAAATAAAAGGTAAACAAAAGAGAGAACAAATGCGATAGAAAGCGTCAGAGCTTCGAAAGCCTGAAATTGAGTGTCCTTGATTTGAGCATGTTAGTTAGGTAGAATGTGGGTCTCCAAAATCCAATGTCGTAGGTTCAAATCCTACAGAGCGCGATCGGGGCATTGCCCTTACTTTAGCTTTAGGAAGAAATCTAGACTTTGCATCTCATATTAGGGATCACATATCGGTATCGGAAGATCATGCCTATCACTTCTTCTTAACTTCCGTGATTTGACGGCAGGAGGATCATCAAAGGTTGGAGAAAGAGATAGAAAGCTGACTAGAGTAGGGGTAGAGGGGCTGTGTCAATCTATTCCAATCGAGGTGATAGCTTGACTCGGCCAATGGGAGAAAGATCAAATTGCGCGGGTGAGGGTTCCCACCCATCATCTAGATTCAAAGTCAAGGTCTTGTTTTGATATTGATCATAGCAAACGTCACTTCCTTTATTGGATAGATTCAGGCTTGCTTATCTCGCTCTCAAATTGGAAAGCTAGGTTTGGAACAATTCAATTCAGTGGGATCCTTCATTCACATTTTTTCCACCAAGAATGTTTTCTAAAACTCTTTGATCTCCAAATTTGGAGAATCCTAATTTCACGCAATTCACAGGGTTCAACAAGCAATCAATATTTCACAATCAAGAATGTAATACTTTTTATAGTAGTGGTCCTTATATATTGTTTTAGCAATCGAAATATGGTCGAAAGAAAAAATCTCTAATTGATAGGGCTTGTTCATATACCTATGAATTCCATTGGACCCAGAAATGATACATTGGAATAATCTATTGGGTCTTCCAATATCAATAGGTTGCATAGTAATAGTTGTTTGCTAGGTTGGTTTTGCTCTCTACCTTCTCACGGTGGGATGGAAACAAGAGAGGTCAACCCGGCATACCTTCAAAGCAAGAAGCTATAACAGCAGAAGGGGAGAAAAACGATCTACACGAATGGTGTAATGACTGCCCCGCTATCTTTGACATGGACCCGGTGAAATTAAATTCTTCGTAAAGATGTGGAGTACCAACGGTAAGATGGTAAGACCCCGTGCACCTTAACTATAAAACAACGACTTTCGAGTAGAGGATTTGTTTGCTCTTCATTATTCCCTCAGAGTTAAGTTATAGTTAGCAGATGGGATCTAATTCATTAGAGGAAGTATGAGGAGATCGATAGTGACAAATATGTAGATATTTTGCTTGAGACTTTTGCTTCCGAGAATATGGTTGACGTTCCTATATCCTCGACCACAGACACTACTACCAATACAATTTGCTCATCTCATAGGGGCAGAGGTGGAACAAGAGGAGGTAGATATTCAACAAGAGGAAGAGGTAGCTGATACACCAATCAAGGGCATGTGGAAAATCACAGAAATACAGCTTCTCAGATTAGTAATTAAGTTTAAGTCCCTTTTTGGAATATAAGGAGCATCAATTCTAGTGGTGCTCTTGAAAGACTGAAGCAATTGATTAGATCACATAAATTTCCTTTTATTTTCTTAAGTGAACCTTTCTATAAGACCAATAAGTTGGACAAATACAAAAGAATATTGGGATACCAACATGCCTTTTCTAACAACAACAGTCAAATAATCTTGATTGTGAGGTGGTGGAAGAGGATGAACAACATGTGTCTAGTATTATGAAACACAATGTAACTTCATTTCTCATGTTTTCTATTTATGCAAAATGTGAAGATCATTTGAGAAGATAATTGTGGGATAAACTTAGGAATTAGGAGCATCTCTGACAAATATAGCATGCCTTGGTTCATTTATGGTGATTTCAATTGTATCACTGACCCTCGTGAGATGAAGGGAGTGGTCTACATAGGATGTAAAAAAGCTTGTCTTTTCTCCAATGTTTTATGAATTGTGAACTAGTGGAGGTTGGCTACACTGGTTCTGCTTTTACGTGGTGTAATGGCTGGTCTTCTCAAAGAAGAATCTTGCAGCAATTAGATAGAGTCCTTGTCAATCATAAGTGGATGAACCTCTTTAATGCCGCAAATGTCATTCGCTTAGTTAGGACAGGTTCTGATCATGAACCTCTCTTATGCTCCATGAAGATAATGCTTAGTGAACCAGTGAAATACTTTAGGTTCCTTGATTTATGGATCAAACAAGAAGACTTCATGAATATAGTAGAACAATCTTAGGCTGACGAGGTTTAGGGATCACCTCTTTGGAGATTTCATTTGATGTTGAAGAACACATGCAGAAAGTTATCTCAAAAGTCCAAGAGTTCTCTTGGTAATATATTTGACAAAGTTAAGGAACTAGAGGGTAAGGTAGCAGAGCTAGAAGAGAGGTCCATCCAAGATAATTATGATTTTAACATATGTGCTCTTAATCAAGCCAATGCAAATTTGATTAGTTCTATGAAGGATGAAGAGCCTTACTAGAGACAAAAATCTGGTATCAAATGGTTGGTTGAGGGTAAAACTAACTCTAAAACCCTAGATAATATTTCCATCAAAACCCTAGATAACAAATTAGTTATTCATAATAGTATGTAAAACTACAATACTAAAAGTCATAACAAACAATGAAAAATAGGAAGAGAAAGGAAAAAATCGTAGAAGAATTCCCCACCTTGCTCCTATTGTGTCTCTGCCTCCTTAGGTCGAATCTGTGTCAAAAGTATGTCCAACCTCCTCAAAATAGCATTTTTACATGTATTTATACCAAGTAGGGTCGAGCCCAGACGAAAATACCTTCTCCCGTGCGAAATAGGTCAACCACTCTATAAACTTTGCACTACCGCGCCGCACCATGCGGTGCGGCAGTGGGAAAGTTCAGATTGCTGATTCTGACAGGCTGTAGGAAATTTCCACAGGCGCGGCGCACTGCACGCCGCACCATGCGATGCGGTAGTGGGAATTTGTTAAAACACAAAACAGGAAAGTTGTAGCCCATTCAAATAGCTTTCCAACAATATATTGTGAATCCCAAATGGCATTCTGAGTGAAAAGTTATGTGTATTTTACTAGATAATACACTGTATGCCCGCTCGATTCTTCGTTTCGTTCTTAACTATCGTTTGTTGATCCCCCAACATGATTCCGATTTAATTTCTTGGGCTTTTACTCAGACTTCAAAGCTCCAAATCACTTGAATTTATTCCATAATATCTACATAGCTCGGAATCACTCCTACAAGGCATATAACACATAATTAGTGCAAAACACTAGCGATTAAAGCTCAAACTCAATTAAAGTGCAGTAAATTAGAGTGTAATAAGTGATTAAAATATGAAATTATAGCCTATCATCAACACCCCACACTTAAACCATTGCTCGTCCTCGATCTATCAAACTACACTTTATATAGACACGACCTTTTTAAGCAATTTTCCTAATGCATCACACCAAGAATATTTAAAATAGAATAAGCACAAAAGCGTAACATCTTTACCTCAAGATTTGACTCACAAGTACCACGCATTATTCACAACTCACCCACTTATTCTAACATAGAGGTCACTGATATTACCTTTCCTTCATGAATCAAGTGCCCTCACACAATAAAAGAGAGTAGTTCCACACAATATAAAAGTTAAGAACCATTAGGAACTCAAGATAGAAAGAATTCACTCACTCTCAGAAACAATATTCATATGCCACAAAAGATGCATTAGAGGCTTGCCCATAATGTAATACTCTATTAATCGAGCTTATTCAGTCTAGGATCAAGTAGGACTTTATTTGGTTGTAATGTAGGCTAAGGGATGGGTAGGATACATTTAGATATAAGAGTGACTACACCTCTCTAAGCACTTTAATACATACATTTAACATTTAAAACCCCACTTATGTCAAACCAAAACTCCACCTTCCCATTAATGTATATTAACTTCATACTTCTTTAAGCACAATTACATCAAAAGCCGCCAACACAAGGAATATTCTTCATAACAATACAACTATTTTTTTTCTTTTCTTTCGTTTTCAATTCAAGTGACTCTTACTTTTTTAAAACAATGCACCTTTCTTCTTATTTCATTAGTTCCACTCAAAAGCCAAACCAATCACCCCACACTTTAACTTTTACAAAGTTCATAACAATTCAAGTGCTCATGAGAGGTGAAAATGTTCAAAAAGATGGTTAATTCAAACAAATGGGTAAGGCTTGTAATGTAGTTGCCAAAGAAACAGGATTACAGGCTCAAAAGGGTTAGCTACGATACATAAAAATTAGGCGGGTAAAATATACATATCTGGCTCAACAAAGAAACGCCTATATCACTTCCAAGACTGAACAAAATTACTATTTTGCTTTGCAAACACACGGGTCAAGTTCTAGATATTAAATTCAATGCACTGAATAATGCAAAACCTTACACACACATGGCACATAACTCACTTAGGATTGGATTCATCAAGACACTCTAGTTAAAGTAGTTAAGCAAAGTTAAAATCATATAATTTAAGGTACTTATACAAGAGTCAAAAACTGAGCCTAAGCATCACAACCAAAGTACTCACTATTCTCAAGGCATAACAAAGTCAAGAGATATTGCTTCATTTCAAAACACAATACAATGGCTCCTACTCCAAAAAAAAACTAACTACACCCGATTCAAACAAAACCCTTGGAAAAGAATTGCAGTACAAAGAAAAACCAAGGGGGAATTACTACACTACCTACAAAGAAAATCTTTTTGTCCTTTTTTATTTAGAATTAAATCCCTAAGAAAATTGTCTAGGATATCCATCGTCGGGAAAAGTCCATTCGTTACTATTTAACAAAAAAAATATTCAATTAAACTAACATAACTAAAATGGCATAGAAAATTATCCAGACAATCTCCTCACCCCACACCTAAAATTGTGCATTGTCCCCAACGCACACCATACTAATAAGAGGGTAAAAGAAACGCCCTGGTAGGACAAAGGCCGAAGCACTAGCAACTCATGGGGTACTCAGTCTTCTCCCGGGCTTGGTCCTTCGTGCGGGTACCTCACACTTAGTTCCAACCATCTGGTTTGTTGTTGCATCCTTCCAATAGGTTTTCTTTCCATACTCCTAGAAAATAAAAAATCGACACTACAAAATAATACATTAAGAAAACAAAACAAAAATAAAATAAAGCAGTAAAGCTGGGTTGCCTCCCAACAAGCGCTTGATTTAACGTCGTGGTACGACGCGAATCACTTTCTGCCTCCACTTCAAACTTATGAATTGAACCCCAAGTTTTGATTTTGCTCTGTGATCATGCGCCTGGGGTGGTAGAACGAATCTGACTGGCCCAATAAAACAATGTAGTATTCTGCACTTCTTGGCCTTTGGATGAGGTGTGTAATCCCGACTTTCAGCAAGAAGAATTCCAAAATGTAAGCACTTTGTTCCTCATTCCTTGACTCCTCAAGTGGCTCGGACGACTCTATTTCCATAACATTATCCAAACACCATGTTAAAAAATGCTTGGAGTGTGGACCAATGCGCTCAACTACATGAATATTGGGACTGTCTATATTCTCAATACTAATGACAATAGAGTCAACTAAATATGTATCCTCAATATCCTTGGTTGACTCTAGTATCTCTTCTACGACATTGGCATTCTCAAAATCTAGTTTGATTGATTGTTGGTGTTTTACTCTGGCCTTATCCTCTAGCTCCTCAATTTCTGTATCTAATTCACGCTTTTCTTGGATACTATTCACAATATTGGCTTGTTGAGCCTTAAAAACTTCAACCAGTTGACTCATGTGAACTTTCAAGTTGTGAATAGTTTCCTCGTGCCTTTCTATCTGCAGTTGTAATTTACTATGTTGTTCCAAAATGCACTTTAACATATCTTCGATCTTCTTTAGGTCAGCTTCCCTGGGTTCTTTGTTCCTATTAACTTCACCAGAAAAAGAAGAACCATCAAAGTAAGGGGTTAGGGGAAGGTAAAAAATATAATCACAACCGTTAATGAGACCATCTTGACCACCACACATATCACACACATTCCACACATAAGATTGAGTTGGTGCACAAAACTCGCTCTCGGGAATAGCCCTGGGTGGTTTCCTTTACAATATGCATAAGGAGGATTAAAAGTAGAATTACCAACATCAAAATTCTCATAATTCCATGATGCCATGTTTCTCAAATAAACAAATAAAACTAAAATAAAAAAAATAAAAAAAAAATCAAATACTAAATAAAATAACATAAAAGTTCAAACTTGAAACCTAACAATATGTACACCTACAACTACACCCGTTAGTTCCCCGGCAACGGCGCCAAAATTTGATCACGCCCAACTATGCCTTATAAAAAAGACTAAGCGGTCGTTGCAAATATAATCCAGTTTACAAGTCCGGAGTCGATTCCCACAGAAAATTAAGGCTTAGCTACAACTGTTCAATATTGCTAAGAAGACAAGCTTGAACAGTTCCTAACTTATAAATATTTAGATTTTAGTTTTTAACTAACTAACTAACAAATTAAAATAATAAATTAACATTAAAGATAATACAGGTTGGAGAAAATATTAAGGAGGTTTAGAGTTATGATTTCCCCAATTGTCGGAATCCTTCCCGCTATGTCTTCTATAATTTCGCCTAAGTATTCTCTACCAATAATGAGTGCTCTGCGTGTTGTAATTATCGCCCGAGTAATTACGACAATTTACTAGACATACTCTCCCAAGTTACGCTAGCTGGCTTTAATTACAACTCACTTAGATCACATCCAAGGTTTCGTTATCCCTAATACCACCTTTAAACCCTTGGTTATCGATTCCTCACATACGTCGGGAGTGATGTTGTTCGACAACTACCTAAATATGCACTCTCTCCCGAGTAATACATACTAAATAGGCACATCTAATTGAGGATACTATCAATTAACTACAACTAAAACATAGTTGAACAAATAGAGATTATACTACAGCTCAATTATATAAAAACATAACAAGAATTTATCCTACAAAAGGTTCCATCAAAACTCTAGATAACAAATTAGCTATTCATAATAGTATGTAAAACTACAATACTAAAACTCATAACCAACAATGAAAAAAAGGAAAAGGAAGGAAAAACTAGTAGAAGAATTTCCCGCCTTGCTCCTATTGTGTCTCTGCCTCCTTAGGTCGAATCTGTGTCAAAAGTATGTCCAACATTCACAAAATAGCGTTTTTACATATATTTATACCAAGTAGAGTCGATCCCAGACGAAAATACTTTCTCCCGCGCGAAATAGGACAACTACTCTGTAAAATCTGCACTACCGCGCCGCACCATGCGGTGCGGCAGTGGGAAAGTTCAGATTGCTGATTCTGACAGGCTGTAGGAAATTTCCACAGGTGCAGCGCACTTCGCGCCCCACCATGCACCGCGGTATTGAGAATTTTATAAAACTCAAAACATGAAAGTTGTAGCCCTTTCAAATAGCTTTCCAACAATATATTGTGGACCTAAACGGAGTTTGAGAGAAACGTTATATGTATTTTACTAGACAATGCACCGTATGCCCGCTCGATTCTTCGTTTCGTTTTAACTATCATCTGTTGATCCCCCAACACGATCCCGGCTTAATTCTTTGGGCTTTTACTCAGACTTCAAAGCTCCAAATCACTTGAATTCATTCCATAATATCTACGTAGCTCGGAATTACTCCTACAACGCATAAAACACATAATTAGTGCAAAACACTAGCGATTAAAGCTCAAACTCAATTAAAGTGCAGTATATAAGAGTGTAATAAGCGACTAAAATACGCAATTATAGCCTATCATCAGCAGTTCTCACAAGAAAAACAACATAGGGATTTCACAATTTTAAATTGTATTCTGACGGTGGTGACTGACGCAGATAACAGTAAATTGATAGCACCACTAACTATGTAGGAATTAAAAGAGATAGTCTTTTGCATGAATACTCACAGTATCCCAGGACCAGATGGCATATATGGAAAATTTTATCACAAGTATTGGGAGATCATCGAGGATGATTTACTACCAATGGTTTGCGATTTTTTTGCAGGAGCTCATTTACCAAAGCTGGATATGCCTAAGGCATACGACGGAGTGGACTGGGATTATTTATGTAAAGTACTGAGACGAATGGAGTTTGATGAAATATGGGTTGATAGAGTATGGAGATTGATCTCAAATGTTTGATATTCCATCAATATTAATAGTGTTAGGCATGGTTTCTTCAAGTCTAGTAGAGGTATCCAGCAAGGAGATCCCTTGTCCTCATATTTATTTGTGATTGAAGCAGAACTTCTATCCCAGTTGATGAACAAACTTTCACAAGAGGGTTTCATTCTTTACTCATATGATAAAAAGGATCCTATAGTTACTCATTTGTGTTATGCAGATGATACTATACTTGTTTCATATGGAGACTCTTTGTCATTGCATATGATTATGTCTAAACTAGAGCCATATGAAAACGTTTTAGGGCAAATGGTGAATAGGAGTAAGTCAGGGTCCTATGTGCGAACAAATTATGATGAACAGAAGATTAGAGATATCAAATGCACTATTGGTATCCCTTATTTCCAATTCCCTATGTTGTATCTAGGGTGCCCTATCTACTATGGTAGAAAGAAAGTGTTCTACTTCAATAACATGATGGCTAAGGTTTCCAACAGATTTCAAGGATGACAAGGAAAGATGCTATCATATGGAGGTAAAGATGTATTGGTGAAATTTATTTTACAAGCTCTTCCTCTTAATTTATTGTCTGTACTCCACCCTCCAAAAATTATTTTAGCACAAATGGAAAAGATCATGCCAAATTGTTTTTGGGGAAAATTGGAGGATATAAGCAAACATCACTGGAAAGCTTGGGCAGACTTATGTTATCCCATTCTTGAAGGTGGAGTTGATTTTAAATCCTTGCATGGCATATGTAGTTCTTTCTCTATTAAGATATGGTAGAGTTTTAGAACTCAGAAAACTACGTTAAGAGAGTTCCTTGAAACCAAAAATTGCAAGAGGAAGCACCCGAATGGACTTATGGGCAATCTCATACATGGAAGAGATTTATGGATATCAATGAAGATGCTAAGAAATATATCTTATGGAAGATAGGATCACGTACATCTCCTTCTGGCGGGATAATTGAACAGGTGAAGGGCCCCTGGCAAAACAAATTCATTTTGATGTTTTACCAAAGAATACAAAAGTCAAAGATTTCTTTGAAGAAGGTAAATGAAAGGTGGATTCACTCAGAACCTTCTTATCTACAAATATTGTCAATACTATCATTAATATTGATATAAATGTAGGGAGGGATGATTTTTCTATTTGGACACCTTATACCATAGGAAGTTTCACATGTAAAACTGCCTGGCAGACTGTGAAAAGGCAAAGAAATATCTCCATGACATCCAAGATTATTTGGTAGAAAAAGCTTCCATTCAACATATCATTTTTTATAGTGAGACTGCTTCAGCATAGGTTACCCACAGATGATGCTATTCAGAAATTTGGCATTACAGTCCCTCCTAGGTGTGTCAGTTGTAGAATTTCTCTGATAGAAACTATATCTCATTTTGCAAAACAGGTGTGGTCTTTCTTTAGTAGCTATTGTGGCATTCAGATAAGATGGAAAATATCAGACAACTTGGTGGCTTTACAAGACGAGGAATAAAGCTCATGCAACTTTCCTACAGTGGATTCCTTCTGTTATATGCTGGGAATTGTTGAAGAGTAAGTGCTCTGCTAGGTTTTATAATATAAACATGAATGTCAGGTTCATAAATCAACAGGTTTCCAGAGAAGGTTCTATTGGATTGTCAATTTCCTCTGCTACAATTAACTCATTCATGGGGAGATATGTGCTTAGCATTTGAAAAGGCACAATAGATAACTAATAACCAATTGGTTAGATGCCAAAAACCGAATAATGATTGGTTAAAGCTTAACACTGATGGCTGTAGCAAAGGGAATCCAGGGAGTTCAGATGGTGGAGGAATTCTTAGAGACAGCCTAGGTAATATGATATTGACTTTTCCTGAATTCTATGATCAATCCACCAATAATTTGGCTGAGGCCAAAGCTATCTTGGGGTTTAATTTTTTATATTAGTAGGAGGAGAATCAAGATTATAGTGGAATCTGATTCGTAGCTAATTATTGATATGATTAACAACAAATTGAAACCACCTTGGCAGATTAGAAGGATCATTGACTAAATCAAAGAACTATCAGGCAAAGGAGAGTTTGTTTTTGTACATACTCTTAGAGAAGAAAACATGATGGCTGATTTATTAGCAAACCTTGGAGAAAAACAGAGATGTCAAACTATTTTTGAAAATGTAGAATCATTACCTGGTCAGATCAAAGCGGAAGTGAAGATGGATCAGGAGGAGGTTCCATGATTCAGAATCAAAACAAGAAAAAATTATTTCGTTATTAATGATGTTTTTAACTGATAGAGTAGAATGTTGTATAATTCTGGTACATATGGGCATATTACCTTTTTGTGAAGCTAAGTGTATTTATCTTGCAATAGAGGAGACCTCCTGTCACACCTCCTTTTTACCCGAGGGGGAATATAAGGGAGTTTTTCCAATTAAAGTGACATTAATCGAAATGGAATTATTTATTTATTTTCAAAGCTGCCACTTGAAATAATTTTATGGTGTCCCAAGTCACTGGTTTATTTTTAAATCCCAAATAGAGAAAAATTTGACTTCGTTTAAAGTCTGCGAAACCAGAAAGACTAGATAAGGAATTCTGTTAACTTGGAAGAAGGCGTTAGGCATTTCGGGGTTCCGTGATTTTAGCACGGCCGCTTAGCAATTTATACTTGGCCTATTTTGTCTAATTACTCTTTTTAAGACCTATGTTTATTTTACCGTTTACCGCAATTAATCACTTGATAATCCATATTTTAAGGAATTAACTTAAGATGTGTTATGTGTACGTATACTCAATCCCTAACACTTAGTTTATTTAAGAAAAAGGTTTGGTCAAAATTACGCGAACACATACTTTGAATTTATCTGAAAGAAATGTAATCATGATAGTAATTTAAAAATCACTCCTAAAGCATTTCTACGAATATTTGATTAAGACGTTTACGTTTGATTATGGTCACGCGAACGTATACCTTGGCATCACAACTATGTCACGCATGCATAAACATAATTGTAATATTAGTCTAATTTAAAATGAACCTAAAGTTATGATTATATCTCTAAGTTAAGTATCATGTAACTAGGTGTAAAGTTTCAATGCTATGTGAGATATTTATTTAATTAATGGGGCAGTTTATGTATTAACTACCAAACAGGCCCAGATTTAAAGTTTGGGGCCTGACAAGGACTGGGTCCAAATAGAACCTAGCCCAAGATATATAGTGTCTTTTACTCAACAGCTAAAAATTTTAAATCTAAAGGAACTTGGGCCTGACTGAGCCTAGATGAATCTGGTCCAAAGCAATTTAAGCATTCAATCAATTAAACACATTTAATTCAGGAAGGTTTGGGCCTAATAAGTCCAAATGACTTTGGCCAAATATTCATTTGTGGACAAATAAATAAATTCATAATGATAATGAGTACAAGTGAACTCTAGCCCAATGCATATTTGTGTGAAGGAGTTTGAGATAAAACTCTGTAGTGACATTTATAATGTTTTACCTATATTTTGTTTATCTTTTAAAGCAAAACCAAAAAGGGTTTTTGAATAAATCGAAATTGTTGTTAAATTTTGGATCATTTTCCTACTGATTTGCCTAAGTCTTTATTTTCTTATGTCAAAGTGCTAGGTTTAAAACTCATTTGTATTTGAAAATCTTAAAGTGTAAAGGCCATTGATCAACTCATTTTGTTTAGTAAAAAAAATCAGAACACAATTCCATGAACCCAATTAGTTTTGGGCCTGAAAATATATTATGGTTACCATTTAGCTTACTTGTAAAAATTTGGTTTTTCATGACTTTAAGCTAACAGCAATCAGAATTATTTAATTATTTAAAAAAAAGATATGGTAAAGTTGCCAATCTATTCAACTGATTTATCACACAAGAAAATGTAGTAAAAATTATCTTATTAAATTTTTGCTAACTAAACAATGATAACCAAACTGCCTGTTATTACTAACAGAATTTTCTAGAAAAATAATTTATGCGATACTATTGCATACGAACATACAGATTTTATAAAAGTATGAAGCTTTAAACAGGTTTTGTAATTTTCTGAACACTTTAACATTAAAGTTAATATAGCTGAAGGTGGCCTAAAACAGTGTAAATAACTAAACTTACATGAATTTACACATAACTTTCATCTAAACAACTTCAAACAACATGATTCATGTAGCATTCAAACAGAATATAGATTCTTGATAAACAGCAAATCATATTGATGATACAGCAAAATTAAATTTACATTGTTAAGAAAAATACCTTCACAGTAGCAAGAAAAACAGATAAAGAAAATAGGTCTCTGAAAACTTGAGTAAGAGCAGCAACAAGAAAATCCAAACAGGAAAATCAAAACAGCTTCAGATTAAAACCCAGAAATCCTAAAAAATAGTATGAAACCAGTAGGAGTTCTTTGCTAAAAGTTAAAGAAAGAGACTCCAAAAGCAGTGTACGATCAGTGTATTTTTCAGGAAAATTTTCTCTACTTTTCAGTGTGAGTCTTCAGATCTATATCAGTGTATTTTTAGGTCTAAATATATATATATATATATCCCGGTCTATATCCAAGATGTATATTCAGGTGTGTATCCAAAATGTATATTCAGGTGTGTGTTGTGTGTAAAACGGAGGTCTTATGGCTTCGAGTTTTTGACATCATGTCATGACCCTAAAATTGACCCGGTCGTGATGGCGCCTATCGTGAAACTAGGCCAACCGACACAATTCCTAAATCCAACCATTATTCTATAAAATTCATTTTTAAGCCATTAATTAACAAGAAATCTCATGATATAAGTCTAAATACCAGTGCGGAATAAATACACATGCCCGACATCGGGGTGTCACAAGTCACAAGCATCTACTAAGGTCTGAATACAACGAAGAGTCTGAAAATATACTAAAAATAGTCTAAGGAAAATAAGAGGGAGAAGAGCAGGGTTGCGAACGCCGGGCAGCTACCATGCTAACTCCGATGACCCTGCCACTGAGTAATCAACACCCGCCACCGGGTTCAGAAATACCTGAATCTGCACACAAGATGCAGGGAGTAATGTGAGTATGCCAACTCAGCAAGTAATAAAAGTAAATAAAAACTGAGCAGTAAGAGATCACGTAAACCACGTCATAGCACCACAGTGGGTACAGTATATTTTCAAAAAAGGATACAAATCAAATCATCTCGTTAAATTCCAATTTAAGTAAAAATCCTTTGAAAAATGTCTTTTTAACCATTTCAATATAGGTTCAACGTAATTTATAGTGAAAGTGATGAAAAACATAATTGGCCTCTCGGGCAAAACATAGTTCGTATATAGTTCTCGGGCAAACATAAATCATAAACAGCCCCTTGGGCAAATCTCTCGGTTACTCATATACATCTCATAATATGAAAATCTTCGTGGAAATAACAAACCAAATCAATAATTAAATTTCCAACATCTCATAAAAACTGCAGTTTAATTGAAAGTTGTTCAAAATTTTTGTTTAACATTTTCAATGCTCAATATAAAGATGAGTGAAATCAGTAATTTAATCAACATCTTCAATAGAGATTCACTTTGAGGAGTAAAAACAGTAATTTCATAGACAAGCCCTTCAGGCAAAGCATCACTTGTATATGTGTATATATAGCTCATCGGGCAAGTCTCTCAGTCACTCGTGACTCAACTCCCATCAATCAGCGCTCATACTCAGCACTCACGCTCAATAGGTACCTTATAATAACCGTTGCGGCATGCACCCCGATCCATATATCGCTGCGGCATGCAGCCCGGTCCATATATATAGTCGACTGCGCTCACTGGGGGTGTACAGACTCCGGAGGGAATCCTACAGCCCAAGCGCTATATCGCTACAGCGTGCAGCCCGATCCATATTCATATGTCGATGCGGCGGCCTCTCTCAGTCATCAACCTCACAATCAGGCCCTCGGCCTCTCTCAGTCATTAACCTCACAAGCCACTCGGTCTATTAGTAAAACAGGGCGTTCAGCCCAAAAATATCATTTATAGTATCAAAACTGAGTAAATAAGGTTGAGTTATGAAATCAGTAATACACAGTATGACTGAGTACAAATATTAAGTCAAAACAGTGAAGAATAGTAGTAAAAAACCCCTAAGGGTCCAAACAGTTGGCACGAGGCCCAAATATAGCATTCAGCCCAAAACATCGCATTACTTTCCAAAACACAATATTATCAAATAGTTTTCAATCAAATACGCGACTTAATAGTCGTACGAGATGGACCAAGTCACAATCCCCAACGGTGCATGCCCACACGCTCATTATCTAGCTTGTGTGTCAACTCAAAGTAGCACAAAGATGTGAAATCCGGGGTGTCATACCCTCAGGTCAACATTTACAATCATTACTTACCTCGAACCGGATGAAAACTAACTCTGCAATGCCCTCGCCGCTCGACTCGGCCACAAACCGCCCCGAATCTATCCAAAATCAATATTATAACATCAATACAAGCCAAAAGGACAAAGCCCACACGAAAATTATCAAATTAGACTGAAAATCCCGAAATTGGCCAAATACGGCCCCCGGGCCCATGTCTCGGAATCCGACAAAAATCACAAAACTAGAAAACCCATTCGCTCACGAGTCTATACATACCAAATTCATCAAATTACGACATCAAATGGTCCCTCAAATCTTCAAATCAAACTCTCCAATTCTCTTCTATTTTTCCCCCAATTTTAAACCCCAATTTCTAATTTAGATGATAAAAATCAAGACACAATCATGGAATTTAACCAAAAATAAGTGAAGATCACTTACCTCAACTACTTCTCTGAAATTCTCTTCAAAAATCGCCCAATTTCGCGGTCTCTAGCCAAAAATATGATAAATGGGTTCAAACCCTCGATTTTAATATTTAACACTGCTGCCCAGATTTAACCCTTCGCGAACGCGGTAGATCCCTCGCGTTCGCGAAGCACAAGTGCCTCTGACTCGGAAATCCTTCTATGTGAATGCGATGACCCACTCGCGAACGCGAACCTTTACCAACTTAACTATCGCGGACGCAACAGCCTCCTCGCGAATGCGATGAATACTCACATCAACCTTCACATTCGCGTCCACACCTTCGTGAACGTGAAGAAAAAAATTACCATCTCAGAAAACACTCTTTGCGAACGCAAGGCCCTCCCGCGAATGCGATGAACAACCCTTCTGCAACAGAAAACCAGCAAAATCTACTAACACTCAAAATTAAGAATTGGTCCGTTAACCACTTGACACTCACCTGAGGCCCTCGGGACCTCAATCAAATATGCCAACACATCCTATAACATCATTCAAACTTGTTCCAACATTCGGAAAGCTCAAAACAACATCAAAACATCAAATCACTCTCGGATTCAAGCCTAAGGATTTTAAAACTTCCGAATTCGATCAAAAGTCTATCAAACCTCGTCCGAATGACCTAAAATTTCGCGCGCATGTCCCAAATGACACAACAGACCTACCCCAACTTCCGGAATTTCATTTTGACCCCGATATCAAGATTTCCACTACCGACTGGAATGCCAAATTGCCAACTTCATCAATTCAAGCTTAATTCTTCCACGGACCCCTAAAATACATTTTGAACACGCTCCCAAGTCCAATATCCTCTAATGGATCTAACCAAATTATAAAAATCCAAATCTGAGATCGAATACTAAAAAGTCAAAACTTGGTCAAACCTTTCAAATTTAAAGCGTCAAGCTGAGAATTGTTCTTCCAAATCTATTCTGATTATCCTGAAAACCAAAATCGACAATTTACATAAGTCATAATACATCATACGGGGCTAGTCATGCCCGAAAATTGCCAAGCAAAGTGCAAATTCTCAAAATAACTGGTCGGGTCGTTACAAAAAAGGGATAAGAATTAGGGTACAAAAGAATCTACCAGAATTCCCTAAAAATCAGGGAAAAGGTATCTTTCTAGATAGAAATGGACACCTTTCAAATTTTTAGTACCTTCCTTATCTCAGAAAATGGACAAGTGTCCTATTCCTGGATATTTTTTTATCTTATCCCTTTTTCCTACTCAACATTGAGACAGTTATCCTTATTCTACAAAGTTCTAGTACTTTCTGAATGATTTTCAGAATTAGGTTTTCAAAATTGACCCTTAAGGGCCTTGGAATTACCTCAGAACCAGATTGGTTCTGGGCCTGAGTCATGTGACTCTTGACCTGAAGATCTTGGGCTCTTAAATTTTTTACAAAGCTATAGGCCTGTCTATTTAGACAGGCCCAATTAATTTAATAAAATAAATAACAGGAAATAAACAACAAAACGAAACAGTAAACAGAAAGCAAAAAAGCAAAAAAGGAAAAAATAAATTAATTTAACATTGTATTTTACTTTATCTTGATTAATCCATTTTAATTAATTAATTAATGAAAACGAAATAATAAATAAAATACATAATGATGTGAAAATTAATAGAATACATTTGAGCCCTGATTTTATTACTAGTTAAGCCCGTTTTAATTAATCAATTTGAGTATAATATAACTAACAATAATATTTACTAAAAGAAATAAAAAACAACAAATAAAATAACAATGAATACATAGCAGTAAATAGATAAAAAAAATAAAATGCAATACTGGAAATAAACAATCATAACCATAATAAAATAATAAAGATAAAGTAAAGACAAAATAAAATAAATAATAAAAAATGAGAAAAGAAATTAAAGATCTAGTTGCTAAAAACCATGATGTCAATACACCCATCTGGGTTTTGAGATCCTTGATGGGAGATATTGGCACGAGGATCTTTAAACTAAGTAGAAAAATTGAAAAGGAGGTGGATAGGTTTCGGCCCTTTTAGATCTAAGATCTAGGGTTTTTGGTTGGGTTTTGGGGGATTTGGTTGGTAGGATGAGGTTCAACGAGGTGAGGAGAGTTCATGGTGTGAGTTTTAGGGGTTTTGGAGCTCCGCCGCCGCTTTCGGCGATTTCCGGCGGCGAGGTTAGGGTTGCACTAGGGTTTCGGCCCTACTTTAGTGTAATGACCAGACAGGTTATTTTGGGCTTTTGTACTTTGCTCGCCAGTTCTCGGGCATGAATTGCCCTATGGGATGTATTATGACTTATGTAAATCATTGGTTTTGGTTTTCAGGGTAATCGAAATGAATTTGGAAGAACAGTTCTCAGTTTGTAGCTTGAAATTTGAAAGGTTTGACCAAGATTTGACTTGTTTGTATATAATCTCGGATCATAATTTTTATGATTGGTTAGCTTCGTTGGGTGATTTGGGACTTAGGAGAGTGACCGGAATGGGTTTTGGAGGTTCGGAGTAGATTTAGGCTTGAATTGGCGAAGTTGAGATTTTGGCGATTTCCCGTTGATAGGCGAGATTTTGATATAGGGGTCAGAATGGAATTTTGAGAGTTGCAGTAGCTTCATTGTGTTGTTTGGGATGTGCGTGTAAAATTTCAGGTTATTCGGACGTGGTTTGATTGGGTTTTTTTTATCAAAAGCGTATTTTAGATGATTTTAGAAACTTAGGCTTGAATCCGATGTGTTTTGGGTGATATGATGTCGTTTGAGGTGTTTTGATGATTGGAACAAGTTTAAATAAGGTTTTAGGATGTGTTGGTGCCTTTGGTTGAGGTCCCGGGGGCCTCAGGTGAGTTTTGGGTGGTCATTCGGATCATTTTGGAGTTGAGAAAATAGCAGAAATTGCAGGTTCAGATGTTGCAGAAATTTGCCCTTCGCGATCGTGAGGGGTGTCCTGTGATCACGTAGAAGGTTTTGAGGAGGCTGTCCAGTTGTTCTTCGCGTCCGCGAAGAGAGGCACGCGATCGCATAGCATGGGAAGGTCATTCATCGCGAACGCGGGAAGGTAGTCGCGTTCGCATAGAGTTAAATGGACCTAGGGGCTTGGCTGGTCTTTGTTCATCGTGAACGCGGAGGGGTGTCCGCGATCGCGTAGTGTTAAGTTGTCTGGGCATCGCGTTCGCGTAGGCTTTGTTGCATTCGCATAGAGTAAATTTTGGGAGCTGAAGATTTGTTCTTCGCAATCACGAGGGATGTTCTGCAATCGCAATGAAGAAAAATGCCTGGGCATAAATGTTTTTAAAATTCATCTTGTCCGCGAGGATCAGGTTTATTTCCTCCATAGTTGACCATTTTGGGAGATTTTTGGAAGGATATTGAAAAGGAATTCAGGGGGAATCATTGGAAGGTAAGATTCTTGGACTAAAACTCGATTATTATGTGAATTCCACCTAGAAAATCATGAAAGCTAAGCCAAATATTGAAGAACTAGGGCTTGAGAAATTGGACTTTTGATTTGGGATTTGGAGGACCATTTGGAGTCGGATTTGAGAACTTTTGATATGTATGAACTCGTGGCAGATAAGAAATCTACTGATGTGAAAATTTTTGAGTTTCGAGAAGTGGGCCCGGGGGGTTGGATTTTGGTAATTTCGGGTTTTGTGCCCTTTATTGATTTTTTTCACTTGGACTTTGTTCCCTTAGCATATTTTGACGTCCTCATTCTGATTTTGGATAGATTCGACGCGCGTGGAGGCCGATTCAATGGTAAAAGGTATCGCGAGCTAGAGATTTAGCCGGTTCGAGGTGAGTAACGATTGTAAATGATGTTTTGAGGGTTTGAAACCCTGGATTGCACATCGTAGTGCTATATTGAAGTGAGACACACGCTTGATGACGAACGTGGGGTCGTGCACTATTGGGGATTGTGACTTGGTCCGTCCCAATTGATGATTTTACCGCGTATTTGACTAAAATCTATTTGTTATCATCATTATTTGGGCTGAATGACATATTTGGGCTTTGTGCCAACTATTTGAACCCTTCGGGGATTTTTGTTGATGTTTCCTCAATGTTTTGATTTTATGCTTGAACTCAGTCATGTTATTTTCCACTGTTTTCAAAACTCAGCCATGTTTACTCTGTTTTAACACTTGAAATGATGTTTAAATCATATTTTGGGCTGAGCATCATGTTTTACTGTTGCCCGAGTGGCTTATGTGATTTTTGACTGAGTAAGGTCGAGGGCCTATGTTGTGAGGATACTTTTGGGTCGGGCTGCACGCCGCAACGGAGATACACTAATTTGATTATGAGGCTGAGGGCCTGAGATATGTACGCCACGAGGTGGATTGTTGATATTGATATGAGGCCGAGCGCCTGTTTATGATGCCACGAGGTGGCTTGATATTGTATTTGAGCCATAATGGGCCTCTCCAAGAGTCTGCACACCCCCAGTGAAAATGGGTACCCATTGTGATGTGAGATATAGCCCGAGGGGCTGGTATTGTTCTGAGTTATTGCTCGAGGGGCGGATTTGTTGATATTGTGCCCGATGGGCGAACCTTATGTGCTTACCTTTCTTATTTGTCTGTCATTTTGATCACGACCTACTCTGCACTCCTAATTATGTAGCGAGAGAGGGTCCAAGCAGCTTTTACCCGATTTTGGGTCAAGATCGATATCCACAGAAAGCTAGAATTGGAGTCGAGTATCTATCTAGCTTAGGATTGCGTATATGTTCCAAATTACGCTTCTCATCATTTTTGGGGTTTTCTTTATAATTCTACTTTTAACAAACTACACATTGTAAATTAAGCTAAAAGTTAAATACTACGGGTTGTTCAAATAGTTTAAAGGGCACTAGAGTAGTGACATCCGCCAAGGTGGTCAATTGACGGTTAATTGAGTCTAAGGCACAATTGACATGATTTGGGAGTATGATATAACTGTTGCACTACTTTACCCACTCTACACCTCTCGGTGGTTCAAGTGATTTTGCCCAATTGACTTTCTCAAGACCAACTAGGTATGCAAATTTGCACAAACAACTTAGGATTCAAGTCAGGTATTACTCTCTCGAGGTTTAACCCTTTAATTGGGGCTATCAATCTCTTGAGTACGCCCCAATTCCTTGTTGGATCAATTTCGGAGACTTAGGCTCTCTTTTTCAAGAAGAGCCCTAGTCAACTAAACACAAACTAGTGTTTGTAACCACTAATTCAGCAATTAACCATGAAATTGACCCAAATATCAAACACCCATTATCAATTTAGCCCTAAAATACAAGACCCACCAATTACCCATACTAGGGTTGAGCCACAACTAGTTATGAGGTCTAGCTACTCATAGTAAAAGTAGAAAAACAAGAAATAGATGAAGATAAACACATATTAAATTAATTGCTAAGCTAAATACAAAGATTCAACGATAAAATGTAGTTAAAGTTGCCCAAAATGACTAAGAAAAATCAACCCATGAGCGCAGCTATGCTATTACAATATCTGATGACCTAAACATGGAAAAAGGATCTACTTGTACTAAGCTAAAAATCTGGACAAAACTGCCCCTATGGGGTTAGTGCGGACCGCACAAAATGGACTGCAGCCGTACTAGGACTCTTGGCTCCAAAATTCAGCTCTGTGAACTCAGGCTCCGCGGACCGCATAGAATGGACTGCGGCCGCGGTGACTTCTAGTGCAGTCCGCGCAAAATGGACTGTGGACCGCATTGGCTTGAAAGCTCCAAACTACAACTTCTCTGAATCTTGGCTCTGCGGACCGCACAGAATGGTAGTGCGGCCGCATGGACTCCAGTGCGGACCGCACTAAATCTAGTGTGGCCGCATTGCCTTTTAGCCTGAATACCTGCTCTCTGAACCTCCTAGTGCGGACCACATAAAGTGGTGTGCAGCCGCACTGGACCTATTCTGCCTAAGCTTGTCTTGTCTTTGGTACTTGTGCAAGTTTCACTCCTTTTGAGCTGATCTTTGACATCTTGTCACTTTGTTGATAAAACCTGCAATCAAGCATAAGTTATGAGCCTTTTGGGACTATCTTGTATGAGTTTCTAATTAAAGCATGAGCAAGAAGGAGTATAAAATGTGTCAAAATCCCTAGTTATCAACTCCCCCAAACTTAAGCTTTTGCTTGTCTTCAAGCAAACAAAATAAGACCTACCCCTTAAGGGAAAATCCAAGAAATTTTCAGCTGTCCTAAAGCAACCCCAACTAGCATCAATTGGGACTAACAATTTGCCCTCAATACAAATGAATCATTAACAACATTTACTCTTTGAAACATTATGGATTAAGTGCGACACAAGAGTATCAAGAGTTGACTCAACACATCAGAGAACTCTTTCAATTACTTTGGTCATTGTGGAACCCAAACTCACACATCCCCAACTCTCCCTAAGCAAACCTCACCTTTAGAATAGTGGCACGCAAAATGAGGTTAATGGAAATTTACTCATCTCTCTCAAGAAAAAGTCACAAGTCTGGTTCTAAGTACCATATGCTTGCCCCTTATGTGAGTATCCACTAATGTAAGCTTCATTCAACTAAAGATCATATAGGACTTTTGTGGAGACATTGTGAAGGCTTTTGGTTTAGTGTAGGAAATGTTTTGGTCTAAGTAGGTTCCATCTTCCCTTAAGAACTTCTTTTGATTCATTTGGCATATATCCACTTGACTCTTTGAGTCATTTCACTTTTTTATAGAGAGACACATTGTCACTCTTTCTTAGGTATTTCAAACCTTTTCTCCTTTTTCAACTTTCCACACCTTTCATTCTTTGCTTTTCTTGAATCCCTTTTTCTTTTTTACATTGAACATTCTTTTTGTCTTTTTGTCTTTCTTTCTTTTTCATTGACTTTCCTTTTCTTCATTTTTGTGCCTTTTTACCACTTTGTTGCAATCCTCGTCTCTCCCCCGAAACTTATACTTTTGCCATGTGCTAAAGGAACGATTGGGTTCCAAGAGAGGGTATCTTTTAGAACGAGTATGGGCGTGTATCATGGTTCTTGAAAGAAAAAGATCTAAGGCTCAAAAGGGTTAACTAGGGATCTTATCATTGGTAGGCTATGGAATTGTTCAAACTATCATTTGGATCAAGGAGAGCTTATAATCATGTCTCAAGTCAAAATTCACTTATGATTTTGCCTCAACAAACATTCAGGGCAAGTTCTAGACCAATGGCTCGGGACTTGGACTTATAATTGCAATTACTCACCACACAATCTAAGGGATTGCTAAAGACATAGAGTCGGGGGCCCACAACGACCTTAGATACAATTTGAGCACACAATGGTCCCAAAAAATCACTTGATGATTATCGATCATCACAAGAGTCTCAAGGTCACAACTTTCACCATCCTAAACACAACAATTTATTTTTGACCATGAGATCAAAGGCAAATGTGCTAGGACCAAGTGAAGCTTCGCTTGAGGCACCCTTAACTACTAACTTATTAAAACAAAAACAAAAACGGACTCAAACCCTTAAGAAGGTTGTCACGCCATCCATCATTGGGAAGAGCCACCCGGTTCACACAACACTCCACCTTTGGAAAGAACAGTGGTATTAAGAAAAACCAAAGGCTTATTGCAAACTTTCAAAACAAGAAGCTACGAATAACAAATAAGTAGCTAAAAACGAAAAATTTTGCGGAAAATAGAATGAATATATACAAAAGGGGATTTGAATATACAATGGATGGGATGAATATATACAATGTGATATAATCTTTATATACAGACCTAAAGTGAAATAAAAATGCGATAAATGTAACGAAATATCAGAATTATATACAGACCAAAGATGAAAAATCAAGAAAGCATAAAAATTGTTAAATATATTCAATCATCCAAGATATAGGGCCTACTCCCTCAAATAAAAGCTGACATTGTCCCCAATGCTAACTAGTCTAAATAAAGCACCAAAAAGGTAAGAGGAAAAAGGATATAGAAGACTCCCTATGGTCCGTCTGTCTGCATAGGCTCATGTGTGGTCCCTGGGTCCTCTATGTGGTCAGGGACCTCAGACTGGTCCCATGTGGCCTGTTGCTCTGCTACTGGGACCTGGGCCTGGACCTGGACAGGCTCTGTAGGTAGTGCACCATGTGGCTGACTGGAAGAGGTCTCTTATGGGTCAGCCAGCTGGATGATTGCATCATTAGCTCGAGGGATCATCTTCTTCCTCTTGGGAGGCCTTTGTGTCTGCTCCGGCTCTGGATGAACTGCTGGTTCTGTGTCCTGGAGCAGTAAATCAAAAGGCAGGTGATCCGCCTTCAATCTGTCTACATCTACTCTTAGCTCCTTCACAAACTCTTTGGAGGCTCATGTCTTCCGCAGCTTCTTGTGCTCCCGAGAAAGATCCTTGAGAGCCTTGCTATGTGAGTCAACTGCCTTTGAGAGCACTGTCTGAGTGTCGAGGATATTCTTTTGGTTGTCAAGTATCTCCTTGAGAGCATCCTCTATCGACTGTGGAACCTATTCTAGCGGAGGTGTCGATTGAGCCTCTACCACAGTAGTGAGTGTGGACAACTTGGATGAGGCAGTATGCATCCAATTGTTGATACTAAGGAGCGCCTGACTCAGCCGGTGGGTAGTAATAGGATGGGCCCGGGAAGATGGAATCTCCGGGCCTGCTGAGGTGGATGGGCCATCAGGATTGGCTGTGGATGTGAAAGAACCAGGAGGGATGTCTATGGAAGTGGAGGTAGGCTCAGCAGGAGCCACTACCACAACTAGCTCTTCAGACTGGCCAGTTGGAGCAGTAGTTGTACCTTTGAAGTTCTTGCTCTTGGGGTTATCATCCCCATGCATGTTGTACCAAGAAAATGGGGTTTTCGCCTTGACTTTGATGTTGAAGGGCCTCTTCTCCACTTTCAAGTCCCAGAAGTACATTGTGAGGAAACTGGGGAAAGGATAGTTCCGGTCATGCTCCACATCCACAATAGTAATGATTCTGGACATCAAATTTCCCACGTTGATGGGGTACCCTGCCATGATAGAAGCCACTAACACAGCCCGGTGGAGAGGAAGAGAGTCATCATGTGTCGTGGGATCCGACCGGCTACATACAAAGGTCTCCCACCCCCGTGCCTCAAAGTTCAAACTCCTTCTTAAGATCTTAACTCCAATGGTCAACAAGTCTGGGGTGGTACCTGGGATTGCTAGGTATAGTGCCAAACATGGACGGACCTCCTCGCACATTTCCATCTTCTCCATGTATAGGGTCTCGTCCTCCTTATTGAAGTCAAGGTATTCATTTATTGATTTTCCATCAAATAACACTTTCAGATTCCGAACCTTGGTCACTTTGGAGCCCTTTTTGATGTGGACTACATTGCAGTAGAATTCCTTGACCAAGTGTTCGTTGGTGTTCACACACTCATCCAGAAAATGCTCCCATCCAACTCTCGTCCTAAACTGCCTCCTCACGTTGGGGTTGTGAGGTAGCAAGTCTCTATCTATGAAGCTCCTTTCCGGGATCAACTTTCTCACCGGCCACCACTCCCGAAATTTATGGTACGCCACCTCACTCACGAATCTATCTTTCCAAACCTCCGGCTTTCTAGTTCTAGCAATGCCTCCCACCTGAGGCTCACCTCCTTCTGCTACTCCCTCATCTCCATCTACTTCCTCCTCACCTCATACTGCATTCTCTCTGGATAATGAAGCTGTGGGAGATGAGGAGTATTCCCTACTACCTGCTACTGAGCCCTCAGACGACTCAAAAGAAATGTTCACTAATGCTTGGGCAGCGGGGGAAGTGGGAGGAGTGTCTCTCAATCTGTGCCTCTCCGGATACAGGATGTATTCTGGGATTGAGTTCGAAGAGATCTCCCGGGAGGGCTCGTACTCACTTTCCGGCATATCAATGGCTCTGTCATCAGCTTTTATGGCCTTCCTCATGTTTTTGATGTTTTGCCTAACTTGGGGAGTGAGTTTGACCATTTTATGTTTCTTACCCCGGGACGATTCACCTCTGCCAGGTTGTTTAGATCCTTTACCCCGTTGTTTCACTATTGTCTGCAATCACCATTCAAATGACTTCTTAGTAGCAGTTGCAGCAGCTAAGAAGCAGTTAGAAGTAGTGTTGCAGAACAGAGAAAACAATTATAGAAGGGTTGCAGAAGCCACCCAGTGCGGTCGCACAGGGGTCAGTGCAGACCGCACAAAATGGTCATGCGGTCCGCACAGGGATAGGGATCAGACTACCCATCCTTTGTATGTAGGCAGTGCAGACCGTACAAAATGGTGGTGCGGCCGCACAGGGGCCAGTGTGGTCCGCACAAAATGTAGTACGGCCGCACTGCCCAAGGTTAAACTTCCCAGAAGTTCATCAGTGCGGTCCACACAAAACTGCGAACCGCAGAGGGGCACCGCGGACCGCACAGAAATGACTGCGGTCTGCACTGAGTGCCTAGTTTTGTCACTAAGTTAGGGTTTCATGATTTTTGATTTTAAGCTCAATTTTGCCCCTAGTTAATGTCCCTGAGTGATTTTCCAGTAATTATAACTACTTAGGCTTACTTTAATGAAAGAATTAACTACTCTAACCTAACAAATTGAAGAAAAATATGTTAAGCATAGAAGGGGAAGCAATTAAAATAAAAAATAAAATGAATTAACAAACTTAAACAAATAAAAGGAAGATAATGGTACCATATAATGAGATGAAATGAAGAACTACGGTTCCATGCAGTTAGTTACGAGGGAAAAGAGTGATGAACAGTGTTTATATGCTTCTGAGAATTGAAAGTTCGAAAAGGGTAAAAGAGGGGGCCTCGAGCCCTATTTATAGAAAAGGACCAGGGGCCCAGTCTCATCAACTAGTGCGGACCGCACGAAATGGACCCCGGTCCGCACTGCACTGTTTTGTTCAAGCTTGAAAAGGAAACGCTCTGCGGTCCGCACAAAATGGACTACGGCCGCAGACGTCCACTGCGGACCGCACAAAATGTAGTGTGGCCGCAATGGCAAACTTCAGAGAGGCTGCATTTTACCCTCACCAGTGCAGTCCGCACAGAATGTAGTGCGGCCGCACTGGCAACTTTAGAGACCTGTGCGTATTTCCAATATGTCTTGCACTGCATCAGCACAACCCTATAACATCTCACAACCAGTCAGCCCAAAAATCAATCTTACACTACAATAAAAATCAAAATAAAAACAAGAAAAAAAACACATGGGTTGCCTCCCAAGAAGCGCCTGATTTAACATCGCGGCACGATGCAGGTTACCATCACATCATTTGAAATGAAGAAACCCCACCACATGGTCATTAATTTTCCAAGATAATGATTGACGTGGTGCCCATTAACTCTGAAAACTTCACCATTTTTGTTCTTTAAATCAATAGCACCAAACGGGGTCACACACCACTTCAAACGGTCCACTCCATTTTGATTTGAGCTTTCCCGAAAATAAACGTTTGGGCTAGGTGGTTTTGGGCCGTGTATTTGGGTATTGGGCTAGGTATTTTTGAATTGAATTTGGGGTTAGGCTTGGTTTGAAGAAACAAAGACCCCTTTTTCTTTAGTTTTAAAAGGTGGTTAATTTAAATAAACTCTAAGTTAAGTACTAAATTATCTTAATTTGTAAAATTTAACTAATTATCTATTTGTATTATTTACACAATTAGTCAATCTGAAATTTTGAAAAGGAAAAAAATGCTAATTTTAATACTAAAACTTAAAATGTCAAAACAAACAATTTTTTTTTAATTTTCTTTTAATGAAGTAATTAATTATGTAATTAGGTATTAAATTAAATTAAAAGCCTAATAATGCAATATGATGTAGTTTTTAATATTTTTTGTTAGTTTTCATAACTTTAAAAATAAAAAATGAGACTAATAATGCAAATAATTCCAAATAAACACCAAAAAATCCTTCAAAAAATCTAAAAATAAATAGGACTAACTTATTCATTAATTTTGTAGGAATATTTTATTAAGGTAAAAATTACATGCTCACACCTCCCAACCGAGAATAGTTTCTATAGATCGAAAGGTCACAAGAATGAGTAACATCATTCTTCATCTCATTAAGGAGGCTAAGGTTTATGTCCTCCTCCGTATATTGACTCTATTTGATTATCTACAGGTTGGAGTCCAGCATAACCCCCATCTATATGATGGATTTTTGATTTTAAAAAAAGTACAAAGTACTAATAATTAAGCTCAAATACAATCAAAGTATAGTAATTAGAATGCAAAATGTTGTTAAAAATGTGAGTTCCTAGCCTACCATACAAAAACTACTACAATTTTAACTGCTATACCTATTTTCTTACAAATCTTATCGAATCTGATTCCAAAACCAAAAAACTAAAAAATAATATTAAAAAATAAGAATAATCTAAAACTTGACTTTTTTATTGTCTTTACGGTAGAATGTAGATTTTGCAAAGTTGTACAATTTGTTGTTGAAGATCGCTTGTTTTTTTTTGAGGTAAAATTGAGTTATAGTTACTGATTTGAAGATTCAGATTGAGGTTTGAACCTAAAATTTAAAGAACATGTAGAAACCTATTTTGGGCTTGCGATTTTAAATCTGAAATTCGCGATTTTATGGTTATTTGTTGTTGAGAAACTATTTTGGCATGAGGTTGCAGGTGGAGCTTTAAGAAGGAAAAAGTTTTGTATTATTATAGTGGAAAGCCTGGTGGTTGTGGAGCTCTTTTAGTGGTGGTCCGTTGGAGGATGTGGGAAAGGGGGTAAAATATATTTTTGTCGCGGTAGAGGGAAATATCTTCTTTTTTGGTAAATCGGTGTATATCATATCAATCTATATTGATGGGTATATATTGTGTCTATCCTATGTTTATCAGTGATATATAAGTGATATACTAGAGATATACAATTTAGTAACATCTCTTGACTCTACTTCAATTGACTTCAAACTAGTGCAAATCACCTCAAATCATTTTTAGATGCTGTATATAGTCTCATTCAGATGCTTCCAACAAATTCCAAGTACACCCACTGAAAAACAACTAGTAACAAATTTCGAATTCAAGCTTCAAATGAGCCTTTTAATGATGGTTTTTAAATATTTTCTTCAAATATTCATCAAATCATAGGGTATTAATGTTGGAATGGTTCGAGATAAGGTGATGGGGTAGTTAAGATGGAAGTTATGGTGTTTTTGTGGTGGTTGTTGGTTAGAAGTTCTCTTCGAGGAACTGTGTTGTGGTGATGATCCAAGGGTGAGAAACACGCGATGGTGTGATTGAAATAAATTTTTGGAGGCTTTAGGCTACCGATTTATGTTCTTTTGGGCTAAGAAATTTCTTTCCTAACTGGGTGTATAAGGTAAAATATGTTCATATTTAGTGATCGCATGAGAAAATGATACGTGGAGCCGAAGGCATAACGCAGTCAAACCCGAAGGCAATGACCTCACCTGTCATCGGGAAGAATGGTATTCATAAAGAAGAAACAAATGTCTATCATCCGATAGCATTCAATGAGGAATATTCTACAACATTAAGTGCATGATCCGTTAGAGAATATGGCATTCACTGCCTACCGTTACACATTCTTCAATGGCTCTCATAATTGTCCTTTAAAAGAGGCTTGATCTTAGGACCTTGTTCCCTAGATGTATCCATAAATAGTGAGCTCTACCATCATTGTAAAGGGACAGATTTTCTGACAAGCATACACTATATTATATCAAAAGCTTAATAACATTTTACTTTCTTACTTATTCATATTATTCTTACTGCCTCCAATAGCTCTGGGCAAGATATCTGTCGTTTCATTTCAAATCTTATATTTTTGACTAATTCATTTATTAATTTAGGATCAAATTAATTTATTTTTTTATAAACCAAGTATAAATTCAACTGGACCATTTTGCAGGTAAACAGTTTGGCGCGCACCGTGGGGCATAGACAGTTGTGTAATTGAATTGATCCTTAGCACCTATTACTAACTTGTTTGATTATTTGTTCATAGTGAAATCATTTAAAAATGGCAGATAATGGTGTTAACAACACTCATAATGTTGAGGCCCAAGGAAATCAGTCTCAGCATGAAGATTCCATTAGCGATACCCACAACGAGGGGAGTGAGGCCATGCCCATCCACGGCTGTCGATATCCGCAACATGTTTGGGAGGCGACTCATAATGACGCTGAAGACGAACATTATCACAACCCGAATTCCCCACCATCGAGAGTCGTGATGGAGCCCACTAATGGGAGCTAGGTAAGCCAATTATCAAACAGTTACCTTTTTACCAATTTTATTTCTCTTTAACAACCATAAAGCGATAACGCATAAATAACGGAAGTTTAAATTTAAGCGGAAGAAAACGATGAAATATCTGAAATCTGCATTTATTACAACTACTTAAGCCTTAATAACCCAAAACCTGGTATCACAATGTCACAGATGGTCTAAGATTACTACATACAAAGTCTAAAGAAATAATAGTACACTGTTTCTGAAGTAAGAAAAATGAAATAGGGAATAAGGGATAGAGGGAAAAGCCAGGTCCTGCGGACGCCTGCAGCTCTACCTTGGATCTCCGCGTGGACTGAAGGTAGCCTCCAAATTACGGTCCAAGAGCTGCTCTGGGATCTGCACATAAAGCAGAGTGTTGTATCAGCACAACCGACCCCATGTGCTGGTAAGTGCCTAGCCTAACCTCGGCGAAGTAGTGACTGAGGCTAGGACCAGACTACCAAATAACCTGTGCAATTCAATATATATAGCGGAAAAGAAGTACAGAAATAAACAGTCAAGTATGGGAGGCGGAGCATGCTGCGGGGGAGATATCAATTCCGAATAGAAAGATATCAAGTAAATGAAAGAAATGATATAACTCGGGTATCAACAAAGAATAAATCAATAAATGCACGACATCACCCTTCGTGCTTTTACTCTCATCCTCACCAAAGCAATCATATAATAAAAATGTGCACGATATCACCCTTCGTGCTTTTACTCTCTTTCCTCACCATATAATTAATATAATCGGCACGGAATGGTACATCGTGCGGCACGGCATCACCCTTCGTGATTTACACTCTTTCCTCACAAAAATAATGCATGGCATCACCCTTCATGCTTTAACTATCTTCCTCATCCAAACAACAATCACAAACAATCGGGCAAGGGAAATAAATGAAATTATAATAAGAATCCCGGCAAGGGAACAACATCAATAATATCAACATCCCGGCAAGGGAGATAACAAATAAAGCAACAATAACCTGGCAAGGGTGGCAACATAATGATCTCTCCTCTTTCTCACTTTTACTTCATAATTCACTTCACAGTTCGATCCAATGCTCTAGAGATATCACTTATACCTTCACAATTCGTTGTACAACTTGAGCCAACGCTCCTCACTGTTCATAGGTCACAATTCCTTCCACAAACTTTATACAACAAATAGAAACCATCACCAAGGCATGAAAGATACAACGGAGTCATGATAATCACAATATAAAGACTCACGAGCATGCTAAGACACAAACGTATAGATACTCGTCACCATGCCTATACGTCGTACTCAACAATTACCACATAGAAAATAGGACTCGACTCCTAATCCCTCAAGTTAAGGTTAGACAAAACAATTACCTCGATGCCACGAACACAATTCACGATTCAATTATAGCTTTACCCCTTGATTCCACCAATAATTCGTTCGTATCTAGTTACAAGTTACTTAATTATATTAATAAACGCTACATAAATCAATTCGAATGCATGAAAATGAATTTCCCAAAGCTTTACCCAAAAAGTCAAAAATTGCCCCCGGGCCCACATGATTAAAACTCGAGGTTCGAACCAAAACCCGATTACCCATTCCGTCACGAACCCAAATATATAATTTATTTTGAAATCGGACCTCAAATCAAGGTCCAAATCCCCAATTTTTGAAAAACCTAGGTTCTACCCAAAACACCCAATTACCCCCATAAAAATCATTGATTTTGAGTTGAAATCATGTTAAAAGATGTTAATGGTTGAAGGAAATGAGTTAAAATTAACTTACAATCGATTTGGAAGAAGAGATGTTCTTGAAAAATCGTCCTAGGAAGTTTGTATTTTGAAAAGATGTGAAAATGGGTTAAAATTCGTTTAAGTATAAAAGTTGCAGGTTGCAGATGTGGGAAATGCGAATAGGGGTTCGGAATTGCGAACCCCGAGCTCTGCTAGCTTGGGAATTGCGAAGGGGGGATCGCATTTGCGACCTCAGGCACCAAAGGAGAACTACGCATTTGCGAAGCAGGCGTCGCATTTGCGACTGGGCCTTCTGCATTTGCAAGCCAAATAGTCGCATTTGTAGTCAGGCCTACCTAGGTCCTTGTTTCGCATTTGCGAGCCAGGCTTCGCACCTGATACACCAGCTGAGAAATCTGCAATTTTCTATGTCCAAAATGCACCCCGTGGCCTATCCAAAACTCACTTGAGCTCTCGGGGCTCCAAACCAAACATAAACACAACCTCAAAAACATACTAAGGACTTATTCGTGTAATCAAATCACCAAAATAATATCATGAACATTGAATTAAACCTCAAAACGAATGAAATTTCTCAAAACTTCTTTAAACACCAAATTTTGCATTTAAGGTTCGAATCACATCAAATGGATTCCGTTTCTTACCAAACTTTACAAAATTATCTTAAATCATATATAAGACCTATCCCGGGCACTAGAACCAAAATACGGGCCCGATATTATCACGTTCTAATCATAATTTATTTCCAAATCTCTTAAATAATTTTAGAAAATAATTTCTTTCAAAAATCTATTTCTCGGGCTTGGGACCTCGGAATTCGATTCCTAGCATACGCACAAGTCTCATATTTTCCTATGGACCCTCCGAGACCATCAAATCACGGGTCCGGATTCGTTTACCCAAAATATTGATCGAAGTCAAATTAATTCATTTTATAGTCAAAATTTATTATTTTTCAGAGATTTTCACACATAGGCTTTTCGGCTACGCGCTCGGATTGCGTACGCAAATCGAGGTGATGCCAAAGAGGTTTTTAAGGCCTCGGAACACAGAATTCATTTTAAAAGAATAGAAAAGATCATCAGATTCTCCACCTCTAAAACAACCGTTCGTCCTCGAACGGACAGAAGAATGAAATACATGAGTCGGGGAAAAGATGGGGATAACGGCTCTGCATATCAGACTCGGACTCCCAGGTCGATGCCTTATTAGGCTGACCTCTCCACTAAACACGAACAGAAGGAAAACTCTTTGATTTCAATTGACGAACCTGTCGGTCTATAATAGCTACCGGCTCCTCCTCATAAGACAAGTCCTTGTCCAACTGGACAGTGCTGAAATCTATGTCGAAGCAATACTCGCTCACCGACCATGAATGCCAAATCACGAACCTTGCAGTCGGCATAACTCTTTTGCCTGGACTGAGCTATACGAAGCCTATCCTGAATGATCCTGACCTTGTAAAAGGCATCCTGAACCAGATTCGTACCCAACAGCCGAGCCTCTCCCAGCTCAAACTATCCAACCGGAGACCGACACCGCCTACCATATAAAGCCTCGTAAGGAGTCATCTGAATGCTCGACTGGTAGCTGTTGTTGTAGGAAAACTCTGCTAAAGGCAAAAACTGATCCCACAAGCCTCCAAAGTCAATGACACAAGCTCGGAGCATATCCTCCAAAATAGGCCAAACACCCCTTCTCGACCATACGTCGAGCCTTCACATAATAGATAACATTACGGGTAGAATGACTAGGAGTCCCTCTCTACTCTAAACGAGGTAAACCCAGTAAGGCTAAGGTCACAGTCTTGGCATGGCATTCCAAGATAGCGTGGTAAGGTGATAACCAGTCCATCCCCAATATGACATCAAAATCAACCATGTCTAGAAGAAGCAAATCTACACGAGTCTCAAGACCCCCAATCACAAATATACATGAACGATGGACTTGATCTACCACTATAGAATCACCCACCGGTGTAGACACATAAAAAGGAGCACTCAAAGAATCACTAGGCATGACCAGATATGGTGCAAAATAAGATGACACATACGAGTATGTAGACCCTAGATCAAATAAAACTGAAGCGTCTCTATCACAAACCAGAACCATACCTGTGATAACTGCATCGGAAGCCTCAGCCTCGAGCCTGGATGGAAGAGCATAACATCGAGGTTGGGCCCCACCACCCTGAACTACATCTCTGGGATGGCCTGTTGTTGGCTGGCCTCCACCTCTAGCGGCCTGAGCTCTACCTCTATTACCTCTACCTCCACCTCTAACACCTTTACCCCCACCTCTAGCTGGTTGGGCAGGCTGTGGAACACCTGGTTCCTGAACCATGGCACGAGAACCCTGATGCTGAGAGTTACTCGGTGCTCGAGGGCAAAACATAGAAATGTGACCCATATCACCACAAGTGTAACAAGCCCTCAGCTGCTGAGACTGCTGGCTCTGACGACCTGAATGACCAACCCGAAAACTCTGAAGCGGCGGTGCACTGATAGGAGCAGGTGGTGTACTATAGGACTGCTGATCAAAATACTGCATTTGAGGACCACAGCCACCTGAAGCACCGTGAGAAACCTGGAGTGTTGACTGAAAAGGCCTAGGAGGATGGCCTCTACCATATGAATCCCTACCTCGAGACAAGGTACCACTGAATCGGCCTGAATGACGGGGCCTCTTGTCCAACCCATGACCAGCTCCCTATGATAGAACCATCTCCACTCTCCTGGCCACATTGGCCGCCTCCTGGAAGGAAATCTCACTCCCTATCTCCCTAGCCATCTGAAGATGAATCGGATTTATAAGTCCATCAATGAACCTCCTCACTCTCTCTCTCTCTCTCTCTCTCTCGGTGGGAAGTATGATAAGAGCATGACGAGCCAAGTCGATGAATTTGGTCTCATACTAGGTAACAATCATAGAACCCTACTGGAGATGCTCAAACTGCCTCCGATAGGCCTCTCTCTGAGTGATGGGGAGAAACTTCTCCAGAAATAGCTGAGTAAACTGATCCCAAGTCAAAGATGGTGATCCGACTGGTCTAGCCAAATAGTAATCCCTCTACCAAGTCTTGGCGGATCCAGACAAGCAAAAAGTAGCAAAATCGACCCCATTGGTCTCAACTATCCCCATGTTCCTAAGAACCTCGTGACAACTGTCTAGATAATCCTGGGGATCTTCAGTAGATGCACCGCTGAATGTAGTAGTGAAGAGCTTGGTGAACCTATCCAACCTCCACAAAGCATCGACAGACATGGCTGCTCCATCACCGGTCTGAGCTACCACACCCGGCTGAACTACTCCAACTGGTTGAACTGCTTGAGTCTGAAACTGGGGAGCTACCTGCTCCAGAGTGCGAGTAGCAGGAGTCTGGGCTCCTCCTCCATCCTGAGAGACGGCTGGTGCTATAGGAAGCAAGCCTACCCGGGTGACACTCTCCATAAGTCCCACTAGTCGGACTAGAGCACCCTAAAGTACTGGGGTAGCAATAAACCCCTTTGGGACCTGAGCTGGGCCTACCGGAACTGTTGGGGCCAGAACCTCATCATTAAAATCAACCTGAGACTTTGTTGCTGATGCTGCTGCTCGGGGCTAAGCTCTGCCCCTACCTCGCCTCGAGCACGACCTCGACCTCGGCCTCGCCCTCTACCCCTCGTGGGAGCTGCTGCTGAGGGCTCGAGCTGCTGGTCAATGGATAAGGAAGCGCGTGTTCTCGCCATCTGCGAAAGAAAAAAGTAGAAATTCAATTAGTATTGAGAAACCAAACCGCACGATAGGAAACAATAAATGTGAAGTTTTTCCTAACTATGTAGCCTCTAGGAATAAATACAGATGTCTCCGTACCGATCCCTCAAACTCTACTAAGCTTGTCTGTGAACTGTGAGACCAATGTAACCTAGAGCTCTAATAACAACTTGTCACGACTCGGATTCCCCACCCTCGGGAGTCGTGATGGCGCCCACTAATGGGAGCAAGGCAAGCCAATTATCAAACAGTTACCTTTTTACCTATTTTATTTCTCTTTAACAACCATAAAGAGATAATGCATAAATAACGGAAGTTTAAATTTAAGAGGAAGAAAAAGATGAAATATCTGAAATCTGCATTTATTACAACTACTTAAGCCTTAATCACCAAAAACCTGGTGTCACAGCATCACAGACGGTCTTAGATTGCTACATACAAAGTCTGAAGAAATAACAGTACACTGTTTTTGAAGTAAAAAAAATGAAACAGGGAATAAGGGATAGAGGGAAACGCCAGGGCCTGCGGACTCCTGCAGCTCTACCTTAGATCTCAGCGTGGACTGAAGGTAGCCTCCAAACTATGGTCCAAGAGCTGCTCCGGGATCTACATATAAAGCAGAGTGTTGTATCAGCACAACCAACCCCATGTGCTGGTAAGTGCCTAGCCTAACCTCGGTGAAGTAGTGACGAGGCTAGGACCAGACTACCAAATAACCCATGCAATTCAATATATATAGCGGAAAAGAAGTACAGAAATAAACAGTCAAGAATGGGAAGGGGAGCATGTTGTGGGGGAGATATCAATTCCGAATAGAAAGACATCAAGTAAACAAAAGAAACAATATAACTCAGGTATCAACAAAGAATCAGAAATCAATAAATGCACGGCATCACCCTTCGTGCTTTTACTCTCGTTCTCACCAAAGAAATCAAATAATAAAAATATGCACGGCATCACCCTTTGTGCTTTTACTCTCTTTCCTCACCATATAATCAATATAATCGACATGGAATGGTACATTGTGCGGCACGACATCACCCTTCATGCTTTACACTCTTTCCTCAAAAAAATAATGCACGGCATCACCCTTCGTGCTCTAACTCTCTTCCTTACCCTAACAACAATCACAAACAATAGGGCAAGGGAAATAAATGAAATTATAATAAGAATCCCGGCAAGGAAACAATAATTCAACAATTTAGTCCCAGCAAGGGAACAACATCAATAATATCAACATCCCGGCAAGGGAGATAACAAATAAAGCAACAATAACCCGGCAAGGGTGGCAACATAATGATCTCTCCTCTTTCTCACTTTTACTTCACAATTCACTTCACAGCTCAGGCCAATGCTCTAGAGGTTCAATTATCACTTATACCTTCACAATTCGTTATACAACTTGAGCCAACGCTCCTCAATGTTCATAGGTCACAATTCCTTCCATAAACTTTATACGACAAACAGAAACTATCACCAAGGCATGAAAGATGCAACGAAGTCATGATAATCACAATATAAAGACTCACGGGCATGCTAGACAACAATGTATAGATACTCATCACCATGCCTATACGTCGTACTCAACAATTACCACATAGAAAATAGGACCCGATTCCTAATCCCTCAAGCTAAGGTTAGACCATACACTTACCTCAAAGCCACGAATACAATTCACGATCCAATTATAGCTTTACACCTTGATCCACCAGCAATTCGCTCGTATTTAGTCACAAGTTACTTAATTACATTAATAAACGCTACATGAATCAATTCGAATGCATGAAAATTGTTTTACCCAAAAAGTCAAAAATCAACCCCGGGCCCACATGGTCAAAACCCGAGGTTCGAACCAAAACCCGATTACCCATTCCCCCATGAACCCAAATATATAATTTGTTTTGAAATCAGACCTCGAATCGAGGTCCAAATCCCCAATTTTTGAAAAACCTAGGTTCTACACAAAACACTCAATTTCCCCCATGAAAATCATTGATTTTGAGTTGAAATCATGTTAAAAGATGTTAATGATTGAAGAAAATGAGTTAAAATTAACTTACAATCGATTTGGAAGAAGAGTTGTTCTTGAAAAATCGCCCTAGGGAGTTTGTGTTTTGAAAAGATGTGAAAATGGGTTAAAATTCATCTAAGTATAAAAGTTGCAGGTTGCAGATGTGGGAAATGCGCGAACCCCAACCTCTGCTATCTTGGGAATTGCAAAGGGAGGCTTGCATTTGCGACCTCAGGCACCAAACAAGAACTTCGCATTTGCGAAGTAGGCATCGCATTTTCGACTGGGCCTTCCGCATTTGCGAGCCAAATGGTCGCATTTGTGATCAGGCTTTCCCAGGTCCTTGTTTCGCATTTGTGATGGAGGTTTTGCATGCGAAGCCTGCAGACCTGATACACCAGCTGAGAAATCCGCAATTTTCTAAGTCAAAAATGCACCCCGTGGCCTATCCAAAACTCACCCAAGCCCTCGAGGCTCCAAACCAAACATACACACAACCTCAAAAACACACTACAAACTTATTCGTGTAATTAAATAACCAAAATAACATCATGAACATCGAATTAAACCTCAAAACCAATAAAATTTCTCAAAACTTCTTTAAACACAAAATTTTGCATTTAAGGTCCGAATCACGTCAAATGGATTCTGTTTATTACCAAACTTTATAGAATTATCTTAAATCATATATAAGACCTGTACCGGGTGCCGGAACTAAAACACAAGCCCGATACCATCACGTTTTAATCACAATTCATTTCCAAATCTTTTAAATAATTTCAGAAAACAATTTCTTTCAAAAATTCATTTCTCGGGCTTGGGACCTCGGAATTCGATTCCGCTCATACGCCCAAGTCCCATATTTTCCTACGGACCCTCCGGGACCGTCAAATCACAGGTCCGGGTCCGTTTACCCAAAACGTTGACCGAAGTCAAATTAATTCATTTTATAGTTAAAGTTTATCATTTTTCATAGATTTTCACACATAGGCTTTCCGGCTACGCGGTCGGACTGTGCACGCAAATCGAAGTGATGCCAAAAAAGGTTTTTTAAGTCCTCGGAATGCAGAATTCATTTTAAAAAAATAAGTTATGACCTTTTGGGTTATCACAAACACGTCATAGAAGCTGTGAGGATCTTGAAGGAGCAATAGGAGGCCATACTAGGCTATCTCACATGGCAGGATCAGGTCATGACGAAATTAAAACAGGCATTGTCTGGTACTTCCAACAATGCGAATGGACAAGGTGCAGTTCCTCACGGTGCTCCCACGAATCATACAACGCAGAGAGTCGATAACAATACCCCAAGGGGCAAAGTCAGTTTTGACAAGGCCGGAGGGAACTATGGTCATTCCGGGAGCAACAATGAAAATGATCCATTTAAAGTCAAAATCATGCAGTTTAGGAGGGAAATAAACAGCCGAATGGATCAAATTTCGGGGGCACCACCAGTGCTGAAAGGGTCGGACTTAAAGAAGTAAACACAACTGTTGTTCAAGCCAAGTACGACACCATAATTGATCCCAAAGTGGTTTAAAATGCCGGACGTGCCAACTGACGCTCTCTGATACGATCCAACAAGAAAGACCGAGAAATCACACAAGCAAGAACATGACTAGGCTCCGAAAGATCCAATCGCACAAACTGGTTGGCTAAGGCCTGAACATCCATCGCCATGGGCCACTCCGCTGCTGGTAGATAAGCCAAACTCCCCAAACTCTCTGACCAACGACTCAAAGCATCGGCCACCACATTGGCCTCGCCCAGGTGATACCAAATAGTGATATCATAGTCCTTCAGTAGCTAAAATTTAGGTCATTCTGCTTGAACAGATACTGCAAACTCTGATGATTAGTATAAATCTCAAACGAAACACCGTACAAATAATGACGCTAGATCTTCAAGGCGTAAACAATAGCAGCTAATTCGAGATCACGGACAGGATAATTCTTCTCATGCACCTTCAGCTATCTGGATACGTAGGCAATCACCCTACCATCCTGCATCAATACCGCTCCAAGGCCAATCCTCAAGGCATCACAATAGACAGTATAAGAACCCGAACCTGTAGGCAATATCAATACTAGGGTTGTAGTCAAAGTTGTCTTGAGCCTCTGGAAGCTCTCCTCACACTCTTTCGTCCACTTGAACGGAGCACCCTTCTGGATCAGCCTGGTCATAGGTGCTGCAATAGATGAAAATCCCTCAACAAATCAATGGTAATAACCTGCCAAGCCAAGAAAACTACGGATCTTTGTAGCTGAGATTGGTCTGGGACAACTCTGCACTACTTCCACTTTATTCGGATCCACCTTGATCCCTTCATTCTATACCACGTGACCCAAGAATGCCACGGAATCTAACCAAAACTTACATTTTGAGAACTTTGCATCTAATTTCTTTTCCCTCAAAGTCTGAAGCACTGTCCTCAGGTGCTGCTCATGATTTTCCCGACTCTGGGAGTACACCATAATGTCATCAATAAAGATAATGACGAACGAGTCAAGATATGGCCGGAACATGTTGTGCATCAAATGCATAAATGCTGCTAAGGCATTGGTCAGCCCAAATGACATAACAAGGAACTCGTAATGACCATACCGAGTCCTGAAAGAAGTTTTTGGGATATCTGGCTTCCGAATCTTCAATTGATGATAACATGAACGCAAGTCAATCTTAGAAAACACTCGTTCACCCTGTAACTAGTCAAACAGATCATCAATACGAGGCAAAGGATACCGGTTCTTCACCGTAACTTTGTTCAACAGGCGATAATCAATGCACATATGCATAGAACCATCCTTTTTCTTCACAAACAAGACAGGAGCACCCCAAGGTAATACACTGGGCTGAATAAAACCTTTCTCAGGCAATTCCTACAACTGTTCTTTCAACTTAGGAGGAGACATACGATAAGGAGGAATAGAAATAGGCTAAGTGACCAGCACTAAATCAATGTGTTTACCTCGAAAATGGTAATTACAATTAGATTTGATTTTGTGGTTCTAAAAATACGTGACTTGTTTTTATGTTAGTTGTTAGGCAAAAGATGCGAAGTATGAGATTAGGAAATAAGAGAAAAACTTCAAAATAGTATGTTTAAGCAAACCGAACAGCTGAGAATTAGGGCCTCGAGACTGGTTATACGGGCCTCGGGGTCGAACTCGACAATGATCTGTGGATAGCCAATGAAGGAATAACAGTTTTGAGAGCTTTGAAGAAGACTCTTTATGATCAATAATGAGCAATAAATGATGAACAATTAATAGAACACAGTAAATGTAAGCAATAAATGTAAATAATAGAATCAAAGAAGAATATGTTTATGTTAGAGAGCAGAGAATGTTCTTGTATTGAATGTTGTATTTGATCTCTCTTACAAAAATGACAAGGGCCCCCCTTATATATCAGAGGAAATTCCAACATAGTACAAGTGCATTTATTACAAAGTTATATGGCTGGTACAACCATTTAATGCCACGGTACGGGCTTGAACTAGCCTAATAGACTTGGTCAACTTTAATCATATGCCTTGGGAATCTCCCACTCGTTCATCATAGCCGTCGATCTACTCTGCCCCAAGGTAGAGCATATGGGACCCTTGGGGTAGGGCCTCGAACTGGACTTGAGCCTTTTGAAAACGGGCTGTAGGATATCATAATGATCATAAAATCGGGCTCTCTGATTTTGGCCATACATAGATAGTCCTCGCATTTCTCAGAATGGAAATGACAAGAAACGGTTTTGACACTGATCTCCTTGAGCCTCTTGTGATGACATCATGCTTATGATGTAAGCATTTGTGATAACTGAGACGTCTCATCGGTACATCTTTCCAGAAGCATTCAATGTAGCGCCGGTTTATTTTCTCAAAGCGATAATATCACCGCCGATCTGTCTCCCAAAAAGCATTGATTGCACTGTCGGTTACGCTGCCACCTTTCTATAAATGGAAGCTTTCTTGAATCAAAACTTCATTTAGTCATTCTTCAATAGCCTTTAACTCTTTCCTTTTCTTCACACTCATCCAACTCTATTTCTCATGCTTAAAGCCCGTGGCCGAAAGGTCACACAGCAGTGTCCTCACCAGTTATGCTATGGCTCTTTCTCAGAGCTTTCCCCTACTGAGTGGGATCGCACTAGTTTTTTGTTGTTGTTGTTGTTTATGTTGGCCCAAAATAATGAGAAAGGAATCTCAAATTATCTTCGTATCGGAGGATATGTAGACCGTAAACTGCTGCTCATCTCTCTTAACTTCCACCTGGTGTGGCGCTTCACTCCTTTTGCTTTCCATGGAGTGAGGTGATGCCCTCTACTAACATTTTCATCCCACACCGGTGCAATGTCTCAAGAAGTGGCTTTGCAATAGTAGTGCTCGCGAGACCCGTACTTGCCAAGTTTTTCAACAAGCCACGATTCTTCATCTTCTTCTGCTTCCTCATCATTTTCTACTTCTTCATCTTTTTCTAGTTCTTCAACTTTTCTGCTTCTTCATCTTTTGTCGCTTCGGAGGAGGTTCTCAAAGACGTTGTTTGGAAGGTCGAGATGGGATCTCTGAGGGAATGGTTCTTGCATAAGTTGCCCCCGAGGGTGTACCTCCGAGAGTAGATTAGACTTTTAGCTGCTATTTTATTCCTCTTTGATTCTGTGTAAGGACCCTCCGTGGGCTTTTGTAATCATGTATAAGGACCCTTCATGGGTTTTTGTAATCATCATTTATTAATACAAAACGTTTTTTTCAATTTGTCTCTCATTTGTGTTGGATTTCCCTTTATTTGTGTTTGTTAAGAATCTGAGCACGTGACTTTACCGATTGGTTCGGATACCGGACTCGGGCGTAGGTATTCCCTCGGTTCCTGATTGGTTAATATAATATTCCTTGGAACCCTTTGGCATTCCTCGGACCGAGCCCAGATCGAATTGATACAAACTTAGGTCGTCAGGACCCCTGACTTCGAATTAAGTGAGAATAGATCCTCGAATTTTAGAACGAAATTTAGTCTTTTAGGCCCTGTCAATAGTCATCAAGGGAGAACTTGCTCAAAACGCCTGAGAATAAAGATAGCCCTAAGACTTTCACAGACAGTCCCCGAGTTAAAGTTAGCTCGAGCTCGGGCTGCCTAAAAACTTGATTTGAACTTAGAGTGAAGATAGATCTAAGGCATTATAGATAAGACCCCAGATGAGGATATGCTTGGACTCGATTGCCCCCTAGATTAAAGTAATCGAGAGAGCATTTAACTTGATCTGAAGGCGAAAACAACTCAAGGCTTTACTAGCAATTCTCGAGTGAGAACTAGCTCGGGCTCTGGTAGCTCGAGGGCCAAAGAATCGGGTGGAAGACCGCACTCGTAATAGCAGAAATCCTCGAGATAGGGTACCACCTCGAGGTTAGGTTTATACGAATAGCTTCTTAGAGCTTATTTTTCGTTTTGAAAGAGATCCTCGAGATCGGTCACCATCACGAGGCTTAGAGTGATATTGATGGCTCCTTAGAGCCTATTTTCATGATAGCAGAGATCCTCGAGATCGGGTACCATCTCGAGGCCAGGTTGATGCGGGGGTTTTGATCCCTCGAACGTTGTACGACAGTGTTTATCGTATGACATGGTCATAAAATGATCGAGGCAATCCTGCTGGTACATCCCCCTAAATGTAACAATGGCCTAATCGGACTTAATTAGCTTTTTAAGGTAGGCGGACAGTCGCCGCTTGCTCTATATATGAGTTTATTTCCTTCTTTTCTGAGGATTCCGCTATTTTGAGTCGTTACCCCTTTTCATAGAGTTCTTCTTCCTTGCTTCAGCTTTTCCGTTATTCTAATTCAAAGTTCTTGCCTGATTTTTCATTTCCCTTGTATTCTTCTATTATATCCATGGCTGCCACACCTAAATTCATTCACCAAGAAGAGGAGGGTTCCGTTTCTTCTTTCCGCTCAATTGGTAGTACAACGCCGGCATCTGGCGAGCCAATCTCAAGATGCTTTATCTCGAGGAGGGACCTGTTGCTAGAGAGGCCTCCCAATGTCGAGGGCCATTGGGATCATGCATCAAGGTTTACTTTATTAGTGGGAGAGACTGCGGATGGGGCAAAGAGGTGGTACTGTAGGTACCCTCCCCAGAAGAGAACATTACGGCTCATATAGAGGGGTTTTTACACGTATATACATATCCATTTACGTTGGGTCTTCTTGATAGAGTCATGCTTGACTTCTGTCAAAGATATTGGGCTACCCTAGCACTGGTTCACCCGTCGTTCTGGAGGACACAGCTGATGATGAGGTTTTTTGCGGAAGAAGTCGGGCTCGAGATCACCCTTAGTCATATCATCAGATTGTACTGACCCTTTCATTGCTGAGGTCTAATAGCTTTGCGATGCCGCTCCTCCAGGCCCTTTGTTGTTGATGATGAAGAAAACGGGAACCGAGGATGGATAAATCGATTTATCCGACTAAGGACTGTCGATGTTATCCCCATCGAATTCCTGTCATTTCCTGAGAAGTGGAATGTCACACATAAGTGGTACACTTGTGTTTTTATCATTTTTGCTCATGATGGGGACGGTTTTTGTAAAGACGCTTTCTTTTTATTTTTGTAACGACCCCGTAGATGCCATACAAGGTCCCTGACCTGGCAAATTAGGCTTGGAAGCTGGAAGCCCGTTCGACCTATGACGAGCGTAAGTGGCGAGATCTATCCAAGGGTAGATGGGAGATAAAACACTATGGTACGTGCTATGTGGTTTGCTTTCTTTGGAGGGTACTCTGCGTGTACTAACCTCGTTACCGCAGGTATTGGAGAATTTCCTGAGGTGAGATCGTTCTCCCTCGGAGAGGAGGAGGGGTCGTCATCTTCAGGACTGAGAAGTAATATCAAATGGAAGAAACCCTCGCAGGGCGAAGGCACTCATAGCAAGACAAGTCCTGCCCGGAGGCCCAGAGAAGATGTCTCGACTGAGCCTGCAACACCCCAGGCTTTAGTCCTTGGAAAGATGGTTCTTCCTTTGCCATCGTCTTTTCTTCTCGTCGATGGTGCTTCAAGGGACAAGGATTCTGTGTTGCCATCTTCTCTTCCCGTCGAAGGTACTTCGAGGGGTGTTCAAGGCTAGGGTCCACTTGGCTCAAGCAAGGTTTCAAACGATCACGTTCCTATTAGGAACAGTTCTGCTGGGACTGATGAAACTAGGCTGGTAGGTGCGCCTTCGATCTTTGAGGAGGCTCAACGGCTCTGTTTCATGGTGAATTTTGGCCGATTGTATCAGTTTTTTAGTTTTGCACTCCAACTTTGTTATTGAGCTCCTTTTTTCATAGGTCTATGACAAGTTCAAGTCCGAGTTGTTCTGCCATGAAGCCAGGTTGAGGAAAGCCTTGGTTTATGAGAAATTCCTCAGGCTTCTTTGTGATAAGAGGAGAGATGAGTTGGTATACCTACGGTACGAAGCGAATCGGAGCCTGAACTACGAAAGTCACCTTGAGAAACATGCAACCTTTGCTCTGAGGGAATGCATGTTTCTTCTTATATCCTCAAGGATTAACATTTTGATACCTCAGTTGCAGGGCAAGACAGAGGATTTGGAATGCCTTTGGGGCGAGGTTGTCCGGGCCAAGTTTGAGTGTAACGGGCTAAGGGCTCAGATAGATGCCCATGTTGCGGCCAAGAAGAATGCTTTGTCCAAGGTTTCTGCCCTTAAGGTACAGTTCCGGAACGCACGTGAAAGCAGCTTGGTCCGGATGAGCAGGATTGCAAGGCTTGAGTCCGAGTTTTTGGAGATGAAGGCCGAGGTTGTGGACGCCCGGGCTAAAAGAGATTCGAGCTAAGGCCGACAAGAAAGTGGTCGTCTATCTAAAAGACGCTGCCAATGCTCGAGCTAAGTTGAGAGATACTTCCGAGCAAGAGAGCAGAAGCAATGAATATGCCCGGTGTAGATCTTAGAGGGAAACCCTTGAAGAGATTCACGCTAGGTTTTCGATCTCTCAGAAGAGATAGCACAGGCTAAGGCGGATGAATATGATGCCAAATTCCTCGTATCTAATGCCGAAGATAGTGGAGACGGGGATGATGTGGTTGCAGTCCCCGAGGATAAAATAGACTATGCTTTTCATCTTAATTCTTTGTACAGTGTTCTTAGAGAACTTTGCAAATGGAGCCTTTGGATTTTTTCGCGTATGCGTATAAAAGAAAAACCTTTCGGTTTCATCTTTCATGCATTTCCCTCTGCTTGTGTATTTCTTCCTTTGTTTTGAATTTATATGTTTGTCGATGATTAGCCAGGTGAACTAGACCTCGAGTAATGACCCTTAGGTATATAATTCGGCCCTGAGGCAAGTTAGGCTGGACCGTAGACTCTTACGCGTATGGTCGGTACGAACTTTAACATAGGCCGGTGATAGTGGCTCTTATGTGTTTGCCCTTAGGCATATTTAGTTAACTGTTTCAGGCTCAGTCTTCGAGTCAGATTTTGACTCAAGCTCATTAACCCTTAAGTTTTTGAATTTTAAGCTGGCCCTTAGGATCTTACGTGTTGGGTCAATACGACCTCTGATTTAAAGCTGGCAACAGTGGCTCTTACACATTGGGTCGGTACGACCTCTATTATGGGCTGGCGATAGTGGATCTTACGCATTGGGTCGGTACGACCTCTTATGTAGGCTTTATTTTCCCTCGTTAAAGACTTTTTGAAGTTTTATGTTCTCCCGACTCTTCGATGACTCGATAGGAACCTTGATTGTGAGTCGTTATGTAGCGATAAATAAGCACCTCGGGAGGTTTTGCTTGATGGCTAAGTTGTTTCAAAGCCTATTATTTGGAGCTGATATGATCGAAGCTACTTTGCTTATGACAAGGGTAGCATGATTAACCAGTTCTTTTTGAAGTTTTTTTGAAGTAATTGAAGGCCTGTGATTTTATAGCGACGGTCAGGCGTCCCCGAGTCGCGTGAGTTTGGTCGGAGCCATGTGACCGAAGTCATTGAGTTTGGCCGGAGCCTTTTAGTCCCCGAGTGAAGTAGTTTTGGCGTCTATATCGAGGGTATGCCTTTTAGGGGTCTTATAAGTTCGGATATATAGCGTTAACTTTAAGATCGGGATTATGCCTTTTGTAAGGTCTTACAAATTTAACATACCTTACTTGAGGTCTTACAGGTAAGTTACTTGGTACAAGTATACACGTTTTTGACTTCAAGGGCTCAATTATTCTATGCGGACACGGTTCATTTGACCGTTTGGCCCGGTACATCATTTTCCCATCGAGACCCTTTTTGGCTCATCTTGACTTCTCCGAGAAGGCGATCTTCCGAGGGAATTCCCCCCAATGTTCGAGGTTGATTGAAGAGAAGCCTTGAATACTTGTTAAGTTCTCCTTAGGTAGCATATAGATGTTGCCTCGTTATAAACCTTGCCGGTAAAAACCTTTTTTGGGATAAAACCCGATTGAAGGAAAAGAGTGCAATGTATGCTTTGAAACCTTAAGGTCTTCGAGCTGGACAGTGCTTCGACTGTTCTTGATCGGACGTCTGCACAAAGGTTAGTGTAAAATGTACATAAAAAGGGAGATGGTTGTACCTTAGTGGCGATGGCGCTTTGAGCCTCGATATGCCTTCAATATTTGCTCCGAGGATGAGGCACGGTCCTTTGCTTGTTTTATTCATGTATAGCCGAGAATGTGTCTTATGATTGCTATTTCACTATTTGCTTATCCTGTGGCTCCTTCAATGTTGAAGTCGTTGACGCCAGTGTTACGTCGTGCACCACGAACATCTCTTTCACTGCATGTTGTTCCCCATACACGGTTTTTATTCCGTCCTTCATTGGAAACTTCATCATTTGGTAAAGGGTTGATGGTACTGCTTTCATACAGTGTATCCATGGCCTTCCAAGCAAGGCGTTATACCTCATGTCTCCTTTGATGACATGGAATTTGGTATTCCTGGTCGTGCCGGCCACGTTGACCGGGAGGGTGATTTCCCCTTTTGTTGTTTCGCTTGCCATGTTGAATCCGTTGAGGAATCGAGAGGCGGGCATGATTTGGTCAAGCAGTCCGAGCTGCTCCACTACCCTCGACCTGATAATGTCGGTCAAGCTACTTGGATCCACAAGTACACATTTAATTTGAAATGTATTCACAAGAAAAGAGATTACCAGCGCGTCATTATGAGGCTGAGACAGGGTCTCGATGTCCTCATCGCTAAATGTGAGAGTGTCCTCGGGTATGTAACCTCGAGTTTGCTTTTCCCTAGTGATGGATATTTTTGTTCTTTTGATAGTGGGTTCATGTGGGATGTCGATTCCTCCCATGATCATATGGATGACATGTTGTAGCTCATCTATTTCATTCTTCCTGTTCGGCTCTCTTTCTCAGAACTAATTTTTGGCTTGGTCACGAAAAAACTCCCGGAGGTGCCCTTTGTTGAGTAGCGGGGCTACTTCTTCTCGGAGCTGTCTGCAATCTTCAGTCCTATGACCGTGTGTGCCATGAAGTTTTCACACTAAGTTGGGGTTCCTCTGCGATGGAACTGATAGTATAGGTTTTGGCCACCTGGTGTCTCTGATTTTACCGATGGCAGATACGATGTCTAAAACGTCAATGTTGAAGTTGTATTCCGACATGCGAGGTGCCTCCATCGGTCCTATTTGCCTATTAAATTCGACCCTGCTCACGAGTCCCCGAGGATTCTGACCTCGATCTATTCTTCGATTATTTCGGGGTAAGTTATACCTTGGGCATTTCTCCTATCTTTGATGTATGGTTGGTACCTTTCTTTGTTTGGCTTTGGCTCCTTTGCCAGGAGACTGCTTGGGTATACCAAGCCCGAGGGGGCTCCCTATTGGTCGTCCTCAACCCTAATCTTAGATTGATACCGATTGTGGACATCCGACCAACTGGATATTCAACCAAATTTTGCTTCAGCTGCTTTGAAATCACTAAGCTTCGTTCGTTCAAACCTTGGGTGAAGGCCTGCCCAGTCATCGGAGACTGTTGGTAATTCCATTCACTCCATTTGAAAACGGGATACGAACTCTCGCATATCTCGTTTTCTCTCTGTTTGATTTTGAAGACATTAGATTTCCTTGTAGCCACCTTAATGGCACCGGCATGTGCCTTTATGAAAGAATCTACCAGCATGGCAAATGAGTCTATTGAATTTGGAGCTAGGTTGTGATACCACATCATGGCCCCTTTCGAGAGGGTTTCTCCGGACATATTTAGTAGGATAGATTTGATCTCGTCATCCCTCAGGTCATTGCCCTTCACCGCACAGGTGTAAGCAGTGATGTGATCCTTGGGGTACGAGGTTCCATTGAACTTCGAAAGATCAAGCATTCTGAACTTCTTCGGGATGGACTTCAGAGCCGCGCCTGACCGGAATGGCTTTTGCACGAATTTACTTGAATTAACACCCTTCAGGATCGGGGGTGCTCCCGAGATCTGATCGACCCTTGATTTGTAGGTTTCTACCTTTTAATCGTTGTCTTCTATCATCTTTTCGCCCGACTCAATTCTCTTTGTGAGGTCCTCAAGCATCTTCATAATCACGGGGTCCGCTGCCGACCCGTTGTTGCTCGACCTTTCAGGTACCTTTTCGGTTCGAGGGGCCATTTTCGGGGCCGCTGTACTTGGGGTTCTTTGGTGGCTTTGTAGTTGAGCAATTGCCAACTGTTGTGTCTGTAACATTTCAAAAATAACATGAAGGCTAACCTCTTGTTCCTCTCGAGCTGGAGTTTTCTGGGTCTTCTTGTTGGTCTTCTTGGTGTATTCTCCTATTAGTGTGGGGGCTTATATCGACGTGTTGGGTATCGCGTGAGACCACATCGGCGAGGATTAGCTCTGGTGCATCCTCATGGTTTTGTGGTGGTACACGAATACCTGGAATAGCTACGCCATTCTCTCAATGGTCCTCAAGACCGTTGTTTTCATATGCATTCACTGAGTTAGACATTTTGACCTGAAATCAAAGATTTTGGACAAGAAAAAGTGTGAAAGATAACTTGTGTTGTGTAGTAAACCATCAAGAAAACAATCACTATTATTTTTAGCCCCACAGTGGGTGCCAATCTGTTTACCTCGAAAATGGTAATTACAATTAGATTTGATTTTGTGGTTCTAAAAATACGTGATCTATTTTATGCTAGTTGTTAGGCAATAGATGCAAAGTATGAGATTAGTAAATAAGATAAGAACTTGAAAATAGTATGTTTAAGCAAATCGAACAGCTAAGAATCGGGGCTTCGAGCCTGGTTATACGGGGCCTTGAGGTCGAACTCGGTATTGAGTTGTGGATAGCTGATGAAGGAATAATAGTTTTGAGAGCTTTGATGAAGGCTCTTTATGATCAATAATGAGCAATAAATGACGAACAATTAATAGAACACAGTAAATGTAAGCAATAAATGTAAATAATAAAATCAAGGAAGAATGTGTTTAAGTTAGAAAGCAGAGAATGTTCTTGTATTGAATGTTGTATATGATCTCTCTTACAAAATGACAAAGGTCCCCCTTATATACCAGGGAAAATCCCAACATAGTACAAGTGCATTTATTATAAAGTTATATGGTTGGTACAGCCATTTAATGCCATAGTACAGGTTTGAACTAGCCTAATAGACTTGGTCAGATTTAATCATGTGCCTTGGGAATCTCCCACTTATTCATTATATCCATCGATTTACGTTGCCCCGAAGGTCGAGCATATGGGACCCTCGGGGTCGGACCTCAAACTGGACTTGAGCCTTTTGAAAACGGGTTGTAGGATATCATAATGATCATAAATTGGGCTCTCCGATTTTGGCCGTACACACAATGTCGAAATCAATATCTCTGTCGGGTGGCATACCTGGAAAATCAGCTGGAAACACATCAGGGAAATCCCGTGCTACTGGGACTGAATCAACTGTAGGGGTATCGATACTAATATCTCTCAAATAAGCTAGATACGCGTCACACCTCATCTCAACCATTCACTGCGCTTTAAGAAATGAAATAACTCTACAGGTAGTGTGATCTAAAGTACCCCTCCACTGTACTCGCGGTACACCCGGCATAGCCAGCGTCATAGTTTTGGTGTGACAATCAAGAATAGCATAATGGGGCGACAACAATCTATGCCCAAGATAACATCAAAATCTACCATGCTGAGCAATAATAAATCGGCTCTGGTCTCAAAACCACTAACAGCAATCAAACACGACCGATAAACGCGGTCCACAACAAGAGAATCTCACATATGAGTTAAAACATAAACAGGGGAACTTAAAGAATCCCGAGATACGCCCAAATGCGGGGCAAAATAAGAGGACACATAAGAATAAGTGGATCCTGGATCGAATAGAACCGATGCATCTCTATGGCATACTAGGACAATACCTGTGAGAATCGGAGGCGACAGCCTCAGTACGGGCAGGAAGGGCATAATATCTAGCCTGGTCTCCCCCTCTAGGACGACCTCTACCTCCCCGACCTCCACCTCTAGTTGGTTGGGCAGGTGGGGTAGAAATTGGTGTTGTGATCATATCTTGGCAACTCTACGGAGCACACTATGGCTGAGAAGTCTGCGGAGGTATACCCCTCCTAAGTCTAGGGAAACGTCTCACCATTGGTATGTGTCGCCACACTCAAAACAAGCTCAAGGAGGACGTGGCAGCTGTAACTGGCTCGGGCCAGTTCTGCTGGACTAACCACTGAAAGCACCCCGTACAGGAGGCGCACTAGATACTGGAGGTGCATAATAAGGCTCTTGAGGTCTAGGAGGAGCTGGAATACCACGGGCTGGTGGAAGAGCTGAATGAACGGGGCGACTCATATAAACCCTACCATGACGAACTGCAGCTGGAGCATGGGAACCAGAATAATGGCCCGACTCGAAACCTCTTGGCCTCCCTCTCCTATCTATCCTGAGCAAGCATGCCCTTTACTCTCCTAGCAATGTTCACCACCTGCTGATAAGAAATATCCATCTCCAACTCCCGGGCCATGCTAGACCTGATGCTGGGAATAAGCCCCTTAATAAACTGGCAAACTCTCTCACGAACTGTAGAAACCAACATCGGTGCATGCCTAGCCAAGTCAGTGAAATGGACAGCATACTCCGAAATAGTCATAGTTACCCTGGCGCAAATGCTCATGCGTCCCTGAGGCTTTGAGGATCATACTCCATCAAAAACATATCTAAAAACTGGGTCCATGTAAGGGAAGTTGTCTCAGCTGGACTGTCCAACTCAAAAGTATGCCACAATTGATAGGCTTATTTTCGAAGTTGGAAGGCAGTGAAAGAAATCCCACTCGATCCTGATATACCCATAGTGCGGAGGATACGATAGCACTCCTCCAGAAATCCCAGAGCATCATCTGACGCTAAAACACTGAATGTAGGAGGCTTGTACTTCTTGAACCTCTCAAGCCTCCGCTGCTCATCCTCTGAAGTCGCTGCCCTATCTTCGGGCTGAACTGGGGCCACAGGCGATGCCGATATAACCTCTGGGATCTGATCAACCTGGACCCGCTGCTCAGGAGTGCGGGCGGCGGGAATTTGTGCTCCTCCCCCAGCCTGGGATGTGGCTGCAGCAAGGGGAATCAACCCTGCCTAAGCTAGAGTGGTGTACATGCTCACGAACAGTGCAAGGGTCTCCTGAAGAGCTGGAATAGTAGTAGCAGTAGGCGTATCAGGTTCCTGGGCTCCAGTTGGAGCTGCTGGTGGCTCATCTATGGTAGCTCGATTGGGTGCTATGGCTGTACTATGAGCGCGTCCTTGGCCTCTATCCCGGCCTTGACCTCTGGCAGCTCTAGTAGGGGCACGGGTGCCTGGTCATCTCCGGTAGCACGTGTCCTCAACATCTGTGAGAGAATAGAAGATAGAGGTTTAGAGTTTCGATATCAAACATCTCGCACAACAAGGAAATCAAATGAAGTGGAATTTTCCTAAGAGTTACATAGCCTCTCGTAAATAAGTACAGATGTCTCCGTACCGATTCTGCGAGACTCTAATAAACCGGCTTGTGATTCATGACTCCTATAAACCTAGAGCTCTAATACCAACTTGTCATGAATCAAGTTCTCCCTCCGTGAAATGTCGTGACGGCACCTAGTCTCTACGACTAGGTAAGCCTAACAAATTTGCAAAAAAAGGAATTTAAAAGTACAACTAACCATCTAATAGGTAAATATAGATAAAGTGTTTAAAAATGCCGTTTGGCATATACAATAATAGCAATCTTGACCAATAATAACACTACCAAAACCCGGAATCTCATGAATCACAAACTAGAGAAAATACATAGTGTTTTTAACTCCAAAAGTATAAACAAAAGTAATTATAGAAGGTTTATAGCTAAAAGGGAGAATAGAGAGGGACTTTTTGGTCTGTGGACGCGGCAGATATACCTCGAAGTCTCTAAAATTGCCTCGCCTCACTGATAGTATGGCTGAGCAGAAGAACCTGAATCTGCACATGAAAAAACATGTGCAGGAAAGGGCATGAGTACACCACAACAGTACCAAGTAAGTGTCAAGCCTAACCTCGGTCGAGTAGTGACGAGGAAGGTCAGGGCCCTACTGGTTATATATATATGAAACAAAGTAACAGTATGAAATGTGGCAGTATAGGTAAAAATACTAACAGTCGAACAAGAATAAAATCACAGAAAGAATATAATTCAACACACAGAAATAGCAACAGGGGATCTCCCAAGATATCATCTCGTAGTCTTAGATGTAAATGTGCAGAGGATCTCCCAGGATATCATCCCGTAGTCCGAATCATAAATGTGAAGGGGGGTCTCCCGAAATACCAATCCGTAGTCCCAAGGTAAATATCTAGTACAGGGGAATCTCCCCGGATCTCGTCCCATAGTCCCAATTATAACCGTGCAGGGGGGTCTCCCGGAATACCAATCTATAGTCCCAAAGTAAACATGCAGGGGGATCTCCCGGAATACCAATCCGTAGTCCCAAAATAAATACACAACAGTCTAAAAAAATCTACAGTTCTATTCGATAACAAATAGGAATTTCTACTCTAAACATGTTGTACAGAATCGAAGTAAGCAGTTAAAGCAGGCAAGACAATTAGGTCACATAAGCATGCTTTTCCTAAGCTAAACAGGAGGCTTCAAGTACAAGTATTACTCAATTTAAAGAAAACATAGATATTTACTTAATGAAAACGGGGTTTTTCAAAAATTATAACGTGTACGCACTCGTTAACTCACGTACACAGCATTCCTATAAATACAGTACCAAAATCCTAAGGGGAGTTCCCCCACACAAGGTTAGGCAAGCCACTTACCTCGAACCAACTCAAAATCAATCCGAAATCACGTTATTTCCAAGAGTATCTAACTCCGAGCGGCCCAAATCTAATCAAATCAATTTCATAATGTAAATATAACTAAAAACAACGAATTTAGCTAAAGGAATCGAAGCTAAGGTAAGAAAATAGAAAAATGCCCAAAAATCCTCCCCGTTCCCATGTCTCGGAATAGAGCAAAATTTACCAATTTAGAACACCCATTCACTCACGAGAACACTCGTCCAAAAATTATTCAATTCCGACACCTAAAACTCGATCAAAACCTAAAAACTCGATTGAGGAACTTTTCCCCCAAATTCCCATTTTTCCACTCAAATTCTTCGATTAGATTGAGAAAATTACTATATATTGATGAAATATAAACGAAATAGTGTTAGCAATCGTTACCCACTGATTTCCTCTTCAAAAACCTCACAAAATCTCCTTCTCCCGAGCTAAAAATCAAATTTGGTGTTATGAACTTCAAACCCTCGAATTTTCCTTTTTCTGCCCAGCGATGCCCGCATCTGTGCTCCCAGGAACGCACCTGCGGTCCCGCTTCTGCGGCCAGGGCTCCGCATCTGCGGATTTTCATTAAATCCCTCAAGCACCGTATCTGCGCTCAAATCTTCGCAGATGCGATTCCGCTTCTGTGGTTCTTGAGTCGCATCTGTGACCACTGGTCTTCATACCCAAGACCGCACCCATGACCTCTTTCCTCGCTTCTATGAGCTGCACCTGCGGGGTTCCCCTCCGCAGGTGCGAAAATACCAGAAGCAGCCAACTTCAGAATTTGCCTAAGTCCAAATTCACTTCTATTAAGCATCTGAAACTCACCCGAGGCCCCCGGGACCTCAACCAAACATGCCAACCAATCCTAAAACATCATACGAACTTAATCCAACCCTTGGATCACATCAAACAATGCCAAAACCATGATTCACCCTCCAACCCAAGCCTAATGAACATGAAATTTCAAGAATTCTACAACCGATGTTGAAACCAAACAAACCATGTCCGATTAACCCCAAATTTTGTACACAACTCACATTAAACACTACGGAGCTATTACAACTTTCGAAATCGTATTCCGCCCCCGATATCAAAATTTCACTATCAATACGGAAACTTCAAAAATTCAACTTTCGGCATTTCAAGCCTAAATAAGCTACGACCTCCAAAACACAATCCGAACACGCCCCTAAGCCCAAAATCACTCAACGGAGCTAAGGAATCGACAGAATTCCATTCCAAGGTCGTCTTCACACTGTTCCGACTATGGTCTAAATTCTAAAGCTTAAGCTCTCATTTAGGGACTAAGTATCCCAAAACACTCTGAAACTCAAAACCATCTTCCCGAAAACTCACCATAGCAGAAACAAATACGGGGAAAGCAGTTAATAGGGTATCAGGGCGTTAATTCTCAAAATGACCGGCCAGATCATTACATCATCTTCAGTCGCAATCGTGATAACGCAGAGCTTTCCAAAGCAGGAGAAGATCCCCCGCAACTGACGATCAACATGATTTTCAGGGGAATGAGATTAATCGAGTTACATTTTCGGCAGCAAAAAAGACGAAGGTGTCAGTAACCCACAGTAAAAGTCTCCGGGAAGTTGCTGAAGGCAACATTACTTTCACGTAGGAAGACGTAGATGGACTGCTGCTATTGCACAATGATGCATTGGTAATTTCTTTAAATGTTTTATATTTTACAATTAAGCGTGTTTTGGTGGACCCAGGAAGTTCAGCCAACATCATATAATGGAGGGTGTTGGAGCAAGCCAAGCTCACTGAAAGTATTATTCCGGCCACAAAACTCCTCGCGGGTTTAACCTAGCAAGTGTGACTACCTGAGTAGAGATCCTACTACCCACGAATGTTGAAGGGGTAATGAAAACGAACATTTTCGAAGTGGTAGACGACAATATGGGTTACAACATCATCCTTGGGAGACAATGGTTGCACGAGGTGAAGGCGATGCCATTAATGTATCATCAGTGACTGAAATTCCCAACTCCCGTGGGGATTAAAAAAATAAGAGGCGACCAACCGGCAGCGAGAGAAATGAATGTAATCTCCGTTTCTAGTAGAAAAAAGAAGGAGCGTGCGGTATCGCATTACAAGAACCGGATCCTGCTCCTGAGCCGAGCGAAGTCAACCAGGAGGAGGAGGAGTCAGAATCTTATCAGGTACCAAGATATTTTTAGGTACTAGAAGAAATAGACAAAACAAAATCCATAGCGAACGAACTTGAACAAGTCACATTGTTTGAAAAGTTCCTAGAGAGGATGTTTCACTTGGGGACAGGACGGCACCCCAAACTCAGGTCTGGATTTATTGAATTCTTTAAATTTAATATTGATTGCTTTGCGTGGTCGCATGCAGATATTACAGGTATCCCGCCAGACGTGACCGTCCACAAACTAAGCTTGGATCCCAGCATCCCTCCGGCAAGACAGAGAAAATGTCCTATTACCAAGGCCAGAAAAATATTTTTCAAAGAAGAGGTAACTTGTTTGCTTGATATCTGTTCAATTCGAGAGGTAAAGTATCCTGACTGGCTAGCTAACATAGTAGCAGTTCCAAAGAAGAAGAATAAATTTTGCATGTGCGTAGAATATAAGGACTTAAATAAGTTGTGTCCAATAGACTCATTCTCATTGCCAAACATTGATCAAATTATTGATGCCACAGCCGGGCATGAGTTAATGAGTTTCCTCAATGCTTATTACGGATACAACCATATCAAGATTAACCCAGAGGATCATGGAAAAACTTTATTTATCACGAATTTTGGTACATATTGTTACAATGTTATGCCCTTCGGGCTATAGAACACCGGAGACACTTATCAACGGCTCGTGAACAAAATGTTTGGAAAGCAAATAGGGAAAACTATGGAAGTTTACATAGATGATATGCTTGTTAAGTCTTTGAATGCAGGTGATCATCTCAAACACTTTCAAGAAACTTTTGACATCTTGAGGAAGCATAACATGAAGCTTAATACTGAGAAGCGTGTGTTTGGGATCAATTCTAGTAAGTTCTGGGATTTAAGGTGTCACAAATGGGGAATCGAGGTTAACCCCGATAAAATCAAAGCCATCAAAGACATTCCGGACCAGCTATCAAGCGTAAAAGAGGTTTAAAGGCTGAAAGAGAGCCTGGCCGCATTGAGCAGATTTATTCCCGGTCTTCAAATAAATGCCATCACTTCTTTGCACTTCTCAAAAAGAAGAATAACTTTGAGTGGACACCGGAATGCCAAAAGGCTTTGAAGTATCTGAAAAGATATTTTTCAAGCCCTTCATTACTATCAAAATCGGAGTAAGGAAAATAACTACTGATCTACTTATCGTTCTCGGAGGTTGCGGTAAGTATTGTTTAAGTCTGTGAGGAGGAATATATGCAATCTCCTATTTACTACGTTAGTAAAATTTTAATGGGAGCAGAAACTCGCTACCCACATTTGGACAAATTGGCCTTAGCCTTCGTAGTTGTTGCTCGAAAGCTAAGGCCTTATTTCCAATGTCACCCGATAGATGTGGTGACCACTTTTCCCCCACGGAATATTCTTCATAAACCCAAACTTTCGGGTGGGCTAGCCAAGTGGGCTATCGAAATGAGTGAGTTTGACATAAAATATAAGCCCAGGGCTACGAATAAATCTCAAGTCTTGGCCAACTTTGTGGCCAACTTCAATCCGGGACTGTTACATTTGGCTACCAAAGAAGCAGTGATGGTGTCAGAATCGACATCAGGAGTTTGGTCCCTATTCTCGGATGGCTCCCAATGTGAAAAGGTCCGGGCTCGGCATAGTATTAAGCAATCCTTCAGGAGAAAACCTAAGACAGGCCATAAGAACTGTTCCTCTAACTAACAATGAAGCGAAGTATGAAGCTTTGATTGCAGGGCTCGAATTGGCCCAGGGACTGTACTCCGAGGTCATAGAAATCAAATGCGACTCCCAATTGGTGGTAAATTAGGTCTACGGGATCTTCAAAGCCAAAAAGGAATGCATGCAACAATATGTAATGATGGTTCAGGCTATGCTCGCTCGGTTTTGGGAATGGGTGAATAATACATATCCCGAGGGAAGAGAATGCACAAGCAGATGCACTAGCTAACCTTGGTTCGTCCACGAAAATGAAAGGATCAGACTCACGTACGATCGTACATCTTATGCACTCGGTACTAGAAGCAGATAGCTATTACGAGGTAAACGCGACTAATTTGGTTTTATACTGGAGAAACGAGACTATTGACTACCTCGAACACGGGATATTGTCTGAGATCCTAAGGCATCTCGGGCACTATGCACTAAAGTCGCTCTATACAACTTCAAGGGGGGCAATTGTACAGAAGATCTTTCAAAGCCCCGTTGGCCCGATGTTTGGGAGCCTCCGAAGCTAATTATGTTATGCGAGAAGTACACGAAGGGATTTGCGAAAATCACTTAGGCACAGATTCCTTAGTACTAAAATTAATAAGGGCATGATACTATTGGCCCCGGATGGAACATGACGCTAAAAGATATGTTCAAAAATGTGATAAATTTCAGTGTTACGCACCGTTGGTACATCAACCGGAAAAGCCGTTGCACTCAGTTTTGTCACCATGGACATTCATGATGTTGGGAATGGATATCGTTAGATCACAGCCACCGGCCCCAGGTAAGGTAAGATTTATTTTGATTTTAACTGACTACTTTCTAAATGGGTTGAAACAGGTGCTTATCAGAAGATTGGCGAGCGTGAAGTGGTAATTTCTTGTGGGAGAACATAATTTGTAGATTTGGGATACCACAAGAGATAGCCTACGACAACGGGCCACAATTTATAGGCCCAAAGATCATGAAGTTCCTTAAAGATTTGAAAATCAAAAGGATCACATCATCACCATATCATCCGAGCACAAACGATCAAGCAGAATCAATAAAAAAGTGATTATACAAAAACTCAAGAGGAGATTGGAAGCAGCTAAAGGTAAATGGCCCGGAGAGCTTTCAGGTGTACTATGGGTGTACCGAACAATGGCCGCATTGAGCTCGGGAGAGACTCCTTTTTCTCTTGTGTACGGAGCAGAAGCCTTAATCCTAGTGGAACTAGGAGAACCTACCCTCCGGTATTTCTGGGCAAACGAAGAGGCAAATAATGAAGTAATGCTAGTCAATTTGGAGCTGCTTGACGAATGTAGGGACTTGGCGCATATAATGATGGCATCCCAAAAACAAATAATAGAGAGATATTGCAATCGAAGGGCCAACCTACGTTGTTTCAAAGTAGGAGATTTGGTATTAAGAAAAGTAACCCAAAACACCGGGGAGCTCAATGCGGGGAAAATAGGTCCAACATCGGAAGGCCCCTACTGGGTTTCAACTGTCACCGGGAAAGGATCATACGACTTAGAAAATCAAGATGGAGAAAAGTTTCCAAACAATTGGAACGTGGCGCACCTCAAGATATACTATTGCTGATGAACATCACCTATACTGGAAGTATGTGTTGCACTCTTTTTCCCTTCATCCAGTTTTTATCCTAATTGGATTTTTCTGGTAAGGTTTTAAACGAGGAAATAACGTAAAGTATACTACAAAGGAAGCTTTAGCAACAGCAATAAGACCTTTAAATGACAAGGCACACAAGCAAAGAACCATTGCGGACCACTACGAAGCGCTTAGTTAGTCTTTTGCTCGGTAGAAAAGTTCCTACCAAGAAGTTAAGTTTGCTATCGAATAGAGATTACCCGACCGTTCACAAGTGCAAGACACTGGGTGATTGTTAGATAATCTTTGGCTCGATAGCATAAATTCCTAATGGGAAGTGAAGTTTGTTATCGAACTGAAGATTATCTAGCAATTCACTAGTGGAATCCTCAAAGGTGTAAACCTTCCAGTGTTCAAATTCACATTCTTTGCATTCAAACACTGGGGGAATGATATGAGGATACGGCAACAATGAATGACACTTCGACTGGAATAAGAAACATGGAAACATAGTTGTATTATCGAGACAAGGGACTACGTGGCCAGCCCCATAGAAACAAGTTGTACAAGTTAGCCACAAGAAATGGCAATTTCTTTATAGCACAACGAATGCTAATGTACTTTTAAAAATGGAAGGAATAAATTAAAGTCCTTTTGTTTAAATCTTGTTTCTTGTCCGAACGATGAATTGATTTTATTATTTGAAAGTTAATTAGGTACTTCAAATGCTAGCGCCGTAATGAACAAGAGACGTCCTCTTCAAGAGCATCGTAAACATAAGAGGGTCCTCTCTTATGAAACCGTCATGTTAAAGGGTTGAATTCGGAAGGACTTATTCCCAAAATCCAAATGCTTTAGGGAAAAAATACACCAAAAGCCTTGCACAATTAGACGCAAAAAGTAAAACCTACGCAAATACTTAAACAAAAAAAAGATGCAAAGAGCAAACTTGCACAAATATTTAAACGAAAGTACGCAGAAAGGAAAAATTATATGATACTTGAACGAAAAAGTGTTCTTATTTACAATAAATGTGCCAAACAACACAAATACAAAATTTGAAAAGGAAAGAAAAAACTAAGTTGTCGCATCTCCGGAATCCGGAGGAAGAGAAACATCTACACCCCTAGAAGAAATGGGCGGATCTGCCGCCGGTTCAATATTTTGGCCTTCGTCATTTTGGCCTTCAGCATCATCGCCTTCCGGTTCCTCGTTAGTTCTCGAGAACTCAGAACTAGGATCATAAGAATCGATAGCATCAGGCCGAGCCGGAAGACCCCTTTTTGCAGCTAACTCCAGCTCACGGGCCTTAGTGATTTTGGCCTCAAAGTCTTTGGCCTCTTCCAAGATTTTTCTCCTCATGGTATACATAGCATATATTTTTCAACAATGAGGGAATCTGCTTAGCGCTGAAGTTCTTATTTAAGTTGGTCGACCTCGGCAGATAGGGTATCCCGCGCAGATCTGGTCGACTAGAGGCTAACATCAAGCTCATGGACAGTGGAGCTTAAAATTCTATTATGATCAATGGTCCTATTATTCTTCTCCTCCAACTGGGCATACTTCGCCACGGCAGCAACAAGCTCTTCAGCTTTTTAGTTTAAGGACGCCTCCAAATTATTCAATCTTTCAAAGGAGAAAGCATCACGATCAGATACAGAAAGAATGAAATTGTGGACTTCAACCTATTCGGCCCTAGCCTCTTAAAATTGAGCCCTCAACGGGGAAATCTCTTGGATAAGGATCACTACTTCTTGCTCGCTTTGCTGCAACCGAGCCTCCAATTCAACGACCTCAACAGCTCATGCTTCCAGCTCTAAGAGGCAAGTAGTATTTTGGTCTCGCACAGCCAAAAGTTGATCCCGTTCACAGGTAAGTTCCTCCTTATCACGAATCATCCTTTGTAAGCCCTCGGAAGCAAGGAAGTTAGCCTATAAAACAAAAATGTAAATTTAAAATCCTACCATAACAAAGATAGAAGGAACAATAAAGAAAACAAAAGACTATACCGATGTCACACTATGCATGGAAGTTTTCACCAAGAATTCTCCCCAGAGAGCTTGTATCTTTTTCCTATATTTTTCTGAAGCCAAAGACTTCAAGTAGTTTGCAAATTCCACTGGCCGGGACAATAGATGGCATCCAGTAGAAACCAAGAAAGTAACGCTCCTCCTCCTTTGAGGATCTTCTAAGGGGCAGCATAATTTTGCCCCAAGTTCCCATGAATTGGGGACTGGGGAAGAGGGACGTCATCCTCTTGGGCAACTACGATCGGTAGAGATGATGCAGTAGTTGTTGGTGGTAGAAATGGGGTTCGTGAAGAAGGAGATAAAGCTGATGGCGTCGAAGGGTTAGAAGTAGCTGCGGCAGGTGCAGTGCTGGTTGATGGTTGTTCATCAACCGAAGTTGGAAGATGCCTGGTACTTAGCCCTACAGTACTAGGCACGGCAGCTGGGAATTAGAAGCGTGAGTTGGCACCTTCCACCACATCAAACTCCCCCTAGAGTGTTGAGGCATCATCCTCGTTTGGTGTAGCTAATTCAACAGATTGAGCATTATGTTTAATTGATGAAGGTCGTTGTCTTCTATGTAGATAAGCCTCATCATCACTAGCTTCTCCATCATTATCGATCACCATATTTTTTGGGATCGACTCGGGCACGACGCTCTTTGCCTTTTTATTTGTTCCCCCAATCGTAAATGAATGTCTCCTCTTTTGTTGCTTGTTCTCCGGTCGGGGACTCCGAGAAGAAGCACTTGCACCAGAAGCAGGCTCAAAGACAACTGTTCGTGTAAAAGCCTCCTACAGCAGCCTCGTCGCGTTAGCAAGATTAAACAAAACGTCCTCCTCGGGAACGACAACTGATCCCTAGGGTAGACCTGAATTCAACAATGGAAAAAAGGTTAATCAGCTTCCTTATACGAAAGGGAAAAAGCAAGGTGAGTTTAACCTACCATGATTTTTGGCCTTCCACCTATATTTGAGGGCTAGTTCTTTCCACGTGTAGGCTTCGGGCATAGTAATATCCAAAATTTTATGGACCCACTCGTCCAAGCCTTTAACCCTAGGTGGTACTCACCGAGTCGCTGAAATAAGAAAAAGAAGAAGGGTCAATAATGATGTGAGACGATCTTTGATGGAATAAAAGACAAATGATGAACTTATTTGTGCGGTTCCATAATTCCAGAAAGGATGAAGCAGTGGCCGGACTGATGTCACTGGTGACGACTGCAACTAATTGTTCCATCCACCCAAGGTCGTTGTCATCATCCACGTTAGATAGTAGAGCATGGTGGCCACGTTTGCTGAAATTTATCATTCCCCCGCGGAAGATCTTGGGGGAATAGAGGTTCATCAACCAAGCTAGGGTTAGCTCCTCCCCCGTCTCCTGGCACAGGCGCCAAAGACAAGCGATTATCATCTACACATAAGGACTTACTTGCACCAGGCATACCTAGTAGTGGATGCAGATTTCCATGATGACGGAGTCAAGCTCTCCACTCAAATACAATGGCCCCAAGGTGAAGGGATACGTTTAAAAATACGTGAACCTTCTTGGATAAGGTTATCCACTCCGCCAGATTAGGAGCGATAATATATAAATCTTGGCAATGGCAGTCTTCCTTCACAACAGGAATGCTAGAAGGACAGATAGAAGAAGGTTATACTCTAATAGCCCACATACGAGGGTGAGCAGAAGGATATCTCTCTTCAAATTCCTTAGTTGTGATGAGACTTTTTGGATGATAGTGCTCACCGCAGGAGGAGCAGCATCATTAGTTTTACCTTTGTTTTTTGAGGAACTGGGGTTTCTGGAAGAAGAGGCCATTTTTTATCACAAAAGAAGGAATGTTTTTCTCTCGAGAAGAAGATAGAAGAAAGGTTGAAGACAAAGTACGAGTTGAGTAAAGAGAATTTGGGAAAGTTTGGAGAATTATGAAGTGTAAATAAAGAAGTTTGATGTGTATAAGTAAAAGAATAGTCAGCTAAATCGTGGCCATAATTATCTCGATAACAGGCAAAAGTGATGCTAAATCAAGGGATGACACATGTTCAGGACATTAAATACGGAGAGACGTGCATCTAATCAACCGTTAGAAGCTTTTCGGAGAGGGTCGGAGAATTTCCCGCCCACAAAGATATGACACAACTTTTCGGAGAGGGTCGGAGAATCAACCGTTAGACGTGAATCTCTACCAACTTCCTAATGACACAAAGATATGCGACCGGAAAGTAGGGGGCTATCTATATAGGGTCAAATATGTTCATATTTAATGATCGCATGAGAAAGCAATACGTGGAGCTGAAGGCAGAAGGCAGTCGAACCCGAAGGAAATGACCTCGATCACCTGTCATGGGGAAGAATGATATTCATAAAGGGGAAATAAAGGCATGTCATCTAGTAGCATTCAATGAGGAATATTTTACAACATTAAGTGCATGATCTGTTGGAGAATATGGCATTCACTGCCTACTGTTACACATTCATCAATGGCTCTCATAATTATCATTTAAGATGGGCTTCATCCTAGGACCTTGTTCCCTAAATGTTGCTATAAATATGAGCTCTACCATCATTATAAAGGGACGAATTTTCTGACAAGCATATACTATATTCTTTCAAAAGCTTAATAACATTTTACTTTCTTGCTTATTTATATTGTTCTTACTGCCTCCGTTAGCTCTGCGCCCGGAATTATGATGTATGTCGTTTCATTTCAATTTCAAGGCTAAGTCTTACATTTTTTTCTAATTCGTCTATTATTTTAGGATCAAATTAATGCATTTGTCGATAAACCACGTATAAATTCAATTGTATCGTTTTATGGGTAAACACCGGTTTTGGAGAAATTTCTGTATGTTTTGGTAAATTTGAATGCGTTTGGAATTTAGGTCCTTATCATTTTTTTAGGTATCGGATTACTATTATTATTATGTTATATAAGTTGGGCATTAAAACACGACTCAAACACCTTTTTTTCTAGCAGTAATGGAGCTTCGAGTTCTCTTACTTGTGTCTGTATTTCCTCTGTATAGACCTGCACATATCCTAAATGCACCACCTAAATATATGCTAGGTCTCTATCTTATTCTTGATTATTTCTAAAGGTATAGCACTTACCAGTTACCACTAGTCAATGTTATCTCTGATTTACTGCATGTTTCTTAAGCTTCTAATGAAAATGTTGAAACTCTCCTCTTATTATATGTGACAAATTGTCATACTCCTCAAATATCAGATTACTAAACGTGATTTCTCCAAAAAGGGAAGTACCAATTTATTGTGAAAGCTTTACCTAATGAAAATGAAATTGATGTTGTTCTGCAGGAGACGTCAAAGTGATGCTGTAGACCAGAAGACAGGTGGGTTCATAAGTTATGGATTCGTTAATTTTGTAATGCTTATTCTGCCTTCTCATTCCTACACAAGGCCTTCAATAGGAGAGCTTTTCGAATGGTGAACAAAATTTTGGAAAACACAGAAGTTTAAAGACAATTCTGATATGTATAAACCACTCATTCTCCAATTGTATTTACAGCAAGCTTTCAAAACAAATACTATTCAGATCAAAGATCGTAAACACGAGGTCTTTATTTCTTGTTCTTTTTCTGGCTTTTAACTCCCAACCTTAAATACACACAAGAACTGCACGCGGTTTCTACTACTAGCAGCAATACTGATTTTGTTCATGCTTTTGCAGTAGCAATACTGATAATGTACTCAATCTCCTCTGCTACTTCTTTCATGGAAGGCCTGTTTTGTCTTCTTTCCTCTAAGCAACTTACAGCCAGAAAACCAAGTGCCTTCATTGTCTCCAACTGCAAGCTGCTCGCTCCCTCCTTCAACGCAGGATCAACAGCATCCATTATTCTCTCTTCCTCTACCAACCTTTGCACGTATACAGCCAAGTTCACATCATCCTGCGCTCGATCAAAGTCTATTGCTTTTTGGGATGTCAGGAGTTCCAACAAAACAACCCCGAAACTGTACACGTCACTCTTGTCTGTCAATTGATAGTTCCTGTAATACTCAGGATCGAGATAACCAAGGGTACCCTGAGCACAGGTGGACACATGACTCAAGTCTGCATGCGCCAGCCGTGAAAGGCCAAAGTCTGAGACCTTAGCATTCAACCTTTCGTCGAGCAAAATGTTGCTAGACTTGACATCGCGATGGTAAATGGGAGGAACTGCAGAGAAATGCAGGTAAGCAAGTCCCTCTGCAGTTGCGTGGGCAACGCTGAGCCTGCAGTCCCATGTAAGAAGTTTACGATTTGGACCTTGCAAATGATCACTGAGAGTTCCATTGGGAACATACTCGTAAACCAGCAATGGCTGTTCAAGCTCAACACAACAGCCTAAAATGCGCAATAGGCACTTGTGGTTAACCTGACAAAGTATTCTAACCTCATTGAGAACTTGATCAGTGCCTTTAGTATTCCCCAGCTTGGCACACTTTACAGCAACATCCGTACCATCATCGAGTACACCTTTGTAAACTTCACCATAACCCCCTGCACCAAGAAGGCGATCCCTGGAGAAATTGTTTGTTGCTTTCCTGATTTCTTTGCCCGTAAAAAGCTTGGCGTTTTTTACACCACCAGAGCTAAGAATATCTTCCCGTTCGCGAGCTAGTCGATCTTGGGCATCCTTAATTCGCTTGTGACGTCTGTACACAAAAACTGCAATTGCAACAGCAATCACTGCCACACCCAGACCTGATGTCAAACCTGCAAATTCAATAAACATTAAAGGTGGGGGTACTAGTATTTTTAGCAAATATTTAACACCAAAAACAATATTGATCAACCAAGTTGAAAAAAATGACATGAACCGTGTCACTGGTAAAAACCTTTAGAGCTTAACTTATATTTACACTATCACGTTACCCAAAAGATATCTAAGGGTAACTTTAATCTTGAAAATAAAGCTTATTACTTGCTACAACAGGTAAAGGACACTTGATAGTGTACAAATTCTTCACACAGCGTATATACATTAAAACTCAAAAGCTTACACCAAATTAATAGATGAATGTCATTCGCACATACACTTTCTCACTAATGTCTAATGTCAATAGGTAGATAAATGAATAAACTTTCAGTTATGATAAGACATTTTAAGTCTCAAAAAATAGAGTAATCTGATCATATTTACATGTAATTAAGAATCAGAAAAAGGCTAATTAAAGATCGTGTGCTCAATTATATAATACCTGCTATAAGTGCAGTGTGGTCGCTGCCACAACCATCAGAGTCTTCGCATGTCACATCTGCTTATCATACAAGTCAGAAATAGGTAAAAACAGTGACACCTAAATGGAACCCCAGATTTAGATAATTAATTTACTGATAATAAGCACTAATTACCCTGAGCACATAACGCGGCAATTGGGTCCCAATGAAATCCGGAGTGGCAGAAACATCTGCTGATACCTCCATTTGAATTCGGGTCGGGCGTACAAGTCGAGTCAGAATCACAGTCGGACTGGGCCGTACAAACTGGCTCCGGCGGCGAAACCCACTGCAATTCCAACCCGGGCTGCGGCCATCTGCTCACGGGCAATGACGAATCCAGGTTTACGAAGCTCCGGTACGCCCGACAACCTGATTCCCTGACCCGAATCATGTACGACGTGGACGATCCACCCGCCCTGAACGTACAGCAAATCGGCGCGCTCCGACACGCGCCAACCGCTCCACCGTTACCCGAACTACTCCCATTCACGTAAGCGTGACACAAACTCGCCGACGAGCAATTCAGTGGTGACGTCAGCAACGTTTCGGAACAGTTGAGGTAAACGATGGTGTTGCTACTGGTGATGTTAAAAGGGAGAGAGGAATTCAGCTGAACCCCAATAGTGGAAATATCCTGTGTGATGCAGGTGTTGGGCAAGAACGGTGAGGGTTGAATGGTGAGTCTTTGGGTCTCAGGAGAAATGGAAGTGATTGGATAAGAATTGTTGAGAGTATCAAACAAGAGTTGGGTAGAAGTGCAACGTATCTTATAAGATTGGTCACCACAATCGGGGCCAGTACTGAGTGGGTAAGGGACAGGAGAAGAGCCACAATCGGCGCAGCGGCGAGCAGAAAGTGCAGGGGCGGCGGCGCACATTAGCAGCAGCAGGGCTGCCGTGAAAATGCGCTGGAAAGTGGCTGCCATTTTTTGGAAGGAGATGAGTTGGAGGCTGTGGGCAGGTGAAAGGGATTTGGATTTAAATGTAAATAGATTCTTCCTATTTTTCTTCTTTACTTTTCTTGGTCAATGAGGTAGTACTATAATTTATTACACTATTAGGGGTAGTTTGGTAGGGTACATAAGAATAATGTTGAATATGGTGTATTATTAATGCTGGTATTAATTATGTCTGTATTAGTTATGCTGACATATTTCTTATTCATTGTTTGGTTTGATGTATTAAAGCATTGTATAGTTTCTAAAAGAATTGTTTGTTTACAAAAATGCCCTCAAAATCAGTCCCCACTTTAACTTTTTAAAAGAAACATATGTTGAGAAATATTTTATATGAAAAAAGCTTTAAAAAAATTATTTTATGTGTCTACATATATTGTAAAATAAAATTAAATATTTATTTATAAAAAAAGAAAATATGTTAAGTATTTATTTATTTACTAGGAATATAATTTTATTTCTCACTATTTGGATTATTTTGAACGTGCATTAATATATTAACTAGCATATTTTAATCAAGCATAAATTTTGAAGGACAATTTTGTCTTTAACTAAGCTAATGCATGCATTAAAACTCATTGCATTGCTAATACCATTGTTTTCTATGCATTAGTTATGCATAGGATAATACCAAATAGGATGTATAACTAGTGTCTGCATAACTAATGCATAAATTCAAAATATCTACCAAACAATATATTATTAATACACAAAACTAATGCATGCATTAGCTTATCTAATGCATCCTACCAAACGACCACTTATTTTTCTTGGTAGAATTGGAATTTGGAGGATAGTGGAGTAACATGCAGAGATTTGGAAGATTCATTTGTAGATATTTTCCACTAAAGTTTTGTAATATCCTAAAATTATTGACTTTGACTTTCTTTGAATACCTATTTTTCATTTTGCTTGTCTTTAAGGTTTTCCAATTAAAAGGTTGGTAAAATGTTTTGAAATCCTGCTCTTGCATTTCATGTGCCATTATTTATTGGTTTCTCCGTCCTCGTATTCTTTGGATTTTGAAATTATTCATTTTCCATTCTGTTATAGGTGAGAGAAAAAATGAGACAATAAAAAATAGAAGTAATAATTTCATATGTACTTACTTTTTTAAAAAGTTTAATTAATATCTAAAGTAAGATAATTTCAAACAAGTTGTTTCTTCTTTGCTTTTTCTCTTCCTTCTCCTCTTCCTCCTCGTTGATGTAAAAATAGAAGTGACGGTGGAATTTATTTGGTGTTTGTAATCAGGTTTTAAAGTGTTTTAAGGGCAGTGAGCCTCTATGGCGCTCCTTTCTTTGCTACTGCTTATGGTTTCTTCTCCATCTTCTTCTTAGTTACGAAATGAGTTTGCTAGATTGTAATTATTTTGACAAATTGATGATTGGAGTTTGTTCTTTATGATATTTCGAAGTTATATTTCAAATTTTAGCTCATTTAAAGTAGATTTGGAGTTTGAATCGTGTATTGCATTATTATAATTCGAAGAACAAGCATATGTTTCTCAACAATTTGCACTTTAGACTAATTAGTCTTTGGATGGTTGTTATATATCGTTTCATAATGTATCATATCGTATTGTATTGTATTGTATTATATTGTTTGATGAATACAATGTTTGGATAGATTATATTGTTTGCCGTCGTTTCATAATGTCACGCACCAAAAATATGAAAAATAAACTTGCAACCTTACTAAGAAAAAATAGGATACGAAGTAGAATTATTATATTAAAAAGTAGGGTAAAAGATAAAATATGTTTATTTAATAATAAAGGAGCACAAAATGAGAGGAAAAAATTAGGTAACGACGTCACCACACCAAATTCGTCGTTACATAAAGTGGCACTATTCATCGTTACGCAATGACGGATTTAACGATACGATACAATAAAATTTAAGTAACAATCAAAACAAACATTGTATTTAAAGTAATAATACGACTATGTTTGGATCATTGTTACCCATCGTTTTATAATTTATTATATTGTACTATTTTGTATTGTATTGTATCATTTTATGGATACAATGTTTGGATAGATTGTATCATTTGTTGTTGTGAAATAATAATTTTGGTATTTGATTTGACTGTATCGTACTGTATTGTAACTGATAAGTTTACTAAAATATCCTCAATTGTGTTAAATAAAATTTATCAAGAATTACGTACAAAAATAATTTAAGAAAACCTCTTTCTACTAATTTATCACCAATTATGTAGCTTGAAAATAAGAACTTGAAGAAAAAGGTTAACTATCATTAGTAAAAAAAAAATCTAAAACAATGGAAAGAGTTTGTCACGACCCAGATTTTTCACCCTCGGGAGTCGTGATGGTGCCTACTAATGTGAGGTAGGCAAGCCAAACCTTCAAACTAATTACTTCATTAACCATTTCTTTCTTTTTTTAACAAACATAAAGCGAAAACAAATGAACAATGGAAATTAGAGTTTAAGCGGAAGACATCAATAACACATCGGAAATCTATGTCTATTTCAATTACTCAAGCCTTAATCACCCAAAACCCGGTATCACAGTGTCACAGACAGACTAAGATTTACTACATATAAAGTCTGAAGAAATAACAATGCACTGTTTTTGAACAAAAGGAAAATGAAACAGGAAATAGGGATAGAGGGAGACGTCAGGGCCTGCGGAAGCCTGCAGGTCTACCTTGGATCTCCGCGTGGACTGAAGGTAGCCTCCAACTACGGTCCAAGAGCTGCTCCAGGATCTGCACATAGTGCAGAGTGTAGTATCAGCACAACCGACCCCCATGTGCTGGTAAGTGTCTAGCCTAACCTCGGCAAAGCAGTGACGAAGCTAGGACCAGACTACCAAATAGACCTGTGCAGTTCAAATATATACAGCGGAAAAGAAATACAGAAATAACCAGTCAAGTATGGGAGGGGAAGCATGTTGTGGGGGAGATAACAATTCCGAATAGAAAGACATCAAGTAAACGAAAGAAACAACATAAATCGGAATCAACAAAGAATCAGAAATCAATAAATGCACGACATCACCCTTCGTGCTTTTACTCTCGTCCTCACCAAAGCAATCATATAATAAAAAATGTGCACGACATCACCCTTTCTGTTTTTACTCTCTTTCCTCGCCATATAATCAATATAATCGGCACGGAATGGTACATTGTGCGGCACGACATCACCCTTCGTGCTTTACACTCTTTTCTCACAATCATACACGGTATCACCCTTCGTGCTTTACACTTTTTCCTCACAAAACAAACAATGCACGACATCACCCTTCGTGCTTTAACTTTCTTCTTCACCCAAAAAACAATCACAAACAATAGGGCAAGGGAATAAATGAAATTGCAATACAATTCCCCGCAATGGAACAACTATTCAACAATTAAATCCTGGCAAGGGAACAACATCAATAACATCAACATCCCGGCAAGGGAACAACTAACAATTAAATCCCGGCAAGGGAACAACATCAATAACATCAACATCTCGGCAAGGGAGATAACAGATAAATCCACAATAACCCGGCAAGGGTGACAACATAATGATCTCTTCTCTTTCTCACTTTTACTTCACTATTCACTTCACAACTTGAGCCAATGATGTAGAGGTTCAACTATCGCTTATACTTTCACAATTCATTATACAACTTGAGCCAATGCTCCTCAATGTTCATAGGTCACAATTCCTTCCACAAACTTTATACAACAAATAGAAATTGCCACTAAGGCATGAAGGATACAACAAAGTCATGATAATCACAATATAAAGACTCACGGGCATGCTAGACACCAACGTATAGATACTCGTCACCATGCCTATACGTCGTACTCAACAATTACCACATAGCAAATAGGACCCAACTCCTAATCCCTCAAGATAAGGTTGTCACGACCCAAAACGATGGGCCGCGACGGGCGCCTGAGTCCTACCTGTCAAACACCCCTAAGCATGCATCTAAAATATGAACCTGAATAACATCTGCTGCATTACAAAATTAACATACGTGAAAGAAGCCTGCCATCAAGGCATATGTACGTATACAGGCAGAATACAGTGATCGAGCCGGCAAGGCTGCTATAGACAGCTACACATCAAAAACTAAAAGCCGACAAGGCCACGTACAACCCAACTAGACATACTGTCTACAGACCTCTAATAGAAACATAATTGTACAAAGACGGGACTGAACCACGTCATACTCATATACATATATATGTACAAACATATCGTACCAATATCAAAAGCAGCTCCGGATCAAATGAAGCACGCCAACTCTCGCTGATCAGGGATCCTAAGAAAGAGGATCGTCAGCTCGCCTACCTGCACCTGCGGGCATGAAACGCAGGCCCCGTGGAATAGGGCGTCAGTACAAAAAATGTACTGAGTATGTAAGGCATGAAAATTAGTACGTAATAGACATACATGAAACATGGAATACTGAAACACATCTTTAAATCTGAATAACTTTGTAAATTTTGAAACGTTTATAACGTGATGCACATGCGTGTAAATATCATGCCATGCATAGGTATGGATATACATAATATCATCAAGCCACTGAGGGCATCCCATCATATCATCTCGGCCACTGTGGGCAATATACCAGCTGATCAGGTGGTGGTGCGTATATAACACCATAACTTTTTCCATATCCCATATACATATATATACATACATATACACGCGTATATAACTCCGTTTGAATACATACATATATACGCGTATATAACGTTGTTTGAATCATATTTTAGCCACTGTGGGCAATATCATCATTATATACCAGCTGATCAGGTGGTGGTGCGTATATAACGCCATAACCTTTTCCCATATCCCATATACATATATTTACATATATACACGTATATAACGCCATCTGATCATGGGTCAATGCACATGTATAAATGAGTGAAATGCATGAAAAATACGTAATAATCTCGATACTCCTTCCGGATAAACTTTTTCAACTCCGTATTATTCTGAGACCCATGAACAGAAGATAATGATAATTCTCATGGGGAATCAAGAATATAGACACCCCTACTATTTCTATGAATAGAGTAATTTATAGAAACTATGTATTTGTTTGTTTCTTTCGTATAATTTGGACCATGACAAAAGAAAGAAGTGAGGACGTTAACATACCTGTTCTTGAAATTATTTGAACAGAATGAAGCTTCTGCTTCCGTGAAATATGCTAAAACCAACGAATGAAGCTCTGCTTCTAAATGTGAACGAAATTTTTCTTGGACCTAAAGCTTCTGATTTCAACATTTTTTTTATCTATGAAAGTTGCTTGGAATGAAGACTTTGTAAGGATTTCATTCGCCTCTAACTTAAACTAAGAAGGCAAGGCTTCCTTGTTGTTGGGATTTAAATCACACGTTCTGCTCCTTACCCCAAAGCATGAATTAGACAACTCTTTTAGTTATATTATTCAAATGGCTTATAGATAGCCACCTAGGATAGTGGGCCTTAAGAGTCATTGCCTTGATTTTGCTGATTTTTGCCACATTTTTGGGGGGTAAATTTTATTAAATTTTTATCCACTTATTAGTTAACCGGGTAATGTCCTGTTATCCGGTAATTAACCAATTACTCACATAATTAAAAAATTATCATAAATTTCTTAAAATTTTATTTATTTATTTTTTAAAATACTTCATATATACTTTATATGTTATACTACTATGTTCATATGGTACCTTGCATGGTACTAGTTCATAATTTTCGGGTATTTTTACTCGACGCGTATTTTATTCCAAATTGTCCACTTTCAACGAAACTCGTTTTCGTCAATCCGCGTACCCCTTTATCCCTCATGACACTTATTTATCGCTTGTTAATACGTTAACGTCAAGATGATCTCATCCACGATTCTACGTCGGTTAACCGAATACGAAACTTTTAACGTACGAAAATACAAGATGTAACAGGTTAGACCAAACAGTTACCTAGATGCCTCGAACACAATTCACGTTTCAGTTATAGCTTTACCCCTTGATTCTACCACCAATCCGCTCGTATCTAGTCACAAGTTACTTAATTACATCAATAAACGCTAAATGAATCAATTTGAATGCATGAAAATGAGTTTTCCAAAGTTTTACCCAAAAAGTCAAAAATTGCCCCGGGGCCCACATGGTTAAAACTTGAGGTTCGAACCAAAACCCGATTATACATTTCCCTACGAACCCAAATATAAAATTTGTTTTGAAATCGGACCTCAAATCGAGGTCTAAATCCCCAATTTTTAAAAACCTAGGTTCTACTCAAAACACCCAATTTTCCCTATGAAAATCATTGATTTCGAGTTGAAATCATGTTAAAAGATGTTAATGATTGAAGGAAATGAGTTAAAATTAACTTACAATCGATTTGGAAGAAAAGTTGTTCTTGAAAAATCGCCCTAGGGAGTTTGTGTTTTGGAAGGATGTGAAAAATGGGTTGAAAATCGTCTAAGTATAAAAGTTGCAGGTCTCATATGTGGGAATTGCGAACAGGGGTTCGCAATTGCGAACCCCGACCTCTGCTTGCTTGGGAATTGCAAAGGGAAGCTCGCATTTGCGAGCCCTTAGGAAATCTGAATTTTTCGCATTTGTGAAAGGGATCCTCGCATTTGCGAGGTCGGAATTGCGAAGCACAACTCGCATTTGCGAGATAAGGCAGGCCTGGGCTGGTTCGCATGTGCGACCAAGCCCTTACATTTGCGATATCGCATTTGCGAGCCAGGCTTCGCAAATGCAAAGCCTGCAGGCCTGATCACACCAGCAAAAATCCTATAATTTTTCTAAGTTCAAAATGCACCCCGCGGCCTATCCAACCCGAGCCCTCGGGGCTCCAAACCAAATATACACACAACCTCAAAAATATCCTACAGACTTATTCGTGTACTCAAACCACCAAAATAACATCATGAACATCAAATTAAACCTCAAGATCAATTAAATTTCTCAAAACTTCTTTAAACATCAAATTTATATTTAAGGTCCGAATCACGTCAAATGGATTCTGTTTCTTACCAAACTTCACAGAATTATCTTAAATCGTATATAAGACCTGTACCGTGCGCCGGAATCAAAATACGGGCCCGATACCATCGAGTTTTAATCAAAATTCATTTCCAAACCTTATAAATAATTTCAGAAAATAATTTTCTTCAAAAATTCATTTCTCGGATTTGGGACCTCGAAATTCGATTCCGGGCATACGCCCAAGTCCCATATTTTCCTATGGACCCTTCGGGACCGTCAAATTACGGGTCCGGATCCGTTTATCCAAAACGTTGACCGATGTCAAATTAATTCATTTATAGTCAAAATTTATCATTTTTCATAGATTTTCACATATAGGCTTTCTGGCTATGCGCCCGGATTGCGTACGCAAATTGAAGTGATACTAGAAGAGGTTTTTAAGGCCTTGGAACGTAGCATTTCATTTTAAAAACAAGTTATGACCTTTTGGGTCATCACAGAGTTAAAGAAACGAACGGAGATTTGGATGAAAAGAACATCACGAACCAACTCTGGAAAATGTGGATGTACACAAAGTAGGTCAATAGGTTGGAAATTTGGGGTTAAAACTAAAGAATAAAATAGAATTATGGAGTAATAAGTAAGGAAATAACTGGAAAAGAAAATGAAAAAGAATCCCACCACATCAAATCGGTTGTTTCATAAAATGAGGCTTTTTGTTGTTCTAGAACAATATATTTAACAATACAATACAAATAAACAATCAAAACAAACATTGTTTTAGGGTAACAATACAATACGATATAACATGTAACAATCATCCAAACAAGTTGTTAAATGCATGCAAAAATCTGAAGTGCTCAAAATTTGGTTGTGTTTCAGACTAATTAGAAGTTTATCTTAAATGCATTTTTTTGTACTTTAGACTAATTTACCTTAAGTGCATGCAAAACATTAATTGCACTTCAGTCTAATTAGTCTTGAGTGTAATTTTTGTACTTTAATATTTACACTGTATAATGTCAGATGCGATTGTCTGAAGTTTGCATTGTCGGGGGAGAACTTCATGCGCGATTATTGCCCAATATTTGTAACTTCATCTCTGAAGTTTTCACTGCCACGAGGTGAACTTCAAACGTGAAAACTACCCAAATTTTTTTTATTTCAAACACGAATTTTCGGAACTTTAGACGCAACGTCTGAAGTGTGTTTCAAAATGATTAAAGCTATAAATTTTTGTATAATGGGGGTATCAGTTTAATGATGGCCTAAAAATCAAATATATTTACACTTCCCCCTAGATATTCCTACCAAAAATATCCTTAGCAAATTATTATATACCACAATATCCTTACTTAGAGCCTGTTTGGCTAAGCTTCTAGGATGCCAAAAGCGATTTCTTTGTCAAAAAAAATACTTATTTGGAAATATGAGGTGTTTGACCAACACGCGGAAAGTTCCAGCATAATATACTGGATATTGGAGCATATGTGTATGAACTTCCAGCATATTATGCTGGATCGGTATATTATACTAGAACTCCAGTATATTATGCTGGAAGTCCATTATATTATATTGGAACTCCATTATATTATGCTGAAAGTCCAGTATATTACGCTGGAAGTCCAGTATACTTATGTTGGAAGTCCAGTACACTTATACTGGAGTTCCAGTATATTATACTGGAATTTCAGTATTATGCTGGAGTATTTTTCGGATTTTGAACAGTGTTTTTGTTCAGATTTATCTTTACATAAAAAGTGGCAAATTTCGATTACTTTTGAACTTGTGGCTATTTTTGAATGACCACTTGTAAATCTGACTATTTTTTAATTTCTCCCAAACTAAGGATGTGAAATTTTGAAAATACTGAATTACCAACGGTTCGAAAATTTTAGTTGTGGTTTAAATTTTTAAAATTTTTAGTATTAAGTATGGTATTCAATATTTTTAAAAAACTATCAAAATATTAATATCGTATCGAAATACATACTTAATTATACAATATGTATTTTATCTATGGTACATAATATATTCTCTCTATTGTACATATAGAAGATTGTTACGTGAGACCATAAATGAAATCTGCAAGCGTGACGTGCTTGAGAAAATGCTTAAGAGAATGTATAGTTTATGCAAGGCATTTGCTGTTCTTGGCCTTATTCGGCTTGATTTGAGAGTTTGACTAATTTACATGACTCAATCCTCGCCCATTTATGGGATCTCTACGCAGAGTTTCTTGGCTTTTGGACTGTTATTTTCTTTGGCATTTATGTTGAGGCTGACAGTAAAAATAGAGGAACAAGGTAAGCTGCAAATTTTGAGTTTCACTCTCGAGGTTGCTAAGTAGTTTAACGTAATATTTTTATGGTTTCAAGGTGTTTACTTACTTGTGTATTATTGTTGCATTGGATTAGTTCTGATTGTATTCTCTAAGTTCAATAATAACTCTAAGAAAATTACAAAACATTTCATGTACCTTTTTCTCTCTATGGAATAGTAGTTGCTAGTTTTGAACAAAGATTTTGTCAACAGCCGGATGAGTCTATAATATTTTTATTTTTGTATTTGTAAGTACTTTAATTAAGAATAGTATAGCCTATGACTCTATGCACTAGTTAATATTCGAGTCGAATAAATCGAAGTTACTGTGAAGTCCATCCCATAAATTAAGGAAGACTTTTCTTCCTTTGTTGGTTTTTCAAAGTTGGCAGCAATTTTTTCTTCTGCATTGTCAAAAAGTGTAGGCTGCAGAAGAAAAATGTCAAGTGTAGTAGGCGAGGCTCTGCCTATAAAAAGAGAGTTTCGGCTCTCATTTCTACACACAAAAAAAACCCTCAAACAATACATCTGAGTGAGAGAGAAAGTAAGGTATTCCATAGACTATAAGAAAATAGTCTGTGAAGAAAAATAGAGTGTGAGAGATATTATAGTGAGGTGAAAAAAGCAAAAGAGTATTTTTTCTTTTGAGGGTGGAAAAAGCAAAAGAGTATTTTTTTTAGGGTATAGGTCTTAGGAGTATTTGTACTCGTTACTACACAGTGTAAAATTCCTTGCTATAGTGATATCAGTCGCTCTTCTTGGCCGTGGTTTTTCCCTTATTCAGACGGGTTTCCACGTACAATCTTGGTGTCATTTTTGCTGCATTTTTATTCTTGCTGATTTAACCATAACTTAGTGATCCGCTTTTATCATTAATACCGTGAATATTATTTTTACGAGGTTTATTCCCAACAAGTGGTATCAGAGCCAAGGTTCTGTCTGGGTATGCTCTGTGGTTGCAGCATAATCTGAACTTGCACATCAGAAAAGAATTACTTTGGTTTCATAATAAATAGTATTTGTATTTGTGATAAACGATGAAAGAACACTAGTAGAATGGTTACTTTGAATGGTACAAATTATGCCATTTGGAAGGTAAAATGGAAGATTTCCTCTATGTCAAGAATTTTCATCAACCTGTCTTCGCCACTATAAAGCCTGATAATAAATCAGATGAAGAGTGGAATTTGTTACACAAGCAGGTTTGCGACTTTATTAGACAGTGGGTTGACGATAATGTTTTGAACTATATTTATGGGGAGACACATATTTGGACCCTATGGGAGCACCTTGAAAGTTTGTATGCTCGAAAAACTGGAAACAACAAGATGTTTCTGATAAAGCAGATGTTGGGTTTAAAATAATATGATGGTTCCGCGATGAAATATTATCTAAATAATTTTCAGGGTATTATGAACCAGTTATCTGCTATGGGCATTAAATTTGATGAAGAAATTCAAGGCCTATTTCTACTTGGTTCCCTACCAGATTCTTGGAAAATTCTTAGAACTTCATTATCAAATTCTGCTCCGGATGGTGTGATCTCTATGGATCTTGCCAAGAGCAGCCTTTTAAATGAAGAGATGAGAAGAAAATCTCAGGGTTCCTCCTCATCAGATGTCTTGGTGACTGACTTTAGGGGGAGAAGAAAGAATCGGGGTTCTCAAAATAGAGAACATAATAGAAGCAAATCTAGAAGCAGATTTAAAGATATTGAGTGCTATCATTACGTGAAGAAAGGACACACAAAGAAGTTTTGACGGATTTTGAAAAAGGAGAATAGAGACAAGGAAGAACAAAAAGAAGATGGCAATCGTGTGGCCACCGTCACTACAGAAGATCTTGTTACTGTCCTTGATGCGGATCTGATAAATATTGCTTGTGATGAGTCAAGCTGGGTTGTGGATAGTGGTGCCGCATCTCATGTGACATCAAGGAAGGAATTTTTCTCATCATATACTTAGGGTGACTTTGAAACTTTAAGTATGGGTAATGAGACTGTATCTAGGGTGACTGGTGTTGGAACGATTTGTTTGGAAACTAGTATTGGAACTAAACTAGTTTAAAACAATGTAAAACATGCACCTGATGTTCGTTTGCACTTGATCTCTATTGGTGTTTTGGATGATGAGGGATATGTCATACCAATGGTGCTGGAAAGTGAAAGCTCACTAAGGGTTCCATGATTGTGGCTCATGGGGAAAAACGATGTGGTCTATACTGGACTACGACCTCTACTTGTGTTGATATGGTGAATGCCGTTGAGAGCAATAGCTCTTGAATGTTATGGCATAAGAGGCTTAGCCACATTAGCGAGAAAGGACTAAATGTTCTGGCCAAGAAGAAATTGTTGTCAATTTTTGAAAGTCCAAAATTAGAAAATGTGAGTGTCACACCTCCTTTTTCACCTACACCCCGTAAGGGCGTAAATGAGTTTTTCCAATTAAAGGACAATCGGAACGGGATTTAATTATTAATTATTCAGAGTCGCCACTTGGGAGATTAATGGTGTCCCAAGTCACCGGTTGAATCCCGAACCGAGGAAAATTATGACTCTGTTAACAGTCCGCAAACCCGAAATCCGAGTAAGGAATTCTGTTAATCCGGGAGAAGGTGTTAGGCATTCTCGGGTTCCGTGGTTCTAGCACGGTCGCTTAACTGTTGTATTTGATTTTATCTGATTTTAATACATGCTAGCTTGTGTGCTTTTTATTTGTAAACCACTTTTGTCATTATTTTTAAAAGAATTGCAACGTCGTGAAAACGCATCTCGAACCACGTCGCAATCAATGCACTCGTGGTTGTTAACACATTTCGACTTCGTTGAGATTTGGATTTGGGTCGCATCAATGCACACCCGAGTTTAAGAAGATAATTTATTAAAACCGTGCCTAAAGAATCTAACGCGTTGTTGTCTTTGGGGGAGGGGGGGCGTGAAATTCGCTAAACAGCCTATCCCGAATTCTAAGTAATTTACTATAGACATTTAAAGAGGCCCCCACAATTTATGCATTTTTATTTGGCGGGGCTCACCTCATTTATTATTTAAAAGCCAATCCTAAAGCTAACTACAATTTTCTATTCACTTTGTCCCTAATAATAAAGAAGAAACCCTAATTAATTAGCAAGATATACGAAATGGATTCAGGCCAATTTTATAACACTAATGGGCATTTGTACAAGCCCAAGCGTAATCAAGGAGCCTAAAGTGAGACCCCATGATCTCCACATGAGGCTGCAAGTGAAGCTTATGAGGCATGGGCCTTGGGGCAACGGTCCTGTTCAACAGAAGGCGACAAGTGATTTTAGCTACCCAACAGGCCCAAAAGTAACTCAACATTTGGCCTTAAAAGGAAAAATTCGAGCAGAGACGGGAGATGTAAGCCAATCCAGGATGGTTTTTAAACTAATAGTGACTATCTACAATTAATCCAATCTTTTTTCAAAAATGAATGAGATTGCAATTTTCATGAATAACAAGGCAACAAAGTTTTGACCTTTCACAGTTCAATTTCATATGGACTGGGCTAGCTGCATTACTTCCATTATTTCAAATTAACCATAGGCTAGCAGGAAATTACTAAAAATAACATGAATCATTCTATTAACTTAACGTGAGATCAATCACAATTAGTACTTAACTCAAAAAGCTCATGTGAATCTGAGAAGTAACAATTTAGCCCAGTTAATACAAAACCGGCACAGATCTAACAATATCAGTGACTTAACTCCTTAAATAACGTCACTTCCAACTCGAACTTAGACAATCTTACAATTAACACTCATGCCCATGTGCATCCGTATATTCTAATTAGTACCAATAGCGATTGTCCAAATAGCATTTCCAGAATCAGTGATAATTTGTGCCATTTTTGAAACTGTGAGAGTTAACTAATGCCAGAAATTATTTCAATAAGCACAAACGCCCAACTAATAGTTCACATGAATAAATTCAATCCTAATAGTTCATCAGTTCAATATAGTCCAAAATCATTACAAAACTATAATGAAAGCATTGAAACCACTGGAAATTTCAACAAAATATGCTTCCTCTTCATTTCATTTCAGTTGGAGATCTACATAGTATCGAGTTTCAGAACATGTACTTGATATTTAGAACACAAAAACGAGGAAGAAGTGGAGGTCAGTAGCACCAAAGGTCACATAACAACTCAAAATTTGAGTTTACAGCTTCAGCAAACAGATCAACACTATCCAGAATTGCATTCAAAGAAGGACAGTACCAATAGTAAACCAAATAAGCTTGAAAAATCGCAACAGACTCAGAATTAAACCCAGGACAACTTCTGAAATCAACAGCCAATAAAACCAACCTAAAATAGCCTCAATTGAACCCAAACCCACCCGGGATGCACCCCGGAACTTCCAGAATGTCTCAGTAAACAGATTATATGCTAAATGATGCAAATCAGACACTGAAGCTCAAAATCAACTTGAAACTTTCAATGGAACAGTTTTTTTTTATTTTCTCTAGTTTTTCTATTGTTTTTGGGTTTTTGAAGACCTAGATCTAGAATTTGGATTTGAAATTCAAAATTTGAAACTCACATATACAAAAATGGTTTTTGGGGGAAATGTTTGGGGTTCCAACCTGCTTCATTAAGGCACTTAGGCATGCCTTTTATAGGCAGAGCTGAGGGCAACCCTTATTTTCTGTTTTCTATGTCAGTCCCTATCTATTTATTCAATTGGTCCCTTATTTTTAACTTGTTACCCAAGTAATCCCATTAAAATTATTGAAATCTACACTAAAGTACCACTCTAGAAGGCCCTAGAAGATTCTAGTTGCAACTACCATGTGCTGCCCAATCCTAAATGTCTAAACTACCCCTGAACTTAAACTAAAATTACAGCTATAACCAAGACAGTTTCTTAAGCTATGAATATACCCCAATTTAACTCTTGTTGAATCTATCGATTGAACTCAGAATTAATGACCAAACTAACTACCAAACGACGACTAATTAAACTGAAACTGAACTAACTAGTGATTAACCTAAACTAAGGAACACCAGAAATTAATTCAAACAAAACTTAGTAAAACTAATTAACAAATTATCAACGGTTTAACTAAAAATCAAACTAAGATCAGGAATTGGAACATATTAAAATCAAACAAACAACTAGACTTAATCAAAACAAATCAGGACACAAGATTAGAACAATATTGACAAAAATTAAAACGCAAATTAAACTAGACATTAACCATGCAGAAAATCAGAAAAGGAAAAAGAATTGAAATAAAAGAAAATGCCAACAAGAACTCACTGACAAACAAAGAGCTCCGGCTAGTGGTTGTTTCTCCAAATCCCCCAAAATTTCTGACCCGTAATATCCCTAACCATGTGTTTCCATAAGAAAACACCTGGTTAGGGTTGTTAGGGTCCGAAATCATGGAGACTTTGCATTAGGGTTTTTGGTCGGAAACCTTCAATTTGATATTCGAGTTGTTCCACGTGGATTCGAGAGATAGGGCTATGGGGGTTGGGTAGAGGAGGCCCAAGCGGTCACATGGTGTTAATTTGGTGGTGATTGGGTTACTTTGGGTTTTGGCCGGAGAATCTTTGATCGAGGATTCGACGAGCTAGGTCTGGATTTGAAGGAAACGGGTGGTGGATTCATGACGAGGGAGAAGAGGAGGTCTCGTGGTGTTATTTTGGTGGTCGATGGCATAAGTGGCGTTCGCCGGCGGCGGTTCTGGCGAAGTAACCGGGGGTACGAGGAAGATGAGTTATGTTTTAGGGTTTGGGAATATTTTGGACATATTTATCAAGTTAACAAGAAAGCACCACAGCCGTTGGATTATGGAGAATGAAGGGCTGGGATTGATTTGATGTGAAACGACGTCGTTTGAGCGTCTCTAGAGATGGGTCGTTTGGACCGGGTGGGGTTTGGGCCTGGGTCGGGGAAAGAAAAAGAAAAAAGATATTGGGCCTGGGTGAATCAATTGGACATGGCCCAAATCGTGGGCAGCCCTTTCTCTATTTCTTTTTGTTTTCTTTTTCCTTTTCATTTGTTTCTTTTCTCTATTTTTTGTATTTTATCTTGTATATTTTTTGTATATTTTTTAATTTTATAAAATTGCAACAATTAAAATATAGTCCTAATATATTTCAAAATTAAACTAATTGATTTCTAAAATTATTTTAAAAACTATTTCGGGATGAATTCACAATTAAACAATTAAAAATGCAAAAGTGAACTATTTTTGTTATTTTCTTCATATTTTGTTCTAAAAAAAATTTACTCCTAATTAATACTAAAATATGAAATTAGATCCTAAATGCAAATGCATATTTTGTATTTTTCATATGAATTAAAATGCACAGATAAAATGCAACAACTAACAGAAAATGACATCAAAATTCACAAAAATTGTAAAATAATAAAGAAATTGTTTTTTTTGTTTGAATTTCTGGGAATAATTTGCTTTGGGCAAAAATTACGTGCTCACAGTTGCCCCTCTTTGCCCGGAAACACGAAGAGTTTTCGTGCAAAGATAAGTGAGCGGAAACGAGCAATTTTGCCCGTTCGCATATTCTGTGTGAAGCATTTTTTAAAAAAGTTGACTGCACCCTGCTTCAGAGGTTGCCTACATATCCTGGGCTAAACAGGAATCAGGTCAGTGTAGTTCAGGAGTGTCTGGTAGCTGGGGCTACCAGGAGCTATGATTTCACTGCGATTGCTGCTGCTACTGCTTGCTGACCTTCCTTATTACACCATGGCAAAATAAAAGAAGTTAAACTAAACTATGACCTATGAATTACAAAATCCTATCTAAATTCTTCAAACTTGTTGTTGTACTTCCTCGTTGCCTTGTTGTCTTGTGTTTTCTTGGTAAAATCCCTTGTTGCTATTGCAAACTACAAACTGAGGTGTTGCTCCTTTCTTCAAATTGCTGAACTTGAATGTATTCCCTTGTTGTACGGGTGGGCTCCCGATTACTGAAACTTGAACTGTATGTATTCCTCTATTATCCAGGCGGGCTTCTGACTTCTGAACTTGAACTTGAATATATTCCTCTGTTATCTAGGCGGGCTCCTGACTTCAAAACTTAAAATTTAAAAATTGAAATGTATTCCCTTGTTATAGGGGCGGGCTCCCCACTTCAAAACTAAAAATTTAAAAACTGGAATGTATTCCCTTGTTATAGGGGCGGACTCCCCACTTCAAAAACTTAAAATTTAAAATCTGAAATGTATTCCCTTGTTATAGGGGCGGGCTCCCCACTTCAAAATTTAAAATTTAAAAACTGAAATGTATTCTCTTGTTATAGGGGTGGGCTCCCCACTTTTTAAAACTTAAAATTTAAAAACTGAAATGTATTCCCTTGTTATAGGGGCGGGCTCTCCACTTCAAAACTAAAAATTTAAAAACTGGAATGTATTCCCTTGTTATAGGGGCAGGCTCCCCACTTCAAAAACTTAAAATTTAAACACTGAAATGTATTCCCTTGTTATAGGGGCGGACTCCCCACTTCAAAACTCAAAATTTTAAAGACTGAAATGTATTCCCTTGTTATAGGGGCGGGCTCCCCACTTCAAAACTTAAAATTTAAACACTGAAATGTATTCCCTTGTTATAGGGGCGGGCTCCCCACTTCAAAACTTAAAATTTTGTCCTAAACATGCAAACTCTGAGACTACCCTACATTTTCCTATGTTACCCCTCATTATCTTGTGTTTAACCATACCTCACTTGCAGTCAAACCTGATTACTTCTTGCTTTTCCCTCATGGAGAATTCCTCTTGAACAAACAACTTTTCTGCCCCTGTTTCAATCAAAGCAAATTTCGTTAGTTTAAAATGGTGGTTAGTTGATGGAATTCTTGCTGAAAAATCCTTCCACTGCCTTGCTTTGTGTTGACTGAATTCCTCGAACTGACCTTGAACCGCTTTGACTTTCTGAGTGATTTTCGAACCCCTGACTCTAACAAACCGAGTGTTCTGTACCCATGTTGTTGTTTCACACCTCTGACCCTTTTTCTGAACCTTTGCACTTCCCCCGACATTTCCCAATCATTCCACCGATGACATTTTCGGTGATTCCCTGTATTCCACCTTTCATCATACTGTTTTTGACATGCTCTGGCCACATTATGCTTTATCATTTTTGGAAGCTGGTAGTGAGCTTAGAAATCCTTTTCCCTTTTCATTGAACAAAACTGACATTGGAACATTTTAGACAGAAAAACTCCCAAAAGAAAATGAAATGCAATTATTTTATGAGTTAAGGATAAGAAGAATCCAAAACCAGATGACTTGTTAAAAGGAAAAAGAAAAGAAACTTATATGACCGGAACAACTGGCACCAATGATCATAACATGCATTTCGGACTAATCGTCCCAATCTGTCCAACTAACGAGCTTTTAATTGCCATACTTTGTTGCCCCAGAATTTCCATCACTTGATTACTTTGCCCAAACCTTACCCTTGTTTAACCTGCAATGCCTCGAAACAGTTTTCCACCTACATACCTTTTGCCAATTAACCACTTCTCAACTCACTTTCGCCTCAAGGTGCCCGCGAGGGTTTTCACCAATAAGACTCTCTCATTTATTTTTCTCTCAGCTCCCTTCGCCTTATGGTGCCTGCGAAGGTTTTCACCAATAAGACTCTCTCATTTTTTTTTACTTTGTTCTTCTTGCTTGAACCAGAGTGTTGCCCCTGTCATGAGTTATTTCTACCTGCTCAACTTGGCATTTCTTAAAAACTGATCAGAAGGTCTTTCTTTAGACCGTAATGTAGGCTTTTGTATTGGGTTAGAAAGAAAGGGTATAAAAGCTCAAAACAATTCAACATGGGTTAACAATTACAACTTTCGGAGTCCAATATTTCGCAACAATCACAACATTTGCCCCAGTTTCTTGCTTGGGGACTTTTGAGTTTTATTTTGGTATGACTGAACCTCAGAGAGGCTGCCTACGTACCCTTTTGGGATCAAGTCAAACGTAGTTCACGTCATGGAGACTACGTTGTTGTGTTTTTTTTTTCGCTCTTCTTTTCCTTTCTTTTCTTCATTTTCTTTTCTTTTTTTTATTTCCTTTTTTCTTTTCACTTTCAATTTTCTCCTTCTTTTATTCCGTTGTTTTCACTTTTCTTTCTTTTCTTTTTTTTTCTTTTCATTTTCTTTTCTTCCGCACTCGCGTTTCTTAATGGTGACATTGGTTCCGAAAGAGGGATATGAAAGAAAATAAGTAAGGCTCAAAGGGATGACAAGGGGTAAAAGTGTTTAGATAGCAGAACAAAACGCCTTCGTCATTTCAATCTTTAAAGTATGCCAAATACAAACAAGTACAATCAAAATAAAGAAATAATACATAGTATCTCTTGACCGCATCGGGATTGATGGCCATTTCTACACATTTTCCTTCTATTGTCTGTCAAATATAGTGCACCATTAAACAACACTCTGGTTACGACAAATGGTCCCTGCCAATTTGGAGTAAACTTTCCTTTTGCTTCTGCCCAATGAGGCAAAATACGTCTCAACACTAACTGTCCGACTTCAAACTTCCTTGGACGCACTTTCTTGTTGTACACTCTTGCCATTCTTTGCTGGTACAGCTGACCATGACACACGGATGCCAATCTCTTCTCGTCAATCAAACTCAACTGCTCAAGGAGGCTTTTCACCCATTCATCATCATCGATCTCGGCTTCCGCAATGATTCTAAGAGACGGGATTTCCACTTCTGCGGGTGTCACTGCTTCCGTGCCATACACCAAAGAGTAAGGAGTTGCCCCTACCGAAGTACGAACAGTGGTGCGGTATCCCAACAATGCAAAAGGCAACTTTTCATGCCACTGTCTAGATCCTTCCACCATTTTTCGGAGTACTTTCTTTATATTCTTATTGGCTACCTCAACCGCACAATTTGCCTTAGGGTGGTATGGAGTAGAATGACGATGAGTAACCTTGAACTGCTCATATGTCTCCTTCATCAGATGACTATTGAGATTAGCGCCATTGTCCGTGATGATTACCTTCGGAATCCCAAACCGATAGATGATATTTGAATGCACAAAATCAACCACTGCTTTCTTGGTCACAGATTTGAAAGTTTTCGCTTCAACCCACTTGGTGACATAATCAATGGCCACCAGAATAAACCTGTGTCCATTTGATGCTGCTGGCTCAATTGGCCCAATGACATCCATGCCCCAGACAATAAAAGGCCATGGTGCGGACATCATATGTAGTTCCGATGGCGGAGAATGAATCAAGTCTCCATGCACTTGGCACTGATGACATTTACGTACGAAACTGATACAATCTCGCTCTATAGTAAGCCAATAGTAACCTACCCGTAGGATCTTCTTTGCCAAAACATATCCGCTCATATGCGGTCCACAGACTCCCGAATGTACCTCAGTCATGATAGATGTAGCCTGCCTCGCATCCATGCAACTCAGCAACCCGAGGTCTGGAGTTCTTTTATATAACACTCCTCCACTAAGGAAGAACCCGCTTGCCAACCATCGAATCGTTCTTTTCTAATAACCGGTGGCCTGTACCGGATACACACCCATCCTGATATATTCCTTGATGTCATGAAACCACAGCTCACCATCAAGTTCCTCTTCCACTACATTACAATAAGCGTGCTGATCACGGACCTGAATCTGCAAAGGGTCCACGTAAGCCTTATCCGGATGGTGTAACATCGATGCCAGAGTAGCCAACGCATCGACCACTTCGTTATGAATCCTTGGAATGTGCTTGAATTTTATTGACTGAAACCGCTGACAAAGCTCATGCAAACATTGTCGGTACGGTATAAGCTTTAAGTCCCGTGTTTCCCATTTTCCTTGAATTTGGTGTACCAGTAGGTCCGATTCACCCATGACCAAGACTTCCTGGACACCCATATCTACAGCTAATCTCAACCCTAAGATACATGCCTCATATTCTGCCATGTTGTTCGTACAATAAAAATGAAGCTGAGCTGTAACAGGGTAATGTTGCCCTGTTTCAGAAATAAGCACCGCTCCTATTCCCACGCCTTTCATGTTTGCGGCCCCATCAAAGAAATGTTTCTATCCTGGCTTCTCAACTTGTTCCAATTCTTCAACATGCATCACTTCTTCATCAGGGAAATAAGTCTTCAAAGGTTCATAATTTTCATCAACCGGATTCTCGGCCAGATGGTCCGCCAAGGCCTGTGTTTTCATCGCAGTCCGAGTCACGTAGACAATGTCAAACTCTGTGAGCAGGATCTGCCACTTTGCAAGCCTCCCTGTGGGCATAGGCTTCTGAAAGATATACTTTAACGGGTCCAAACGAGATATGAGGTAAGTAGTATAAGATGACAAACAGTGTTTCAGCTTCTGTGCCACCCAAGTTAGGGCGCAACATGTCCTTTCAAGATGAGTATACTTAACCTCGTAGGGTGTGAACTTCTTGCTGAGGTAATATATGGCCTGCTCCTTCCTTCCAGTGATATCATGTTGACCCAATACACAGCCGAACGAATTGTCCAGTACCGTTAAATATAGAATCAAAGGTCGCCCTGGTTCTGGCGGAACCAACACGGGTGGATTTGACAAATACCCCTTTATCTTATCAAACACCTCCTGACATTCGTTTGTCCACTTGACCGCAGAGTCTTTCTTTAACAGCTTAAAGATAGGCTCACAAGTTGTCGTGAGCTGGGCGATGAATCTGCTGATATAATTCAATCTCCCCAGCAAACTCATCACCTCGGTCTTGTTCCTCGGAGGTGGCAATTCATAGATGGCCTTGATTTTTGATGGATCCAGTTCAATACCCCGACGGCTGACTACGAACCCCAACAACTTTCTAGACGGCACCCCGAACGCGCACTTTGCAGGATTAAGCTTGAGATTGTACCTGTGAAGCCTTTGGAAGAACTTTCTCAGATCCCTGACTTGGTCAGATTGCTGTCTAGACTTTACAATCACATCGTCCATATACACCTCGATTTCCTTGTGTATCATATCATGGAATATTGTTGTCATTGCTCTCATATAAGTTGCCCCAGCATTTTTCAAACCAAACGGCATGACCCGATAACAGTATGTTCCCTATGGCGTGATGAATGCCGTATTTTCTGCATCTTTCTTGTCCATTAAAATCTGATGATAACCCGCGTAACAATCCACAAAAGAACCAATCTCATGTTTGGCACAATTATCAATCAATATGTGGATGTTTGGCAGCGGAAAATTGTCTTTTGGGCTTGCCTTGTTAAGATCCCAGTAATCGACACACACCCTGGTCTTGCCATCTTTCTTCGGCACAGGCACAACATTAGCTAACCAAGTGGGATACCGTGTAACCTGAATGACCTTCGCATCGAACTGCTTGGTAATCTCTTGTTTGATCTTTACACTTATGTCCGTTTTGAACTTTCTCAACTTCTTTTTGACAGGAGGGAATGTCGGGTCAGTGGGTAATTTGTGAACCACTAAATCGGTACTTAGACCCGGCATATCATCATACGACCATGCAAAAACATCCTTGTACTCAAACAATGCTTTGATTATCCTCTTCTTGAGCTGTGGCTCCAGATGAACACTTATTTTAGTTTCACGAACATTGTCTGGGTCCCCTAGATTAACTGCTTCTGTGTCATTTAGCTTAGGTTTGGGTTTTTCTTCAAAGTGACTTAATTCTTTACTAACTTCCTCATAGGCCTCATCATCATCATATTCCACCTCATCATCACACTCGATTTCTTGCACTATTATTTTTGAGTTAGATTGGCTTTTAAAACTGGGCCGAAGATTCCTCATGCATGTCATGTCATCGATATCAACATAAAGAGAACTGTACGGAAAAGAAAAGAAAAAGAAATGGAAACAAAATTAGGAATTAAGAAAGAAAAGGAATTGCATTTCATTGAATGTAAAGATAACATGGTTTTAACTCATCCAAACGGACGAAACATAGCAACTGAATTACAAACCCTGGAATAATCCAGGTGAACAAAAGGAAAACAAAACCCACTACCGCGACTCCCTCCGAGATGGAAGAGGAGTGGCTTCCCAGTCGTTGACATTAGCATGTGGCCCGATGTACTGTATATCTACTTTGCTCGACCCTTCCCCGACCTCAACCATGTTCACCTCAACAAATACCTTCTCAAGCCCTTTCTCCAAGTTCCCATCCGCACCAATCAGTGGACCAAACACCTTTGCCAATAATTGCTTCTCGATACTTGGCCTGATGAAGGACCTAGACAGATGTGGAATTGGTTTGGGAAGAACCCAGCCTCTTTTCTTCATCTTGCGGGCTAGTCTTACATCCCCCACCGTAGGCTTGAAACCCAACCCAAAGGTATCCAGATTCTTGGGCAAATAAACTGGCTGAACAATACCTTGCAAATCGGCACCCAACCCTTTGCCTGGTACAAACCCATTTTTCAACATTTCAGAGGCTACCATGACAGTTGCAGCTATTATTCTGGGGACCGGGACGCTTTTACCCTCAAGAACCTTTTCTACTGAGAGTATATCGAAAACCTGGTAAACCCAGGGCCCCTTATCATCATCAGTTTCTATGAAGGGTACGATGGCATCACTTACAATGCTCATGTTGTCTTCCCCATGTACTACGATCTCTTATTTATCCCACTCGAATTTGACCATCTGATGTAGTGTAGAAGGCACCGTTTTGGCAGCGTGGATCCATGGTCGCCCCAACAGAAGATTATAAGACACTGCCACGTCTAACACCTGAAACTCCATGGTGAACTCGACCGGACCAATTGTCAATTCAAGTATGATGTCACCCACTGTGTCTGTACCACCACCATCAAACCCCCGAACGCAGATGCTATTCTTATGAATTATTTCATCATCAACCTTCAACTTGTTCAATGTAGACAAAGGACAGATATTGGCACTGGACCCATTATCAATCAGTACTCGAGTGACTACCGAATCTTCGCATTTCACGGTCAAATAAAGAGCTCTATTATGTTTTGTACCCTCCACGGGCAATTCATCATCAGAAAATGTCACTCTGTTTACCTCAAAGATTTTGCTGGCAATTGTCTCCAGGTGGTTTACTGAGATTTTTTCGGGCACATGAGCTTCATTCAATATCTTCATCAAAGCTCGACGATGCTCGTCCGAATGGATCAGTAATGACAACAACGAGATCTGGGCCGACGTTTTTCTCAGTTGTTCAACAATGGAATAATCTTGTACTTTCATCTTTTTCAAAAACTCTTCTGCTTCTTCTTCCATCACAGCCTTCTTGACTAGTACTGGATTATCTTTAGTAGCCCTGGCCTTTATCAACTCTTCGGGAGCAAAACAACGCCCCGACCACGTTAATCCCTACGCTTCACAACTCTATTCCTCAATTTCCTTTCCTTTGTATGTCACCACTACCTTTTCATATTTCCACGATACGGCTTTGCTATCAACCACGAGTAATTGGACTACCGGCTTTATGACAACTAGTTCTATGTAGGTCCCTTTTATAACAACCACGGGCGCAGATGATGCCCCTGGTACCACTAACTTGGCTGGCTCTGGCTTCTTTGCGACGATGGATGACCCTTTCCCTATTACCACCACCGGCTTGTCATCTAACCCTTTTGGCTGAGTTGCGGGCTTTGCCCTAACTGCCTTTTCTTTCTCCTTGGCTTCAGTAGAATGGATCATCATGACCGTCTGCGAGGGCTTTTTAGGCTCTGCTCCCTTATATAGCAGTTCAATCATGTTGGCCTCATGATGTGCCAGCAATGGGTTTTGATTAATGTTTGGCGCCTCCGGAGCCTGTACTTCAATACGGCGATTATCAATAAGTTCCTGCACCGCGTTCTTCAATCTCCAGCATTTCTCAGTATTGTGCCCCGACATCCCTGAACAATACTCACAGCTGACCGAATGGTCCAGGTTTCTTGGAGGGGGATTTGGCATTTTGGGCTCGACAGGTGTCAACATTCCCAGCTGTTTCAATCTATGGAAGAGAGTGGTATAAGATTCTACCAATGGAGTAAAGGTTCTTTTGTTCTGGACTTCTCATTTCTAAAAGTTTGGTTCGGGCGAAAGCCAGCTCCTGGTCTGTAAGCCCTGAGGGGTGGATATGTGTCTTGTGGAGGTGGATATGTGTTTTGGGGAACCGGTGCACACTATTGCGGGTGCACTGGGGGCTGGGTATATGTTTGGGCGTGATGGACAGAAAAGTGTGGCTCTGGTGGTGGATAGTAATGTTGTGGTAGGTCATATGGGGTATACGGATAATTTGGGTGGTGGGGTCTAGGCTGGTTGTAATAGGGTGGAGGGTTGCTGGATCTGGACCAAGTACTAGCTTCAACTGTTGCGACTTCTTCCTTCTTCTTCTTTCCAAGCACACCACCAGTACCACTTTGGATGGCCTGAGTGGTTGCTTTAATCGCAGAATAGCTCATGATTTTATTGGATTTCAAACCTTCCTCGACCATGGCTCCCATCTTTACCACCTCGTTAAAAGACTTACCGATTTCCGTCACCAGGTGCCCAAAGTATATTGGCTCTAAAGCCTGCAGAAAGTAATCCACCATTTCACTTTCCCTCATTGGGGGGTCAACCCTTGCAGCTTGCTCTCTCCAGCGGAAACCAAACTCTCTAAAGCTCTCTCCGGGCTTTTTCCCAAGTTTTAACAGTGATAGATGGTCGGGGACTATCTCAAGATTATCCTGAAAATGGCCAATGAATGCCTGTGCAAGATCATCCCATGTGTACCATCTGGCGGGATCCTATCTCGTGTACCATTCCAGCGCGGACCCGCTCAAGCTTTGACCGAAATATGCTATCAACAATTCGTCCTCCCCCCCAGCACCTCTCATCTTGCTACAAAAGCCATGCAGATGGGCTACTGGGTCACCGTGCCCCTCATACAAGTCAAACTTCGGCATTTTAAACCCCGCAGGCAACTGAACGTCGGGAAATAGGCATAGGTCTTTGTAGGCCACGCTAACCTGGCTGCCTAAACCGTTCATATTCCTGAAGGACGGCTCCAGGCTTTTGACTTTGCGAATCACTTCTTCCTGTTCCGCATTCTTAGCCGGTTTCTCAACTTCTTCCGGGATCTTAAAATGGGGTGTATAGTTATATGGCTCAGGAGCTTTAAAAGTGGGTTCAGGTGGATAATATTGGTCATCGTAGGTTTGAAGAGGCTCGTTGGATGATCTTTGCAGTGTGGTAGGTGGAGGTGCCACAAAGACAGGGGCAATTGGTGGAGGAGGGTTTTGTTTGGGCGGTAGAGGTTGGGGAGCATAGGAAGTAGTGCCATATCCCTGTGTGTAGTAAGGGAAGGCTGGATATGAATTGGCAGTGGGAGGCTCCTGAACCTGAACCAAAGGCGGGATATACGATGGATTGGCGGGATATACTGGCGCCGGATGCCCCTGAGACCAGGCCCGATGCATTTCAGCCATTTGTTGTTTCAATTTACGCATCTCCTCTTTCATAGCGTTCACATCTGTCACCTCAACCTCTTTCAACGGGTTCACAATATCAGATTCCTCTCCAGTCATTTTTAGCTTGTTTTTTGATCGGGTGTTGTAGGAATGGGTTGCCAGAATGACAAACAACTAACCACCTGCATGTACTCACACATTTAGACAACAATTCCATTAGCGATTAGGCTTTATCAGATTGGATAACCGCACATTGGGCATGAATGCACCTATACAGTTAACCATTTCTATTATGCATTTGCTCGACCGCATGCGTCATCCCGGCATTTTCTTAGTTCCGACTGTAAACTCCCTCTTTTCTTTTTGTTTCTTCTCTCTCTTCTTTTCTTTCCGCATTCTATCCCTTTCTTGTTTTTCCGCTCTTTTCTTTTCTTATTTTTCCATCCTCTCTTGTTTTCTTTCTTTCTTTCTCTCTTCATTTAGTTACGGTCGAATCCTATGGAGATTGCCTACGTATCGTGACCCCGCACGAATCAGACCAGGCGTAGTTCGCGAAAATAAGTGCCAACAAAAAGGAACATTTTTTGGGAATTTTCAAGTTTTTCATTACCACAACATTCTATTACAAACTAAACACTTTGAAATGGGAAATAACAGACTCCAACTAAACTCAAATACAGACTCCGAACATACTAGCATATTTGGATGCAAAAAGAAAACAGACTAACAAACAACAGACTCTAAAATGGAAAATACAGACTCGATCTATGAATACATTAGTGCTTCAAAAGTGGGTGCCCGCGGGGCATCGTTCGGCTTCGTCGCGGGCTTAGGTGCCAAATCCCTTTCAAGTTGCTCCAGCTCATACATGGTTCGCTTGACATAAATCATCACTGCCGAGAAGAAGGTAGTGCGGGTCATGTCTTTACATGCCCGACATCTCCTAAGGATGGCGTGGGCAATGGTCTCAATCCTGTCTCTTATTCGACCCTTTTCTATAAGCAATCACCTTACTTGATTATTGCGAGCCTCCAACACACGAGAATCCTGAATATGCTGATCCTGCAGCTGCTGTATTTCTACTTCCATTCGGGCTAGTAAATCATAGCAGTGTCCACTTTCGATCTTAAAAGCTTTAGCTTGCTTAGCGGCTTTATCCTCAAGGGTGACCACTTTTCTTTTCAGACTAGCAATGATCTTTTCATAATCCCTTTTTAATTGTTGCATGTAATGGGTGCGTTCTTCTGTTCTTTTTACCCACTGTGCCCGGAGTCCAGCTATGGTGCCTTTGGATTTTTTTAGCTCATCCTGGCACTCACTAATTTCCTTTTTCAGCCCCTTTATCAACCGCTCATCCGACCGGCTCCTTTGTTGGTTATTGGCAGCTATCCTCATTTGCTGGATTTGGGCCCTAAGCGCCTCATTTTCTTGGGCCAACCTGTTCTTTTCTCCCTAATCAGCAACAACTTGCACACTGTTCTCAAATTTCAGAGCTCCAATCTGTTGTTTCAGCTTGCCGATTTCAGCTTGATAGCCTTCTTCTTTTGCTAGCCAACCCCATTGTTCTTGTGATGATTCAGTGAAATCCTGGATGTGGGGTCTTTTAGCTGGCCTCTGATGCTCCAATTCTCTTCTGTACCATGCGAGGTATTCTGGCGACATTTCTCCTTTGGCCCGATCCTGCACACAAGTATCTGCTTGTAGATATTGACATTCATTCCAAATCTCGCGGACTTTTGCTTCGGGAAACTGTCCGTCAGGGCTAATCTAAATTACTTGAGCACTAAGATCTTCCTCCCATGGCACTGTTTGGCATCTCCCGAGTTGTCTCAGAACCCGACATGGAGCATAAGGCTGGATGCTCTTAAGTCCCATCAAAAGAAAATGCGACCTAGCTGCTGGCATGTATATGATTTCTTCAACAGTCAACCATCCCAATGTCCACTGTATCTGACTGTCCTTGAGAGTACGAAAGTATGATATCCACGCTGTTACTCCTTCAGGCAGACTAACCCCGTCAATCCTTATGTAAAACTCTCCTATATAGGTTTCGTCAGACGAACCATAACTCAAGAGCTGGGAACGGTGGCATAGATGCTCGGTCATCCATATTTGTAGCAACAAGTTACACCCCTCAACAAAGTTGCCTCCGGCTTTGCAGGCAGTGAGAGCTCGAAAAATGTCAGACACGATCATAGGTGCAAGAATGTTTTCATCTTGAGTAAGCAAGGTACTGACGACCCCGGCTACTTTTATATCAATATTCTCGTCTTTCCTTGGGAACACCAGGAGGCCCAAAAAGGTTATCATTAAAGCCACCCGTCTGTACTCATCCCAATTTAGACGGTTATTTTTACTGCATAGCTTGATGTCCGTCTTGTTAAACCCTCCCACGTGGTCGTACCTGTCGTATATGAAGCGCAGAGTGCAGAAGCCTTTTGCCAAATCTGGATTATGGATTGTCCTGGGTATCTGTAATGAGTCTAAAAACCGATGCACCGTGATGGCTCTTGGAGCAACCAGATATTTTCCCCTTAACGAAACCTCAGCATTTCCGATGTACCCGGCGATTTCCTCCAAAGTTGGGATGAGCTCAAAATCTGAGAAGTGGAAGACATTGTGCGTCGGGTCCCAGCAAGTAACCAACGCTCTTATAATATCACCCCGAGGCTTGATTTCCAACAAACCCGTAAGACCTTTCAAATATTTCTTGACTTCGTCTTGTCCTTCTTTGCCTAAATCGTTCCACCATAGCCGCAACTCGAAAGGGATTTTAGTCATTATTGAGAAAGGTTCGTTTTGAATCTTGCTCATCCTGCACATTTATTAAGGTGATTTAAGCAAAAATAAAACTTTTATTTGACTCAAAACAAAATTAACTATTTCCTTTTCCAAATTTAAAATGACAAACTCGGTTTTCAAACACGGCCTTTCAGCACTCCCAAGGACGAAGATTTTAAGGCAGTGAGACTCAACCAATCAAAAATCAAAATGACCAAAAATGGCCATTTTTGCAAATTCAGCCTTCCGGCGTCCCTTTCGGGAACATTCGACTATTTTTGACAAAAACGGCATCACCTAACTTATTTACGACGAAAATTGATATATTTTTTTTTTTATTTTTTGCAAAGGGGAGGTTGAACCCGATGAGGGTTGCCTACGTATCTCACATCCGGTGATAATCAAACCTGCGTAGTTCGGGCAAAGAAACTAACTATATTTTTGAAAACAAGGCTCTTTCTTTTCATTTTCCATGGCAAAGAAACAAAGACTCTCTTTCTTTTCTTCTTCAACAAACAACTTTCCAAAAATAAAAGACTCCTTTTTTTTATTTTTCTTTTGCTTTTAGTAAAACAGACATTTTTCTTTGTCATTTTCTCAAAATTTCGGCAGAGTTTCGACAGTATTTGGTCATTGGTTTTTCTAAAATAATCAATTAACCCCCTAACTGTTATTTCTCTCTTTTCTCTTTTCCTCTTTTTCTCAATTTTCCAACATTCCCGAGATTCAAAAACCGGTCAGCATGCTGGTTCGAAACAAATATATGTACAGAACAAATAGAATGCATCAGGATGGTCTTTTCATTTCAGGTTGCTAGCCCTAGACAGACCCAACCCCTGTGTTGAGTCCCCTAAGTCAAATGCAGCATGATGCAATTAAGCGCTCCTACTAGGGATCCGGTATGAAGTCAAGTTATTCTAGGTTCAAAACCTGGGTATGTGTTCTAAATAGTGCACCCGAGCGGACAACTCGAGTTGAGGAGGGGGCAGCGTACCGGGGACCCGCGAGATCGTCCGGCTTTGCAACTTATCCGAGCCTTTTTTTTATTTCAGGGTATGACACTAACAGAATAGGGAGTCTCAACCAGTAAGCACATCCCCGGAGGTGAGAAGAGAAGGGTTTCGGCACAGTTTATATACAGTTCATATAATATCAAAACATTAAAGCATTTAGCACATTTAGCATGAAACATGTAAAAAAATCAGATAAAGCCAACATAACAATTATTCTAAGCTCGAATTCTTAAACCCTAAACCAGAGATTCTGGGTTCGATCCCCAGCAGAGTCACCACAGCTGTCACACCTCCTTTTTCACCTACACCCCGTAAGGGCGTAAAGGAGTTTTTCCAATTAAAGGACAATCAGAACGGGATTTAATTATTAATTATTCAGAGTCGCCACTTGGGAGATTAATGGTGTCCCAAGTCACCGGTTGAATCACGAACCGAGGAAAATTATGACTCTGTTAACAGTCCGCGAACCCGAAATCCGAGTAAGGAATTCTGTTAACCCGGGAGAAGGTGTTAGGCATTCCCGGGTTCCGTGGTTCTAGCACGGTCGCTTAACTGTTGTATTTGATTTTATCTGATTTTAATACATGCTAGCTTGTGTGCTTTTTATTCGTAAACCACTTTTGTCATTATTTTTAAAAGAATTGCAACGTCGTGAAAACGCGTCTCGAACCACGTCGCAATCAATGCACTCGTGGTTGTTAACACATTTCGACTTCGTTGAGATTTGGATTTGGGTCGCATCAATGCGCACCCGAGTTTAAGAAGATAATTTTATTAAAATCGTGCCTAAAGAATCTAACGCGTTGTTATCTTTGGGGGGCGTGAAATTTGCTAAACGACCCATCCCGAATTCTAAGTAATTTACTATAGACATTTAAAGAGCCCACCGCAATTTATTCATTTTTATTTGGCGGGGCTCACCTCATTTATTATTTAAAAGCCAATCCTAAAGCTAACTACAATTTTTTATTCACTTTGTCCCTAATAATAAAGAAGAAACCCTAATTAATTAGCAAGATATACGAAATGGATTCAGGCCAATTTTATAACACTAATGGGCATTTGTACAAGCCCAAGCGTAATCAAGGAGCCTAAAGTGAGACCCCATGATCTCCACATGAGGCTGCAAGTGAAGCTTACGAGGCCTGGGCCTTGGGGCAATGGTCCTGTTCAATAGAAGGCGCCAAGTGATTTTAGCTACGCAACAGGCCCAAAAGCAACTCAACATTTGGCCTTAAAAGGAAAAATTCGAGCAGGGACGGGAAATGTAAGCCAATCCAGGATGGTTTTTAAACTAATAGTGACTATCTACAATTAATCCAATCTTTTTTTAAAAATGAATGAGATTGCAATTTTCATGAATAACAAGGCAGCAAAGTTTTGACCTTTCACAGTTCAATTTCATATGGACTGGGCTAGCTGCATTACTTCCATTATTTTAAATTAACCATAGGCTAGCAGGAAATTACTAAAACTAACATGAATCATTCTATTAACTTAACGTGAGATCAATCACAATTAGTACTTAACTCAAAAAGCTCATGTGAATCTGAGAAGTAACAATTTAGCCCAGTTAATACAAAACCGGCACAGATCTAACAATATCAGTGACTTAACTCCTTAAATAACGTCACTTCCAACTCGAACTTAGACAATCTTACAATTAACACTCATGCCCATGTGAATCCGTATATTCTAATTAGTACCAATAGCGATTGTCCAAATAGCATTTCCAGAATAAGTCATAATTTGTGCCATTTTTGAAACTGTGAGAGTTAACTAACGCCAGAAATTATTTCAATAAGCACAAACGCCCAACTAATAGTTCACATGAACAAATTCAATCCTAACAGTTCATCAGTTCAATATAGTCCAAAATCATTACAAAACTATAATGAAAGCATTGAAACCACTGGAAATTTCAACAAAATATGCTTCCTTTTCATTTCATTTCAGCTGGAGATCTACATAGTATCGAGTTTCAGAACATGTACCTGATATTTAGAACACAAAAACGAGGAAGAAGTGGAGGTCAGTAGCACCAAGGTCACACAACAACTAAAAATTTGAGTTTACAGCTTCAGCAAACAGATCAACACTATCCAGAATTGCATTCAAAGAAGGACAGTACCAATAGTAAACCAAATAAGCTTGAAAAATCCCAACAGACTCAGAATTAAACCCAGGACAACTTCTGAAATCAACAGCCAATAAAACCAGCCTAAAATAGCCTTAATTGAACCCAAACCCACCCGGGATGCACACCGAAATTTCCAGAATGTCTCAGTAAACAGATTATATGCTAAATGATGCAAATCAGACACTGAAGCTCAAAATCAACTTGAAACTTTCAATGGAACAGTTTTTTTTATTTTCTCTAGTTTTTCTGTTTTTGGTTTTTTGAAGACCTAGATCTAGAATTTGGATTTGATTTGCTGTGAAACGACGTCGTTTGGGCGTCTCTGGAGATGGGTCGTTTGGATCGGGTGGGGTTTGGGCCTGGGTCGGGGAAAGAAAAAGAAAAAAGATGTTGGGCCTGGGTGAATCAATTGGACATGGCCCAAATCGTGGGCAGCCCTTTCTCTATTTCTTTTTGTTTTCTTTTTCCTTTTCATTTGTTTCTTTTATCTATTTTTTGTATTTTATCTTGTATATTTTTTGTATATTTTTTAATTTTATAAAATTGCAACAATTAAAATATAGTCCTAATATATTTCAAAATTAAACTAATTGATTTCTAAAATTATTTTAAAAACTATTTCGGGACAATTCACAATTAAACAATTAAAAATGCAAAAGTGAACTATTTTTGTTATTTTCTTCATATTTTGTTCTAACACAAATTAACCCCTAATTAATACTAAAATATGAAATTAGATCCTAAATGCAAATGCATATTTTGTATTTTTCATATGAATTAAAATGCACAGATAAAATGCAACAACTAACAGAAAATGACATCAAAATTCACAAAAATTGTAAAATAAGAAAAAAATTGTTTTTTTTTGTTTGAAATTCTGGGAATAATTTGCTTTGGGCAAAAATCATGTGCTCACAGTGAGCACTGCTTGGATGGAAAACCAGTCTCATCCTCCTTCAAGAAAGATAGAGTTGCTTGAGTTGGTGCATTCAGATTTATGTGGTCCAATGAAGATAAGGACTTTGGGTGGTGCACTTTATTTTGCTACCTTTATTGATGATTGCTTAAGGAAACTTTGGGTCTACATCTTGAAGATTAAAGACCAAGTGTTGGGTGTCTTTAAGCAGCTTCAGGCTTCAGTTGAAAGAAAAACTGGAAAGAAGCTGAAGTGTATTCGTACTGATAACAGTGATGAATATTGTGGACCGTTTGACGAATACTGCAAGCAATAGGGTATCAGACACCATAAGACTCCTCCTAAGACTTCTCATCTTAATGGTTTAGCAGAAAAGATGAACAGGACCTTGATGGAAAGAGGCAGATATTTGCTTTCTGAAGCAAAGTTGCCGAATTCCTTTTGGGGTGAGGCTTTGTTGACCGCCGCACATGTTATTAATCTATCCCCTGTAGTTGCTTTGCAAAGTGATGTTCCAAACAGAGTTTGGTATGGAAAGGATGTTTCCTATGACCACTTGAAAGTGTTTGGTTGCAAAGTTTTTGTACATGTACCTAAAGATAAGAGGTCAAAATTAACTACCAAGACAAGGCAATGCATCTTCATTGGTTTTGGCCTTGATGAGTTTGGTTATAGGCTATATGGTCCAATTGAAAAGAAGTTCATGAGAAGCGATGATGTTATCTTCGTGGAGGAACCATTGAAGATATTAACAAAGTGGAGAAGCTAAAATCTCCAAATTCTGAAGGTTTAGTTAATCTTGATCAAGTTCCTCATACAAATGCGGATAACGTTGGTGGGTTCAATGATGATGGTGATGCCCAGAACCATATTCTAGATCAGCATATTGATGGTGATGGTGATAACAATGCTAATGTTGATGAGGTAAATGCTCCTACTCACGAAGTTGTGAACGAGTTAGATATTCCACTCAGGAGGTCTTCTAGACCTCGTACTCCTTCCTCCCGTTATTCACCCAATGAGTATGCATTACTAACTGATGGGGGATAACCTGAATGTTATGCGAAGGCCATAT